>NW_027210678.1:985000-1032500 GCF_029030835.1 Brachyistius frenatus | reverse complement strand
CCCATCCCCATCGAAAAAAGCTGCCATATGTTAAAGGAATATTATCTTGTTGTACAATAGAAGATTGTTTATCCAATCTTCTGTGTGTTTTTTTTACACCTCTTTGTAGGAGAATATGTGAAAGAACAATATGCATCAGTGTGGAGCGCATGCACAATAACAACCGTCCTGAGAAAAACAACATATAGCATGAAGGTTAGCCCCAATAATGACTGAGTGAAGTGATTGTCTTCAGTTCAGCCTAATTTAGTTCAATTTAATCTCTCATTTACAACATCTTTGGACCCAAAGGAAGCTCTGTATTGTCAAGTGTTGTTTTGAGATGATTATTAAATCAGATTAGGTCACATTCAAACAGGAAACTGAGCCACCGGGTCGTCGTGGGCTCCGGAGACGGCGAAATACAAATCTGACGACATCTCGGATGCAGAATTGGTTGAATTTCAATGTTACAGGATAAAACAACCAACTGACTCCCCATCAGATCAAACCGTTGTCATGCCGATATAATGGAGTTTGATGCCAACTCTTAAGACTCTGGTTCACTGTTGGATCCCAGTGATCCCAGACGGCGACGCCGTCAGACGCCGACGCCATCAGACGCCGTCAGACGCCGACGCCATCAGACGCCATCAGACGGCGACGCCATCACCGTTCACCGCGTGTTTGTGCTTCACGAGACGGGATCAGAAAGTCTGTTAATCGACGCTCTTCTTCCTGATCTAAGCATATGGAGAGCTGAAGGACCGCTTCATGTTTGATTCCCAGGCAAGAGATGAATCACACAACACACACACACACACACACACACACACACACACACACACACACACACACACACACACACACACACACACACACACACACACACACACACACACACACACACACACACACACACACACACACACACACACACACACACACACACACACACACACACACACACACACACACACACACACACAGACTAATGAACACATCAATGATAGCTTGCAGAACGGAGCGACAGATGAAGAGAGACTCTTAAACGGAACAGAAGAAACATGCATGTACGCTCACTTGTTTGATCCTCTTTTGTTCACACACACACACACACACACACACACACACACACACACACACACACACACACACACACACACACACACACATAGCTATCAGGCGATCTCATCTCAGACGAGCGTGCTCTGCTTTGTTCTGTCTGGTATTTGTTCCCGAAGAGAACCGAGTTAAATTGTACGACTGAAGCGCCGTGTGTTCGAGCATTACCATAAAAGAGGGAAGCGGCGCCGGTGATAAAGCAGACAGCCGAGAGGTACACACAGTCTTCGTGCTGTTTAAATGAGGTATTTGATGGTTCAGCGAGGGAATCGGCGTCGCCAAATCAAAGGGTGCGTCTGCGTCTGAGCAACAAGTGTCCGTGTGCAGCAGTGGAAGATGTTTACGGCGCGGCGGGGGAGCTCGGGTTTGTCTCGTTTGAGTCCCGTTTTTTTGTTTTGTTTGTTGCGGTTTTGATCAGAAACATTTTAAGCTGCCAGGTGTTTCATTTCCCAGCATGCACGGCTGCATCTTCTGAGAGAACACACGGGATCCGAGCGAGGCCTCCTCTGCTTCTGTAAACAAGGTGCTGCCAAAACCGAAGTCACAGGAGAACGCTGGATTAAAAAAAAACAACAACAACACAAAACAACAAGCTGTTTGTTTTTGCTTTAAGTCCCCACACGCAACCGGTGCCTTCTTATCTCACCGGAGACCGTGTTGCCAAGACAACGAGCCAAACTATTAGCCGGGTGACTGATACGAGTCCAGACATTTATGTTCAGGGGAAGTTGTGAGTCCGTTTGGGAGGAGGTCGGGGTGGATGGATGGCAACGTTGGATTTTACCGTCTTTAAACACATGATGTTTATGCTAAGCTATGCTAATCACCTTTTAGCAGCTGCTAGTGGTGAAAGAATAGCATCACATTTTAATTAAGTGTGCGGTCCAACTTATTAACAAAGACTTGCTTATTTTCTAATTGAGCAGTTATAACAGTTCAATTTGGAGTCGTGTTTTCTGCCCACCTGACAAATTGAAGTCCAGAATTCATTCGCTTGTGGTTTTAGTTTTTTCGGTCTGATGAATCCTGAGAGATAATCAGAGTCTTTAGATACTCAACGTTGCAGAACGTTTCCTGCAGCTGTGGTTAGAAACGAGGCTGAGGAAACCAAAACGATGACTTTGTCCCATCCAGCTCCGTAAAAGCAGATTCAGGTGATAATTCGGATCCAGTAGTTCATAATGAGGGAAATATCATGTTGTTTTTTTCCTCGATTTGATTGTTTATTTTATTCTTTATGTTTATATTTGCACCTTTTTCTTTGCTTAACGGTCGATCTGAAACCAGATGTGGCCTCATTTTCTTTGAAAAAAGCACCTGATTAAATTCTCCACACGTCTACGAGGTGAATCACAACCCGCCTGTCGCTTTGTGTGAATTAAAACCGTCTTTAAATTTAGGTCTCTGCACTTGACACACATTTCTGCTGTGCAGTCAATAGATAGTGACGTATTGACTCACATCCAGCAGGTGGGAAGGCGTGTACATTAACCTCTGTGGGCTGTTTCAACACTTCTCTTCCCATGATGCCGTGCTGCACGATTGATCGGCCCGCAGACGCTTGACATTTCATGTTTTTTTTACTGTGTGTGTGTGTGTGTGTGTGTGTGTGTGTGTGTGTGTGTGTGTGTGTGTGTGTGTGTGTGTGTGTGTGTGTGTGTGTGTGTGTGTGTGTGTGTGCGACTGCAGTCTGAACCAGCGCTGCTCCACTATTATCCTTATTGTTATTTGGAGTTTACCATCCTGCAGCTCTGCACGGCTCCCCGCTTTATGCAAATGTGTTATAATTTATAATAAAAAAAATAAAATAAAAAAGCAGTGAGTAAAATGAGCAGCTGCTGTTGTCGAGGTCAGAGAGCGCCGAGGCTTCATTTCCACGGCGACAGGGAAAATCTCTTCTTTGCTTTACATGATGTCATGATTTGTTGTAATGCAAATTTTTCCCCCTGTATGAAACAAAAGAACGGGCGTGATCTGACAGCCCCGACACAGCTTCAGATTTCCTGTTTGTGTTTATTAGAAAATATTCAGCTCTCTCTTTAACTGTTTGACACAAATCTTTGACATAAATCTTTTTTCCCCTTTTACACGGCCAATGAAATGAAGCCAGCTGGGTGACATGGAGTTAATGGATGGCTTCGGGCTGCGCGGAGCCTCTTCCTCGTCGTGACTAATCCTAATGACTAATCCGGTTGTAAATGATAGACCTGTCACTTTCCTCTACAATGCACCTCACGCGGTTTATTTCCGTACAGTAACGTTCACACGGCTGCTTGTAAGAGATATCGGAGGTTATTTTTTTAACTGTTTGGAGGAGAAACAAAGTTATAGAAAGAAAAGAAGGTGTTGAGAGGTTTGTGTTGTTGCAGATGCAATTTGTAGTGAAATGATGTTTTATGCCAGTGGTTGACAAACTGTTGGGCCTCCTGGAGGAGCTACTGAAGCATGGATGACCAAGAGGAAGGAATGCAGTACCACTGATGGCCACGAGGGGCTGGCTTCATAGACTTCCATTCAAAAATAATCAACTTCTCTCATGAAATACAAAGTCAATACATTTTTTCCACCATGACCAGCATTGATTGGATATTAGGACTCAAACGAAGCTATATTTGGGGGTGTTGTCTGTTTGATTGACAGGCCTGTGGTGCAGTCAGGTTACAGCTATCGGTGGGCGGGACGTAGTATTGTCAGGTTTCTGATCAGATCGGTCAGATCCACTACTGGCTCCTCCCCCAGCTCGTCCAAATATGGTCACTTCCTGCTCAAAACCGCTCCGAACTAGAAAAGATGGTGACGGAGTGATTAAACATTAAATGTGTTGTATTGTTGTGAATGGCGTGAATGTTTTTAGACTTTTGCATCACAGCAGGTAAGAATTTTGTTTATTTTTTATTGGAATGGTTTGACAAACAAAATGTCAACCTGATCAAATGCAATACACATTTTATTTCTTTGTTTTTTTTAAACTAGGAACTAAAAGGTAGGTCGGTCAAGATAAATCGAGAGATCAAAAAAATTCGATATCTCTTCAGTTGCGCTGTTAAACTGCTTTTTTATTTCTATAATTTTTTGGTTCATAAAACCTCTTTGTTTAAATCCTCTTTAGTCTACCTGGTCATAATGAACAGGTGATGATAATGTGATGATACAGGTGAGAGCAGCTTTCCTTACCGATGAAAGTAACGATGTATTACTGAGGTTTTCTTTGTGTTTACACTTCAAGTGAAATTTCTTTCTTCCTTTTTGGTCTTTGATTTCAACCCTACGCATTTTTATTTGGTTTATTTTAGTGCTACTTTGATTTTCCAACTCCGTTTTGGAAGGAAAACATAATGGCTGTTTTGGATTAAGTTCAAAGGCAAATCTTTTTTTTTTCAGTCCGGAGAGAGTGATCTTTGCACCTCTCAACATGTCGTATGGAGGAGGGTGAGGAGGGTGAGGAGGGTGAGGAAGGTGACGGGTTGTACAAAGACATCCTGCATCCCACGTAGTAAAATGTGCAATAATCTGACATTTGTGGGGGAAAAAAAAAAAGGCTTTGATGCTTCCTTGCTGAGATTCAGATGATGAAATAAATACCGCCGTCGTGTCTGTCTGGGACTGATACGGCTACAGCCAGCAGCCGGTTAGCTTAGCTTAGCAAAACGACGGCTAGACTGTCCAAAGGCAACAAAACGCTCCTAATAGCAACTCTAAATGTGGCACAATTAATACGTTCAACGTTTTTAATCTGCACAAAAAAAACAACAACAACCACAGTATAAAAATAGCATGTTGCATTATGGGGGCTCTGTGCCGGACTACTTCTTGGCACGGTACCGGGAACTTCCTGGAGTCTTTTCGCCGCCACCGTCGTGTGGTTGCCAGGCAACCAGCCTCTGCCAATGCAAATTGCATGATGAACATAACGTTTAGGAGAGTTGTAATAATGGTAATAAATGGCACTCTTTATGTGTAACATTACTGTTTTAAATAATTTAAATTCATGGCTACAAAACATTAAATCTCACAATGGCGTCCGGCTGAAGTTAAATAACAGCCTGTGGGGTATTTCAGGCTCTTTATGGAGGATATTTGGTCCCCTACTGATTCAATAGAGTAATGAATTTGATAACTCGCCTGCTGACTGCTGGAAAAGCCCACGTTAATGAAGGTTTATGTGACGCGCCGAATTCCATAAGCTCGGTCTGGTCTCATTACGGCGGCTTCAAGCGAGTCGGCGGCTCGTCAGTCAAACGTAGATATCAGAGAAATATGAGAAAACTGCCGATCAGACCCTGTGGAGTCCCGCTGGATGGGAAAGGGGGGATTTTTCTGTTTATCGTAGTCGTCATGTCAATCACAGACATATGAAGGATGGAAGAAAGATGAGAAAATGTATTTCTGAAGTCCTGTTCATTTCTGAAAATTGATTTTTAGTTCACTCAACCATCTATAAACTTTTGAAATGCCTAAAAGTTTTTTTTTACAATATGTCTGCATTGAATATGCCAATCCAACAGGAAGATTTTCTATTCTATTTATTATTGTTTATTTTGCACAAATGTGAAAATGTACAAAGATAACAAACATTATAAGGTTCAGGGAGAGAAGCCTGCTAGATTATTTGAAAAGTTCACAAAAGTCTTGAACTGTTCAGCAATATTTCCTTTTTCTGAGTGTATCTTAGTATCGTCATGGTTTCCAATCAGCCGGTAAAAAATGGGAATTATTTGAATTCGAACTATTTTCAATATTTGAAAATCACGTCCAAACCCATATTGGGGTGGACGCAGAAATCCGAAGCACACGTTTGGGAAATCAAAGCAAAACTATCTGAACGGTTCGATGTAACAGGAGGCCAACGAGGAAACCTTTTCTTTCATATCAGTTCAGTTCAGTGTGTTTCCTTCTACGTCCATTTCTTCACTCTTTGTGCGTCAGGAGATTCGTAATTGCAAACGTAACGAAAGGGACGTCCTCATCAAGTCAGTGGAGGAGGTGGACTGACCGCGGCCGGGCCGTCCCACCCTGTCGACCCACTTTTTCCGTGCACTGACTAGCGAGGAGGTCCAGCCACACTCTGTTACCTCCAGAATGGCGGTGGAATTGAATTAGCCCAAGGTGGCTTAAGCATGTGGGCTTGCGTGAACCTGTTAGCGGGGTGCGAGTGCATCATCTTTCACAATCAGCCGGCTGTGTGATATACCCGAGAAAATGAGGCTGCTGTGGCGCTGCAGATGGAGCGGCACCTCGCTGGTGAAAATCTATTCGCTCTTTCTCTTTTCTCTTTTCCGTGGTGAGAGACCCTGTTAGCATGAAGGCGCTGACGGGCAGAGAGGGAAAGATAAAACGGAAGTCTGGCATGACTCGATCTGTGGGTCAGAGTAAAATAAACTGATGTGTACCTGCAGTAATAACTGTAGTTATTAAACATGAAAACCTTTGGATACCCAACATGTTGGATTTTGTTACGTTAGCCTTTTTTTGTGACTTAAAATCGTGCAATTTAACTGGATGCAGTCGAAAAAGAGGAAGTTAAACTACTGGAGCACAATTTATTTTTAATCTACTTTCACCAGGTGTTGACTTCGGTTAAACCTGGTTGCTACTAGCAACCATTACTGCTGATGTCACCAGAGAGAGGACTGAGGCTATGCCTGAAATCCCCTCCTCTTTCACTCATTTACTAACATGTACATGTTTCATATAATTTTGCATCTTCGCTGACAGCTGATGAGTTGTTTAATTGAACTTTCAATTGCATTGCACAGTTGCATTGTGGGATTGTTACCAGAAAATCATGTATATGCTATTGACACCAGTTTTGTTTTTTTCCATTGTGTAATGATTGAGTACATCGAAAAGTGATGATATATATTTTATATATCGGAAAACTTGTCAATTTCAGATCAATTGTATCAATAAAATTCTCCTACTGAGTCAAAAAAAACCCTCATCGCTCAAAATATAGAAAAACTACAGACTTCAGATTATTTATCATCAATGACGAACCTGACGGAGAAGATTATATGGTATTTAAACAGCAGATAAATCTTCAATAGTTGTCCTGCAGCTTTGTGTCTCGCGGCGCTGCGAGGTGAAATGCAATTCTCAGCGGGCGGGCAGAACTCGACAGAACACCTGTTATGATACCGTTTGTGATACCCGTTCAGACAGCTGCATTTTCCAACAATTAAACTTTGTTGGAGCGCTTGTTCTGATGTGTCCGACGTCCTGGATGGAAATGCGTCGGAGGCATGACTCGAGATCACGATTTTATTACGATTAAACGTACAGCCCGTAGCGGGGATTAGTCAGAGCCGAGTCCACCGTCAAAACGTGTGTTTGTGCATGCTACTTGTGTTTCCCCTCCACTTTCTGTCTGAGGGACTTCAGCGCTTCTCGTGCCTCTTTGAAAGCACTTGGAGGCAGGAAGCGAGTCTTCATTGTCCCGGCGAGGCTGCGGGTTTGTTTTCGTCTCTTTCTTACCTTCGTTTTTTTACACGGACCATTGTGTGTGTGACGTAGCGACGCCTTGAAAAGCCATTCATCGACATGCATCTCTCGCTGTTTTTCTTTGCTAAAATTACCGCAGAGTTTCAAGGCAGCCTTTTGAAAAGGGGGGGGAGCGTTCATGCTGCTCGGGCACAATGTTATCACACGGCTCTCCAGGAAATGGGACCCTCCAGTTTGGGCCGTAAACAGCTTTGCGACTGCTCTATCTCGCCGTTCCCATACACCAAACTTTGATCTCATGGTTGGTTCAGATAAGCCTCGGGGTGTGAGGAGTTGTTCAAATATTAAATCACTTTGTGTGGGTGTCTGAAATTAGGACGGCCGTTAGAAGAAGAAATAACAGCCCCTCCAGGAGGTTTTTTTTTGTGATCGTTGGATATTGCGGTGGATTTTCTCAAATATTGCGATATAATTTGCAGTTTTAAGTAAAAATTGCAAGTAGAGGAAGATTTTTTTTTTAAATTTTAAGTGCGACCTGATAAAGGAATAAATATGTAATCACTTCCTGTGATAATAATCCTGCTGCACATCACAGACATATTTTTGTTCTAATCTTTTATTTATTGAATTTATAGAAACATTGATTTTATTTGGTGATGAAAACAGCAGCAGAGCCTTTCTGACTGCAAATTATTTTTCTTAATAAAACTGGTTTTGTTTGAAAAGATTTACTTTATGCTGTTAAAACTTTCAGCACAGCTTTGGCTGCCTTTTTTTTTTTTTTTTGCACAAGTCATGAGAATAAAAAAAAAAGAAGCAAGCTCCCGCAAATATTGCAGAGATTACTAACTAAATTTGCGTACATTTTGTTTTGTTTTTTAAATGAACTGAAATGACAGTTCAGGAGATTAAAGTTGTGGTATTTTGAGAGAGAAGGATGAAGAGATGAAGGATGAGAAAGAGGGTTGTTGTATATCATGGTTAGATTTGGTAGATTAAAGCACATTTAAATATTTAGCTCATAAAAATATTGCAAAAAAATGTATCATAAAATGATTACCTTTATCTCATACATTACTTTATATTTAGGAATACAACTAATTCCATTCAAGAGCATTCGTTGCCCTTTTTCTTGCAGTCATCCATAAAGCGAAGCCGCAGACCCCAGATTTCTCTTCCTGTTGAACCCCATTACAAACTGAGTTTTCATCTTCCTCCTGCGGCCTGCAGTAGGTCTTCACCGACCCGTTGTGGGCCTGCATGTAAATAAAGCGTAGCGTTCAGGATGTGGAAAACTCCTCGCATCGCCGCCCCGTCAAACCAACAGGAGCTGCTCTGGAGAGCAATCAGCGCCGACTTCAGCCGTCATATTGATGGATCTATCAGCAGCCACTGGCGGAGGTCCCAGAAGCCTCTGGCTTTGTGGTCGGACCATATTGTCAACTCGGTTTGAGATCCAGCACCAGGAATCCTAATCCCTCTGTCGTGCCCAAACACCTACTGACAACTTTAATTACCGCCTCGAGAAGCAAAGGCAGCTTTTCCGAGGCACCTTTCATTGTTAGGACAGGAACGTTTTCATTAAGTAGGAGCTCAAGTCTGCTTTTTATTATTTGGTGAGACTTCGAGTTAATATTTGCCTTTTTTTTTTATCACGTAATAATTGAGGTTTAGTTTGTAATTATTTGACCAAAGAAAACATCTGAATTTAAGTGACAGTTTAGAATAGCTGTTTTACGTTTGCATCACTATACTGTCACACGCATACTTTTATAAAAAAAACTAAAGGCTCCATAGACTCCCATTCAAATAGACTCAGACATTTTTTTTCCATGTTAGCTAAAGTCACGTCTTCTGGAAGTCCATTTGAAAATAATCCCTCATTCATTAGAAAAAGAGCTGAAGGGTTTCGATTATCTGAATAATTCTTCATTGAACTCTTTGGTCTCATTGTTTTACTTTGTTTATATTTGTGTAAAAGTGTCTTATCTTTGGAAAAAAGTTCCCTTGGGATCTTGTGATGTGCAATTTTACATATTTCATGGCACCTGTCTTTTGATATCCGTTAGTGTCGGTAAGAGAAAAAGCAGCCCGACAGTCTCGGTAACTGATTTATTCATAGCAAAGGAAGAAAATATAAACATAAATATCTGCACACTTTTGAAGTTTGATTCATCACTTCCTGTGTTTAGAAACTGCGCAAAGCAGGAAGTGGAGTTTGATACGTGAAAGCTGGACACATGCACTCGTCTTCAATTAAAGAGGATCTGGGATCGCAGCTCCACTTAAGGCCGACTCGGCCGACAGGTGGATTTCTACTTAAGAATCAGTCCAACAGAGGACCACTTAGACTCTTATTAATTGGGCGAAACCGTCAAACAAATGAGAAGCGCAGGTTAATTTAAACAACCCCGTCGGGATTTTCAAGAACTACTTCTTCTTGTCAACAGGTAAAACTTCCAATTCAGTAAGTGGGAACCTCCTGCAGAGAAATGGGAGCTTCTTTAATCTTCATCCAGGAAACACCGATGTCCGATGTGGTGGCTGCAGTATCTCCGCTTCTCTGCTTCGTCTTAGATAAACATTTCTCCATCGTGCTTCGTCCAGCCGGCCTCGAACAGGGATGAGTGCCAGGTCCTTTGATCTGCGAGTCCAGACGGTTTCCTGTCCCAAGTAGGCAAACACAGGAAGTGTTGGATTTGTGGCTTTTTTACACGGCGGCAACAACGAGGGCAGAATTAAATCAGAGCTCGGTGACAGCGGCAACGACGGGCTCCACCGGAAACCTCCAGAATCTCTGAAAATATCACAATATAGTGACTTATTATATTATTCTCTTGAAGAATTATTATGAATATGGTGTGACGCAATCAGCCCTAAAGTGAATATTTAAATCTCCGTTTAATGTAGCAGGTATTTTCTCACAGCTGTCGCTCCGTATCTGCTCATTAACAGCTGATGTTGCTGTGTAATCTGGGAGCACACCTGGTGCTTGTAATATGTACACTATACTGACTTAACATCTGTTTCCCTCCCTGGACAATTCAATTCAAAGTGATGGCATTTACCTTTTAATTTGAAGCGTGTTTCGTTTTTTGATACAGCTGAAATATTAAATTCCTACGCACTAGTGAAATGGATTAGTATTTAATTTGTGCTTCTTCTTCTTTCTTTTTTTTTTTTTTAAAGTGACAGCACACACAAAAACTGGATTTAAAGTACGGCTGCACAATTAATCGTAAAATAAATCTCGATTCATGCCACTTAGTGATCTAACTTTTAAATGATAAAGATTCTGCTGCATTGAGAGAGAGAAGACGCCCACAAAAAGAAAACCCCCAGAAAAATACGGTTTTAAAAGTTCAATAAGAGACAGAAGCTGATTGATTTTACGTTCAGTGATTCATTCAGTTCTGCCCGCCCGCTGAGAATTGCATTTCACCTCGCGCTTCGAATCGCAGCACCTCGAGGGAAGCTGAAGGAAAACTTCAAACACTGTAATGATTTATCTGCTGTTTAAATACGACGTAATCTTCTCGGTCCGGTTCATCAATGATAAAAATAAAATCATCTGAGGTCTGTAGTTTTAAGTCACCAGAGTTTTATTAGACTCGAAATTCACAATTTTCCCTGATTATTTTACCAGAATATCCTATGTGAATAGATTAAAATACTAAATAGAATATCCTGTATGAAAGCAATAAACATTTACATAAAAAAACAACTCGTGATCTCAATTCTAAGCGAAAAGTGTGTGTGTGTGTGTGTGTGTGTGTGTGTGTGTGTGTGTGTGTGTGTGTGTGTGTGTGTGTGTGTGTGTGTGTGTGTGTGTGTGTGTGTGTGTGTGTGTGTGTGTGTGTGTGTGTGTGTGTCCCTAAGGGTGTCAGGCTGCACACATTTAGCTCCGTACGACCAGAGCGATGACCTCCACCGTCCTTCCTCCATTTTTTTTGTTTTTTATTTTTTATTTTTTTTTACAAGTGGCAGCTTGTTCGGTGTCAGCGGGTGAAAGAAAACAGCCACGTGAGGCCAAGTGCATTCAAAAATCAGATTAAAAAAGATCACAGCGGGTCACATAGTTGAGGCGACTGCAGAATATATGGGTTGTGTGTGTAGACGTACGGAGCATGTGTGGATAAAATCACTCTCATAAACCAATTCTGCACCAGAGGATCCAAAAAAAACTAAACTAGTGTGCGAGGAACCAGCATGAATGTTTGATTAAAGGTCTGATGCTCTCTGGGTCACATGAATGGACTCGTGCAGCTTTCCAGCTCAGGACTGAATTACCAGATGAAAAAGCGAATGTGAGGACTTCGAGTTCGTCCACTTTTTAAATCCGAGATTACGATCAAAGCGCCTAAAGGAACTGGGATGCATTCAAAAACAATCCCCTGCTATTACAAACTGCCCGTCAGCACCTCGTCAGCTGTTCTTGTGACTCAGATGTCTAAAGAGCACAGACAGGTCTTGTTTTTTTGTGACACACAATGCAGCCCGACACCCAGCTGCCTGAGCAGCGGCTGACAGCCGACTAATGACTCTCGTCCAGGGTTCCCTGCAAACGGCCTCATGAATTAGTCATCACCTTCCCCTGACCTGTGCGTTGATACGATCTGAGGCGGCCTCCCGAGCACCGCAGAGGTTATGTAAGTGTGGAGATAGCGGAGTGGTGAACGGATGGGATGCAGCTGAGAGCGATATGGTGATGGATGGTGTTAATGTGCAGGTTGTGTTGCTTTGTAAATACAGTAAATCTTATGCACTAAAAAAAGTAATGGGTGCAGAGCTTGTGTGTGTTTATTTTATGAACAATTAAACATTTGCAATGGATCGAGATCTGCAGGCGCCAGCTGGATCAAGAGGAATTTTAATTATTGTGCACAAATAGGGCTGCTTACCGAAGTGCAATACTTTCATGGCTCCGATACTCTCTGCCGGTATAAAATACCTTCTCATTCACGGCCTAATTTTGACACCTTCATTACACACAGACACTTTACAGGTTAAATTAAAAGCTTTGGTTAATCTTACATGAATTACAACGCTTCATTTCAAACTAATTCTCAGCCACACATCTGTCCTGAGTTGCACTGTAGTAACTTTAGCTGGCAAGCCAGCAACTACTGATGCTATGTGATGCATTTAGGGAACATCAGTAAATTGTACCGTCTACCACAAAGCTTCCATCTGAGGCGTTTCGGGGACATCTGTTCATTGTCACTGCAGAAACTAGCTGGCATGACACAGCCTTTCTCTAAATTGCTTGAAAAATAAAGATATTATTTAATTTTCTTTTGTTTGTAAAAGGATCTTGTAAACTTTTTATTGAAAGAAAGTATTTATCCTTTTCTCAAATTTTACAAGCTGTAAAACTTTCTCTAAACTGCAATTCAAACATTTATATGTTGTTACCATTGATTTACATCGTTCTGGACTTTCTGTGCTCTGTTGCTTTGTCCAGGTGAAGCAATACAAAGAATGATCTCTTTTCTAAAAAGAGAAAGTAAAGACGGTAAAAGGGACACTTGTTGATTGTAGTAACATAAAAAAAGACACGGGTCACGCTCTCCCCCTCTAAAGTGCATGAAAACTAATGTGATTTTTCTTTAAAAGTATTTACTGAAACTAAAATCTTGTGAATGTGAGACTGTCCAATATTGCAGCTGCATTTAAATACTTTTCTGGAAGTCTAAAAGAAAAATAAATTCGTAGACAGAAGAGGAAAAATATTCATGGTTTGGTTAGTGGTGGAAATCAGTAGCAGTGTCCTCCACGGAAACCAAAAGTCCTACATGAAAGTATTTTCCACTAAAATGTTTCTGAATAATTACCTTCAACTTTTGTCAACTTTAATTTCATACCATCGATCTCACACGTCTGGCAGAGGATTTTTTGTCCTTTTGTCAGCTCATGTTTGTGAAAAGATTCACTTCATCACTTTGCTTTTGTAAATCCGAGAGGACTTCCACATCTTTAAACTCAATTACTAAAACAACACGCCATGCTAATGGAAAAATACTCACTAATTCATTACCCGCTTGTGTTTTATGATGCCTACAATAATGACTGCACATTATAATGCTACCAAAGGCTCTTAATGAACAGAACCTAATGTAAAGGGGTCCGCAGAGCGCAACATGAAGCGTAATTACAGCGTCCTGCCATGAAAAATGATGCCCGTGAAAACAAAATGGTGAACCGGGTCACGTTTTTTGCGGCACAAAGCACAACGTAATTACAAACTGATGAAGTTATTTATTTCCCCGGTGCTTTTAAAAATAATCAGGAGCTTTTCATAAAGTTAAATGTCTCTGCTTATTATTTTTATTTATGACAAGTGTAACAAAGCAGTGATTTAAAAACTACTTGCAGTCGAGCCAGAAATGAATATGTTGTCCCAGTATGTTCGAACACTGAATAACTAGCGTGTAGCATTAGCAGAGGAAAAAGAACCACCAATAGAAATTAAAGGAAATCCAATCATATGTCCATGAGGTGATTTTGTTGATATTAATATTGAATCAAATGAGTATATGTGATCTGAAAGGGGTCACTCATGGTGCCAAGATCAACTCGGTAGCTGTAGGAACCATTTTAGCCTCTTTTAGCTCGTTGGCTAGTTTTTTTTGGTTTAGTCAGTTAAATTCTGGAAAGAAACTGTAGTGGGAGGAGCTATACTTATAGTTTTTCTAAAGATTGAAAAAGTTTGATATGTCAATTAAAAATGTATTCACACACACACACTCACTCACTCACTCACTCACTCACTCACTCACTCACACACACACACACACACACACACACACACACACACACTCACTCACACACACACTCACTCACTCACTCACTCACTCACTCACACACACACACACACACACACACACACACACACACACACACACACACACACACTCACTCACTCACTCACTCACACACACACACACACACACACACACTCACTCACACACACACACACACACACTCACTCACTCACTCACTCACTCACTCACTCACACACACACACACACACACACTCACTCACTCACTCACTCACTCACACACACACACACACTCACTCACTCACTCACTCACTCACTCACTCACACACACACACACACACACACACACACACACACACACACACACTCACACACACACACACACACACTCACTCACTCACTCACTCACTCACACACACACACACACACACACACACACACACACACACTCACTCACTCACTCACTCACTCACTCACTCACTCACTCACTCACTCACTCACTCACTCAGTGCAACTGAATCTACTCCAAATCTGCATTTTGACACACGAATGAAAACATTTAGGATAAAAAAAAAAGAAATGCTGATTTAAGAAGAATGACCACAATATACAGTAAGCAAAAAAACCCAATAAAAGTGTAAATAAAATAACCACATTAATATTAAAACAATGTGCAATGGTGAGCAAAACAAAGATGGATCAGGGTCAGGTCAGCCAGCTCTAACTAATAGATTTATTATTTATTACTGTGGAAATGTGTGCAACTCATTATAGATTAGGCACCAACGCTTTTATTGTTTTCGGTAATATACGATCCAGAACAGGTTTTACAGCGAGGGATGTTTCAGTCGTCTTGTTTGAGCTCTTCCGCCTTCAGCAGCTTTTAAAAACTATATATTGGGTTCTTTTTAACCCGAAAAGACATAAAAAACACCAGATTGAGGATCACATCATGTCACTTACCATCAGAAACGTCCGGCTATCACCCCCGAGACAAGCCAGCCTCTTCTGGATCTGGACCTGGACCTGGACCTGGACCGTTCCACGTGTCACGTCTTCACATCCGACGTGTGAAGACATTTTTCTCGACTACCAAGTGGGGTAAAATGGTCGTGACATTTTATCGCAGATTGCGAGACACCCAACTGAGCATTCGTGCGATCGCCGCGTTCTCACATCCCTCGAGAGGGTCATATGGGACGCCGGACCGGCGGGGCGGCGGAGAGCATCGCGGCCTGCTGTGTCCCGCGAAGTCACACAAGAGTCACAATCTGTGCCGCTTCTGGTCGGCGAAGGCGTCGGGTGGGCCGGGACAGATGGGAGCGAGAGCGGTGTCATCTGGTCGCACCGTGACGAGGAGGGCGTCGGGGGCAACCTTTGTGTAATTAGATAGATGCTCTCCGCGGACTCGCTGCCGAGCTCACACTGAAGCCTGTAGACGAGGGCTGGCGGTACTCGGCTCGGCGTCGGAGCGGCAGACGGGGAGCTCGGCTCGGATTAAACAGTCAGCTCATGAAAATGCTCCTGAAAAGAAAACGTAGAGGCGCTGAAGTAAGATATCATACTTTATACAAGCTGTCAGGAGACCGTCAAACAAACAACAGTTCATCCTTAGAGATCCATAACCATCACATTTCTGATTACATTACTGAACAGACTGTCAGTACAAGAATCATCCATCAGTGATGTCATCAACCATCAGTGATGTCATCGTTGGTTTGTGAACGTTATGAATCCTCCAGTTCAGATTCTGTCCGTCACCATCTTTGCTGGTTCAGAGCGGTTTGGAGCAGGAAGTGACCATATTTGGACGAGCTGGGGGAGGAGCCAGCGGTGGATCTGACCGATCTGATCGGAAACCTGACGATACTACGTCCCGCCCACCGATAGCTGTAACCTGACTGCACCACAGACCTGTCAATCAAACAGACACGCCCCCCAAAACAGGTCTTCTTGAATCTTCTTCTCTAATGAATGAGGGATTATTTTCAGATGGACCTCCAGAAAACTAAGAAGAAGGAGTGACTTTAGCTAACAACACCGAGATAACTGATGGACACATTTTATTCACTTTGGATTTGATGAGAGAAGTTGAATGGGAGTCTATGGAGCCGGAGGCTTTTTGGAGCCGACCTCTAGTGGCACTCGCTGGTATTGCAGCTGAAGACACTTCTGGATCAGAACCATTTTACAGACCTGAAGCTACGAACTCTTTTACATTCAGTCTTTTATTCCGTCTTCTTTCTGTGTTGAGGGAGCGGTGGGGTCGAGGTGGGAGCAGAGGGCCCTCCACTCGGTATGATTAAACCAGAGGGAATGAATGAATGACTGGGGGAACAAGGGGGGTTGAAGAAGATGAGTGAGAGATGAAGAGGGTACAGAACGAAGGATGGAGGATGGGCGGGGTCTTCTTTATGCCGCTGCATTATGCATCGAGCATCAGACGCCCGGGTGGCTTGTTTTTATGGGCCGGTGTCAAGGGTGCCACTCTGGTGATCGGCCTGTTGCCATGGCAGCGGCAAAGCAACTCATTAGCAAATATTATCCTCTGCCCACAGAGAGAGATCAAGACGTCAAGTAAAAGGTTTGCTGAGATGAAAACCTCGACACGGATGTGATGTGGAAATTAAGTAATTGTATTTATTTGGAAGATGTTCTGCTCACTTCATATTTAAAAGGCCTCCGGACCAAACTGCCTTAAATTCATCCCACTGCAGCCTGGCTTCATCAGATATCCTCCTTCTGTCTGTAAAGTCCCATGAAGACGTAAACCAACCACGGAGTACAATCAGCTTTCTGTGAACTAGTTTTAGTGTTTAAAACTCCTCCAAGCGACAAGTTGTCGGATGAAATGTTGTGCAGGGTACCAAACTTTGAGGCTTTGACGGCACCGACCGACTCGTGAGGCATTTAGGGAACATTGGTAAATTGTAGTGTCTAACAATAGCTTGCTTGTGAGGTGTTTTGGGGACATCTGCTGCATGTTTCACTCTCCCTCTTTAAATTTCATTAAAACGAAAACATTTGTACAGTAATGTGTAATTTCTCTTGAAATGTATTTTATGAAATTAGTATTAGAATAAAATACCGTTCATCTGTTTTCTCACCTTCACACCTTGTTAACTGCAAAACTGCTTGACGACCAAAGAAGTGCATTTCGTGGTGCATTTGTTGGGGACTTTACGGCAAGCAGGAAGGTTCATATGGGGCCGAGTCAAACTAATCGACTTAGTGTTTATTATATTATTACATCTTCAGCAACGTGTCGCAGCAGCAGTGACTCACTGGTGAGATTTGAATAGTTTTTGGAGGAATTTGAAGGAATACACACACAACACCTGTTAGCTGGTTCTGGTCTTTACATGGGGCTTAATAACAATAGTAAATACTGAATATTTCTTTATGTTTTAATTGTAATATAACATTTTGATCAGACATCGAAATACAAAACTTCAGCTCATCTGTCGAAGGTACACAAATAAAATGTTGCTTCTTTTTTATTTCATGATTGTAAGTTAAGTTAATGAGCTCATTGTAATATGAAAAATCTGAATAAATAAATTTGAAGTATTATTGGACATAAGCTGTATTGGTTTTTTGGTTTTTCATATTTCTTTTGAAGCCCATGACGGCCTTTTTTTTCCATTTGCAGCTCCAAAAAAAAAAAAACATCTCGCAGGAGGGAAGCCAAATAAAAACACCAATTTTCTTGCTGCTTTCAAGCAGATTTAAAAAATGTCAACAGTTCACTGAAGTCAACACATCCTCCAAAACCTTCAAAACTTTTGCCCCAAAACAGGAAAATTGCAGCTTTTCTTCTCTTTCCTCCTCGCAGACGTGACTGAGGGCTCGGCTCGGCTCGGCGTCGTCGTGGGAAACCGGCGGCGGATCTTCAATAACAGGTGATCACGGCTGAGCAAACGACATCAGACGATAACAGCAGAGTGCCAGAATCTGCAGAACAGCCGTCCTTTTCAGCCTCGCAATCACACTTCAGTTACGTTGCGGCTGGCGGAGCTTCGCCCCTCTGGATGTGTGACCCCCCCTCCCCCCTCCCCTCTAATGGAAAAGAAAATGGTGTATAATCAAGAAGAGAGCTGCTGAGCTAATGAACAGGGTAGCGGGGTGACATTTTCAGAGTGAAGTCTGAAGTCAGGATGACATTTTCAGAGAAGAATCCTGTAAAGCGGCGCGTCGGATCGGCCCTGGAGGGAAGCCGCCTCGCAGGAGGATGTGAAATGACGAGCTGATTTAGACGCAGCTCAGACGGGCTGCTCTCATTTCTGTCTTCAGTTGCTTTCATTTGGCTCAATATTGTCGCACAGATGGGAAGACGGGTTTCATTTCTTTTCAAAATGTCAAACATACATTTAAAAAACAAACAACAACCAACAAATCACTACACAATATTTAAAAGGAAGCAATGAGTGTATTATTGATTTAAAACCATCCTTCTGTCTGCAGGTGTTTTGTGTTTGGAGGACTACGGACCAAACGATCAGCGTCTGTTTCAGGTAACGTGAAACCTACAAGCTGCAGACTTTTTTTCGTAAACATTTTATGACAGCTGTGACGTGTAATTGAGGAGTTTCAGCAGCAGGCCGTGCAGCCGAGGGTTTCAGATAATGAGATGGTGGGAGATGGAGAGGTGAGACGGGCGAACGAGGAGGGCTGAGGGTCACGTCAGTCACAAAGATGATTATACCGTTTTATTTATATTCTTTCAAAAGGCCTCTTTGAGGACGCTGCTGGATGAACGAGTTCCCTCTGAATTCTTTATCTTGGTAAGATCAACAATATCAAAACCTCAAGCGGTTCTGCTGCTGGAGGACACGACGCTGTATAAAGTAACGGGGAGCATGTCGGGTTTAAATCGCTGCACTGCACACCCGCTTGGGTATAATTGGAGATTGGCAATCAGCTGGTTGCCAGGCAACCGAGGGTAAAAAGCAAATGCCAATCAGCTAATGCCGGGCTCCATTTTGAATAACCGATATTAAAGTTCTCGTTCACGCTTTAGGGTGGAAAGAACAACATGTAGAAGATGGAGACGCCACATGTTCTCTACATGTGCTGATAAAAGGAGGATTCATAGGGAGCGTCGTGGGAAGTTTGTCGTCGTTACCGCTGTGATATTTTATGCACGAAGCTCGTCTCCTTCACGTTCCAGCAAAGCAGCTTCATCTTCTCGGCATCAAATCTGTGTACAAAATAAAAAAAGCAGCACGCGAATCGTAAACTTTCCACGTATAAACGCTCCAAACTCTGACCTTCTTTAGGGAAAGGTACTGAAACACACATACGAGCGCAGAAAAGGTCAGAGAGTTTTTATTATCTCCTTTAGAGAGCGTCCTTCGCTGGGGAACCTTTACCCGGCGCGGCGCTACCCGTCAGAGGTTTGGCATTTCTCCCACATCAAAACCGAAGATATTCACACTGATACAACTTTTTCTTTTAAAGTCACAACAGACTCGTGAGGTCGAGCTGAGAGCTGCACACACAGGGAAAACTTTGTGAAACAGAGGCATTACAATAAAACTCCAACAACTTGCAGTCTGTCTCCGGCACGTCATCAAATGGAACTAAATTGCGTGAAATCTTTGCAGAGCAGCTCGAGCTGTTTTTTTGTCTCACGGAGGACGTCTTCCTCCGAGAGAGAATCGGGTCATTTGAGAGGCACAGATCAAGGACGGGAACATTTCCCTGCCGCATGGGGGACTTAATCAGGACAGCTTTTTGAGAGCGTGATCCGTCTCCGGAGGACGGAGGGAGGACGGAAGGGTTCGATGCTTTGATGTCTCCGCCAGCGGACCGGCCGCCTGGTTTCCACGGCGATAAATGAGCTAATAAGCGTGTAATGACGACGGCCTGATGGTGGGAAATGCGACAGATGTTTTCTGAATTCTTTATTTGCTCAAGTTTGGATGTTGGATGGGGGGGGAGATTAAACGGTAAAAAGTGGAGTCGAGTTTCCTTTCGGCCGGACGGCTGTAATCAGTTCATCTCGGACGGACTAATTCAATTTCCACCAGCGAAGCGCGTTCGTGACATTCACAATAACTACAGTGTTAATAACTTGTAGTAAATATAATAAATGTTTATATATCGTCTCTATAAATATAGCAAATCACAGTTTTAATATGGAATATGCCTCTATTTTCTATGACGTTAAGAGACAGTTATCTTTAAGTTGTCAGAACAGCTTTTATTAATAAATAGTGGGAGTTAATGTGAAAAGTTATCTGCACGTCTCTGAATTTGTGATTTGCGTTGGAGCCTCGTGTTTCTAAAACTGCATCTTGTCGAGAAATGTTTTGATGTGACGTCGGCAAACGCCCCGTTTAAATTATTCATATTTTCAAACCTTTAAATTTGTTATCGTTTACATGAAAAGAAGCTTATTCAGCTGGTTTGAGTGGAGCTCAGCTATGTGAAGAAAATGTTACTGAACGCGAGTAGGTCGTGAAGTTTTACTCGTCTTCAAGGTGCTCAAACTTCACTTTCCAGACCGCCAACGATCACGGCTGCAGTGATCAGCGAGTATAAATAAATAAATAATAATATACCGTTTTATAAATGGCGTGTTTTGAGCTTTTTGTTTCTGCTGCTTTCGAGAGGAAATGAACAAAATCAGCTCATTTCCTGCTGCAGTTTGAAAACTTACTACTAGAAGAAGCATGCACAAAGTTTTTTGCACAAGTTTTGGGATCATAATTGTGCAGCAGGTTTAAGCAGTGAAAAGCTTTGTTCATTAAATTTCAGCGATGGTGATTTTGATATTTGCCTTGCAGAGTGAAACCTGATATAAAACGTTTTCAGCCCGTCTGTAGTTGAACAGCTGAGTTTTGTGTCTCGACTTTGACCCTCTTCTAAAAACATGTCAACAGCCTCCTCAGGTTTTCTTCTCGTCTGATCGACGTCTTCCCGTCAATAATTGGACAACGAGCTCGTGTTATTGCTTCTGCGGAGAAACTGACGGCGTGACATTTAGTATGAAGGATGACGCTTCATGGTTCACGTCTCTCTGAGCGTCCTGCTGTTGAGACGGACGAGACGGATGAGATCTTCTGTCTCCGTATGTGTTTGTATTTGTGCTGCAGCGTTCAGTGGAGAGAACGTTCTGAGTGGAACTGTTTCGAGGTGCTTCGGTCTTGAAACACGAGTAGCTGTCATGTCAGATCTTGTGTTTTTTCTGCAGACCACAAGAAAAATGCATTCGGAGTCATTCACCGCTGACACTCGGGAAGACGTGTCACCATGCACAACGTAGTTTTCATAGCTGTGGTTTCCTCACGTCACTAATCTCTGTGGCTCTTTGGGAAATATGTGGATTTGTTCATAAACAAGCACACACGATGTCGCCCACGTTACAAGAAGCATTTTCTAACTTTGTTTGTGAATTTGTTCCCCTGAGTCAGACCGTCAACACTGAGTTCCACCAGGACCTTCTGTTAGCGTCCTTCGCTGTTTGTTACCTCGAGTTTAGCAGTTGTTGTTTTGTTTTGTTTTGTAAGCTGTTTTTTTGTTTTTTACTTGATTTTAGCTGGTTTTTCTGTGAAATTAGCTGTTTGTTAGCAGGTTGTCAGACTGTCAACACCGAGTTCGACTGGGAAGTTTTGCTGTCATCCACCTGAACTGCGGCGCCATGGCAACAGGGTGCTCCAACATGACAACAACACATGTTTTTGTTTCCCAAAACATTTGACCCCCAAAATCTGACGTTTCTCTGCGCCAGTTTCAGGCCCGCGGTGAAATCACAAACGTTCACGTACCAGCGGTTCTGATGTTGATCCGGAGACGACACCCGGAACACTTAACGATGAAGGTTGTAGCTTCCTCCTCCTCCTCCTCCTCCACCTCCTCGTGCATCACGGTGCTGCGTTCAGGAACAGTCCAACATATCCCACAAACAAAAAAACATCCTCCTTTTTTTCCTGCGTGGTGCATCAGTTTGCCACATTTATTTTATTTATTTTTACATTTCATGTAACAAAATTGCCATGAAGTGTCATTAAAGTGCATTGCCTTCTCAAGTGTTGCAGATTAATATGGAAATGATATGGTAATAATATTATAATTATTACCAGTTAATTTTCCGGATTTCTTTTTTTTTGCAGGAAATTCATTACATGGCACGCAGAGTGATACTTGGCGCCCTGAGGTGCATTTTGTGCTCATAATGCATTCCGTGCCATGAAATATACATTTTTTTTTAGTGTTTGGAGGAGGACGGGTGGGGGGGGGGGGTGGGGGGGGGGGGGTGCTCGAATGCAGCGCGAGACATTTGGTGCTCCATATTAAAGCGGTGTGACTGAGCCGGAGGAGGAAACAGGAGTTCCAGATTTATCTGTTTATCGTCCCAACAGGGAGAACGTTGTCCGTCACTTTCACGGGTTTTTCCCCCCCGACGAGTTAAATGACTTTTATTTCGGGGCAGTTTTGTTTCGTGACATCTCTTCGACCCGGCTCTTTCATGAAATTGTTTTCCAGTGAGACCTCGGTCTTTCCAACACCGCAGCGTTCACGGATAATCCTGTTTCTCCCTTTTTCTAACCCGTCATTGCCGCGCAGCGACCGTTCATCCTTCTCTTCCTTCATCGGCCTTTAACATCCGGCGTTCTCGTGTCCGTTCGACTCCTCCGCCGTCGTCACATCACTCTCGTGTGGTGGATAATAACATAATTCATTCTATTGTTGATCACATCCTGTGTTCATCTCCTGACTATATTTTTTAAAAGACAGGATGTGACCCAGTTTTTTTTATGATGTAAATACCGGAAAGAAAATAGGAAATTAGGCCGAGATCATTTCCAAGACTGTTAGTAACCTTTAACTAGTCAGACTGTCTGATCTGTAGTACTTAAAATAATCCAAAAAATGAAATGAAAAATCCATAAATCCTTCCTTAACTAGTTACCAACATGGCAACCTCACTTGCAAACGTGTTTAAGCAATATTTTCTTGATATTATGATTATTTTTTTCAGTTTACCTGAAACAAAACTAAAACGCAACATAAAATTTGAAGACAACAGAAATGGAAACGCTCTTGTTTTGAGTTGCTGCAGCTTCATGAATCTGAACAAACTTCAAACCTTTGAGCGAAGTGTTCGTCACTCGCTCTCATTGGGTTTGTTCTCCTGATGCTGGAAGTCATCTTTAAACTTGTTTTCTCTACAGTAGCTGTTTTATGTGTTTATATGTCTGGTGGCCTGTTTTTTTGTGTTTTTTTTACACCCTCAAAATATATTTCTATATATATTCTCGAATGCCTTTTACATAAAGAAAACACGGTTTTCTGTTGCTCACGTCTTCAAACAAGTGTTTGAAGGCAAAGGAATACCACTCAATAATTCAGAATATGTTCCTCTTCACATTTACTGTGATGAATTTGTAATATCCGTCTCTGTTTATCCCCACGGTCGACGTACGGCGTGCAGCAGACACATTTTTATGGCTTGAAGGTGCATTTCTTAGACACATTGTGCTACAGAAGCTTCACTGTCAGTGAGGATTACTGCATTTTATAGTGAAGCCCCCCCCCCCCTCTTGGGATGTCATTACTTTAAACCCTCCTGCAATACATCAATTTCTAATTAACATTTGCATACTAGATTGTCAGGGGTGCCTGAGAGGGGGGAAGGGTGGAGGGAGGGTATTCACACACATATATTTATGCTAATTAATTGAAATCGAATGAGCCGGGAGCTGAGAATGGGGCGGGGCAATGCGATGCTTCAACACCCAATGGGAGGGGTCGACTGGATGCTCGAGTGCTGTCAGCGACGCCCGCCGCATCCCAAAAAAAAACCACTCGGCTCTCCGGAGACCCGGACACACACCCGACGGGACGGTGCGTTCAGGGTCGGAGCTCGTTAGCACAGTTAGCAGCGTTTTCGTGCTGTTTCTTACAAAATGTTGGGACACTTTATTTTTGCTTTCAAATGACATCATGGTAATGCGAGACAGTAACAAACAAACAGCGTAATACAGTTAAAATACAAACTCTACACTTCCTGTATTATCAAATTAAAAGCTCTCCAGAAGCCCCTCATTTCTTGAAAAGGCTTTTATTGTGAAAGGTTTGCAGGAAGGTGTTGAGACCTAAGTTTGTTCGTCCACATCACTTTGCAGAAGTGTTTTCATTGGACGCTTTACAAACCTCATGTCTGGATTTATATTTTATTAAAAGGCCACGATCACCTCAGTATATCAATGTACTCTGGACTTAAGTGTGGTGGTCTGTTTGTGTGATGATGATGATGATGATGATGATGATGATGATGATGATGATCTGTATCTTTGCCAGCCTTTAATTTTGCTGCTTTTTAATGTATTTATTAGGAGCTGTTTTTTTTTTTTATTAGTTTATTAGTCCAGTATCAAACATCTCAAAAACCTCATTAGTTATCGTCTTTTGTGTCTTTAATGAACCGCGTTTAAAAATAAACCGCTGACCGGGGAAGAAGCAACAAAACACGTTATTACAGCGAGATAAAAAAATAAAAAAAATAAAAAAGTGCAATGTGAGATGATTGTTTGTGACCTTAGAGAGAGTTAAACAAACTGTTGCCCCCCTCGGGCCGAACGCCATAAATTAGAAGATACCGGAGCCGAGAATTTATGCATCATCCATAAACTTCCATTAAAATCCAATCAACAGCATCCAGCTGATAAACAGACTGACTGCGCCTGATCCATAATCCCTCCCCTCAGTTTCATCTCGGGAACAAATTGTCCACCAGCGCAGTGAAATAATTTCACTGATGCTATCTAGAAGTAAACGTAGAGGGTTTTGGATGTATGGCGTCGCTATCTTACCGCCTCTGAAATGCAGCGTCCGATCAGTCAGAGGTGAAGTGACGGCGATGCACCTGAGTGACGAGACGAAGTGATGTCGGCTGAAACAGACGCGTAGCAGCTTCTCAGATGTTAAATAAATGTCATCTTTGTATGCAGATGTGCTTAATGTAAGCAAAGAGTAGCACTCAAGGCAAATATATATTCCTGATCTGATTCCCCATCCTGTAGCCATGATGCTAATTTAGGAGCTATAAGGGGTGGGGCTTAAAATCTTCCAGAATGGGACACCACGAAGCAGCAACCAGCAGTGATGTCATCAACCAGCAGTGATGTCATCAACCAGCAGTGATGTCATCGTCGGTTTGTGAACGTTATGAAGCCTCCAGTTCAGATTCTGACCTGAAAGCTCCAAACTCTTTTATATCCAGTCTGTGGGAACAACAAACTCTTTTATATCCAGTCTGTGGGAACAACAAACTCTTTTATATCCAGTCTGTGGGAACAACAAACTCTTTTTGTAAATGGTCACAAGTGATGCATGATGTCCTCACAGCAGGTTATCAGACTGTAGTGGACAGATTTCTGTTCATAGTCATCCTGCCTGGTTTTCCTTCTCTGGTGTTTATATCAGGTAATAAGATGTTAATAAATTCCTTTGTGTGTTTTTAAAGATGTGTATTTTTAGGTTGTTCTTGCAACTTATAATTCAACCACAGGTGAACTTCTTGTGTGTTGTTAACATCCGAGCGTCGCCTGCTGCCACATCAATCATTTTAACAAGGCGACGGTGTTGAGGAGTCAAAATATTACCGTCATTATTGGACCTTGATCGTCAGCTGTGTTTCAGGTCACGTTAAATCAGCTCCCATAAATTCAAAAGGAAACGTCTCTGCACCGTGTCTGAGTCCTCTGTCTTCACTGTACCGACACGTGGTTCAAGGACGACGGGACCTTCTTCCTCACAACGCTCCTAAAAACGACCCTCCCACCCTTTTCTTCGTTTTTTCTTTTGTAGTGTGATGAATCTACTCTCCCTTTGGGATAAAATTACATGTTGTGTGTCAAGTCGAAGCAGAGTAATACGCTCAGATTATCAAGCAATGCACCGAATCTTCGACTATCTCCGAGGAATGCTAATCACTCCTCTATTGGATTTTTTCCGGCGACGCCTGCCATTAATCCTCACCGCGGCCCCGTGCCATGAAGCCGCCGCTCTCCTTTTTGAACGTAATTAACTCCCATGATCGCTTTTGAACCCCGACGCATTGAGTGCTGCAGATCGGGAGAAATTACACCGGGCCGTAGCGAGTATTTAATGGACCCCACGAGTGTCAATTAATCTGGAGAAGCTTTTCATTGCACTTTTCTTTTCATGTCCACCAGCACAGGTTTCTATTAAAAGCTCTTATCATCCGCTGCTTGAATTGAACGGCGTTACAATAACTCGTCCTGTTGTCGTTAGCCGGACTTCAGACCCGACCCGGCTGCTGGTTTGACTTCACAGGATTTGGTTGATTAGTTCTGTCGAGTCGGACCGATATTCTCGCTGTTAGCAGACACGTCACACGAAGACAAACTGGACCGAATATCTTTCAGCGATGAAGACAAATGATTAGAAAAACTGCCGTATGTAATTTAGATGACCTTTATAAGGACTCGATGTTCTCTGCAACTCTTTCTGCGAATGTTCTCACGTCACCACCTTTTCACTCGAGTCGGCTCGTTACCAAATAGAAGCGTCAACAAAAACCCAAAACTACGTTATTAACGGGCAAAACATCGACGCTGAACATCGTTCAATCTGCCGACAGACAAACTAAAGAACTGAGAGGTTGTTTTTATTTAGTTTTTACTGAATATTTAAAGGCACAATGTTTCATTAATGCCGACTTATTTTGTTACAGAAATGAGTTAATGAGTATTTAGTCAGGACTATCGTTAGCACCAAAAGAAGCCTGTATTTTTGGTGATATTATTTACGGGCCTCTGACACGGAGCTGAAAGCTCTAAAAAGGCTGTAATTGTGAAAACATGAGTGTTTCCGTGACCTTTCACCCCCGTGGTCAGAGTTCGGTTGAAGTTTTCGACCTCTCCACCTCCTCGGTTTGAAGGTGACATCAGGTTCAAGATTGTTTACTGGATTTTTTAGGTTTTTTTTTAACTAACCCTCGGTAGGAAAATGTACTTTGAACGCTCGTCCATTCAACTCCACTTCCTTTCACTGGGTCACGATGATGTCACACGACTTCCTGCTTTCCAGAACATAAACATAAACACCAGCTGTTTGAGAAGGTGTCAGAAGCTTCTTCTTTTTTTTTTTGTCTGGTGTTTGAAGAGATTTCAGAAACGTGTCCGCTCCTCATTGACCTCCGTCAGCCGACGTGAACTTCCCACTTCGATGGTCGTGTCTGCAGAACGCTCCGTCCTGATCCCGTTTCTTTTGCTTCTGTTTTTTATATTTACGGCTCTGGAGATGAGCGCTAACATCACAGCATCTGGCTGAACAATTATTGCCTCAGCACCCAGGGGAGCCGCTAGATGATGCCCCCCCCCCCCCCACGCCTCCCCTCCTCCCGGCTCTCTAATTCAGTGTCTCCAGAGGGGAGCTGGGAAGCTGAAAACAAAGCACAGCAACAGATTGTGCGACATGACAGATACTTGGATGTTAAAAGATGTACGGTCTTATTTAGCAGACACATTTGATATTGATTTTTTTTTTTAGAAACAGTTTGGAGAAAGAAGGTGTTTACTTCGATTGTTTTCACAGAATATTTTGTATCTTTACAGAAAAATGAGGAAACCATTAAAATCCCCTTTTAGAGTCCAATAATTTGTCTGGATATTCTTGCGTGCACGTTTTGGTCACAAGTGCTCTTCAGTGTCTTTTATGGTCTCTTGAAGCTGATTGGTTTGATTTGCTGTGTATCCGTCCTCTCTGAGGCGTCGCCCCGGGTAACCACGCCGTCGGGCAGCACGCAGGTCGAAGCGCTTTAAAAGGTGCCGAGTGTTAATGATGCGGCTGCAGGTTTTACCCGAGTTTCTGAGTGTTTTTGAGGTTTCCGACAAGTGATGAGTTGAAACCAAACAGCAGCCACGTGTTGTTTTTTTTGTTTACCCGCGTTCATAGCGAGAGACTCCGACACAGACAGAGATGTGTTGGTACAGTATCTCCATGATTTCATTACAGCCTGCACTGTGTTTTATCGTTTCCGGGTGCCCGGTCTGTTTTATAAATAAAATGAAGCTGTGATTACAAAAGTTTTCCTCAAATAATAGAGAAACTTTATACACTTTACTTTTAAGATTGAGATTTTTAGTTTGTTCTAGACGCGTTGAAGGACTGTTGATCACCAGAGAGCGTCGTCGATCGATTTCCAATCAGAGACTCTAAATGATGCCACTTGCAGGTCTTAAGAAACCCATTTATTTTTAGTTTCCTTAAATACACACAATATCATCATGTATGTTGTGTCTGCGTGCTGGTTTAAGTGATGCTTTGACTTCAGGTTATGTTTCAGTGATCTGGATTATTAATAGTCGTTTGCATGAGGAGCTCTTGATTTAGCCAGATGGGTCCCGTTTTTTCTTTCATTTATTTCAGTTCTTTTTTGATGTGGTGTCAGAAGAACGGGACGAGGCAAGCGGTTAACAGATAATTGTTAAATATTCACCAAATCAGTCTTCCAGAATTCGCCCAGCCTCTAATCTAAAAGCGTGGTGGGCATCTCAAGGAATTGATGCATAGCTAATGACTCGGTGATTAATAGCCCGGCGCCGACTCGCATAAATGTGGCCGATCCGAAGATGAGGAAGGGGGAGGGGGGGGGGCTGAAGACAAAGACCCTGCGATGTACTGTGACGCGTTCGAGGCCACGCAACATTGTCGAGCCATCACTGGTATAAAAGCCATCTAATTAGTGGAGGACAGCTCAGCGCCGGGTGTGATAGTAAGTGATGGGTGTTAATTAGGTTTGTCCAGGCATATGGAGATTTGCTCTGTGGATTAACACGGCGGGGGGAGGAGGCGGGGTTACTGCAGCTTCCTGTCTCCGATTGGCTACCGGCTCTCTGATGGCCGTGAATCGGATGTTTGGTCCTGTAGGTTTTTATAAAGGTCGAGCGGTTTCACCGTCTGTGAGACTCAACGTCCCGTTCTCATTCACAACGAGGGTCAACAGCTTCCACAAAGCAGATCCTAAATACCGATAAATATCCCCGACCGGGTCACGAGATGCTGATGGATGAACTCTGCAGCTGCACCTGCAGCATCCCCCCCCTCCCCCGATGCCATTATCCCACGCTGTGTGCCTCGCTGAGACAGATGTTCCCGGGGGAGCGTCCTCTCCGCTCGCAGCCGATTGGTGGATCGGGCTCTGTGCCGAGCTAATATTAGCCACAGATGAGGACACCTGCAGAGCGAGGACATTTGCCACCAACTGGAGATGTAGGGAAACCTTCAGTCGGAGAGATGAGAGGAAGGAGGCCGGCACGCTGTGATGTTCCTGAAAGATGTTCCTGTGATTCACCTGCATCTGTTTTCTGCATGTTTGATGTCTTTTTTTTACTAAAATGAAATCAGGATGTTAAAAAAAGCAGAGTTTAGCTCACTGAGATACTTTCTGTCAGATTGCGTAACATCCAGTGTAGGATGATGAATAACTTTCACCCCGAAGGTCTTTTCTTTTTTTTCTCAGCCTGAAGCTGCTTGTCCTTTATTTTCTGATGCATTCAGGTGATTCATCAACCAGGTGACTGGAAGCACAGTCAGCTGTCACGTGAGCCGTCGGTTTGAGGACGTCATGAATCCTCCAGTTCAGATTCTGTCCATCACCATCTTTGCTAGTTCGGAGCGGTTTGAAGCTCTGCTCTTCTTCATGGACAAATGATGGGCGGAGCTACGCAACGTGTGGTTTTCTGGTGTCCTCATCATCTCTACCTTTTTCAAAGATGTTCAATGTTTGTTTTTAAGACATTGAAACTAACGTGATTTTATTATGAAAAGCTATTTTCCGTCGGAGGGGCAGACAGCAGCTTTACTGTCTGACTGTCTTTGGTGAAATCAAACTTGAGCAGGTTATGAGCAACTGGTCGTGGAGGATTTCCCATTAGAGATCTATTAGGTATGATATTATTTATTATTCAGAGTTACATATCTTCGGTTCTTAAAATATTGACATTTACCTTCTGAAGCTCAGACATGAGTCTTTAATGCAGCATCTGTTATTTTATTTGAAACTGTTGAAGCGAAGAGCATGAAGAAGAAAAACTGTAAATCTATTCATGTTTAAATCTGTTTCTGATCATTAGAAAACCCTGTTTGATATTCTTACTTGAGTATGAATACAGCATGAAAATAACATGTTGGGTTATTCACACTAATACAACATTTTAAATATGTACATTCAGCGTGCTGTAGAGCAAACAATCAGCAAACAGCACATCACTACGGAGGTCTGCTGCTTATTTCAGAGACCTATTTTATTTTCGCTCAATCTTTAACATTTCTAGCGCCTCAAATATGAAATAAAATGAGAGAAATCAAATGTCATTAAGTCCAAATTCTCACTCAGAAAAAAGTACACAAACGTCGCCAGATGTTATCAGCGCTTCATGATGACATCAAACACTTCACACAGGTTGATTGATATTTCCAGCCTGTGCAGCACCTGTCAATCTCTGATTCTCTCCTCAGGTGTGTGTGTGTGTGTGTGTGTGTGTGTGTGTGTGTGTGTGTGTGTGTGTGTGTGTGTGTGTGTGTGTGTGTGTGTGTGTGTGTGTGTGTGTGTGTGTGTGTGTGTGTGTCGTGTCATCAGTGTGTTTTCAGAGATAGATCAGTGAGGAACCGGCGAACGGCTTGAGAATATTAATAATTAATATAAAATTTCTGTAAGACGCATTAGAAGAATTAATCTTGACTTTCTGATAGATGTGTGTAATATATATTAACAACCCGACCTGTCCACAAAGGAGGATGGAAAATCAGACTCGGAGTGATTTGCATCCTCCTAAGTGTTTATTAACATTATCCACATAGCTGAGCTCCACCCAAACCAGCAGAATAAGCTTCTGTGCTTAAATTCAACAGCATCTCAGACTTGCGCCCTCTTGTGGATGTTCACGAAGTCTGAACTCAACATTTTCTAAAAGCCTCGAGTTCACGAGTTGTGACGTTTGCTGACGTTTACAGAAAGGTCAGAGGTCGTGGAGGTTCATGTTTTGGTTGGATGTTCAGCTATTGTGTTGTTTTAGTCACGTAGAGTTTGTCTTCGTAACGTAGATAATAATCTACGTCTGAGGAAAACGTTTTTTCCAACAGCTTCATCTAATAATCAACTGTTAGCCTCTGTAGCTTCTATACGCGTTGCTGTTGCCTAGCAACGATGTTTTTTTACGACTTCACGTCTTGAACGGTGAGCACACGGCTTTCCCGCGTCGTAACCTACGAACTCACGAGGTCCACCTGAACGCAGCATCTTTTACATCTTGCTGCCTTTTTGTCTTGTTTTGAAAAATGATTTTTTTTTATAAGTTCTTAAATATGAAGTTTCAGCCTTTTCTTAGATAACGAAGTTTCCGTGACAGCGCGACTGATTGCGGTAACTTCCCGCTCAGCTGTTTGCGCGGCTCTTCGGGAAACAACCGGCGATGTTTGAGTGACACGTCGGCTCGTAAAGTGAAGCCCGGGTGTTAAAATGTGAAAGGTGCTCCGACGGCATAACAAACCTTTTGTGCTCGAAGCTTCTTTCACATCGTGGCCACACATATCTCTGCAGGCCGCGACACACACACACACACACACACACCACACACACACACACACACACACACACACACACACACACACACACACACACACACACACACACACACACACACACACACACACACACACACACACACACACACACACACACACACACACCGTCTGCTCACCGGCTGCTCTCATGTGCTGGCATGGACACGTAGCAGCTCGTGTCCTCCGAGGGGGTCGGGGGGGTGGGGGGGGGGGGCTGTGGGTGGGGAGGGCAGGTCTTCCTGGCACCCTGAACACCGTGCTGTCTGTCTCAGACCCCCCCCACCCCACCCCACCCCACCCCCGACCCCCCTCCTGTCAGCTAAAGGACTCCTCCGTCAAGTGTCTGTCACTATCGCTGTCTGTCCGTCTCGGCAGATAGCGAACAGATGTCCGAGTCGGTGGCTGTCGTCGTGGCGATGCCGGGTCGCATCACGCAGCGTGTAAAAGGATTACAAGCTGTCGGTGGACGAACACGCTCCGATTACCAGGAAGTAGAACAAAGCACCTTTTTTGGCGCTACAACACGTGTCCTTGACCCCGGAGACGTTTGTCCCTTGTCCCCCCGCCTCCCCGGGCCTCTCCATTGGTTTGACTCCTTAATACCTTAAGCCCCGCCCCCTTGAAGATACCCAGTGCACAGAAGGGAGGTGATTCAAGGTGGATGGATGGAAGGGTTGGAGGATAGAAATCTGAGCAGCGTCATCATCTTTTAATGGAGTCGATACACGAAACACACTTCAGGAAATGTGACACGCAGCCGACACATCTGCATGGCAGGTTTAGGATTTACATCAGACTGTTTATAAAAGAGTTCGTAGCTTCAGGTCTGTAAAATGGTTCTGATCCAGAAGTGTCTTCAGCTGCAATACCAGCGAGTGCCACTAGAGGTCGGCTCCAAAAAGCCTCCGGCTCCATAGACTCCCATTCAACTTCTCTCATCAAATCCAAAGTGAATAAAATGTGTCCATCAGTTATCTCGGTGTTGTTAGCTAAAGTCACTCCTTCTTCTTAGTTTTCTGGAGGTCCATCTGAAAATAATCCCTCATTCATTAGAAAAGAAGATTATATCAGGAATAAAAACATAATTTTAGAAGATTAATTTACCAAACAGCTGAAACAAATGTCGTCTTTGCTGAAGTTGCTGCGCTTTAGCCTGATTTTAGTTTTTAATCACTTAAGTCATGTTGAAGAACAAAATGATTTTTATAATCACGTCTCTAATTATTGTTCTACAAACAAGAGCAGATATATCATGAAGATTTGGATTCTTTTTAACATTATTATTTATTTTTATAAATTACCTTTTTAAATAACCTTATTTTCAGTCTTATTAACTTTTTCTTCTAGTTTTACTTTGAACAAAAAAATCTTTACAGACATTTTAAAGACAGTTTTGTCAAATTGTGTTCAGAAAAATAAGCTCGCCCTCTTTTATAGCTCAAATTATCTGCAACGATTTGTAAGTTAAATGATCAAATTACTGAAATAAAGGATAGCTATTAAAATAAAGTCACGTAGAGTAGCAGATGAACTAGAAAGCTGAATATATGCGTGAACCATAAACACCAGAATGATTCTTGTTGCATATATATTTATTATTCTTTGGCGAAAATAGAAATATATGCAGTGAAATATTAAAAAACATAAAAGTGTCTCGTGACGGCTGAATATTCTCAACATAAAACTGGTTTACTCTGAAAATCATAGTAAAATATAAATCACATTTCTTTCCCCTGAATAATTTCCAGGTTTAATATACTGCTTGTCGTTACTCAGTGAAAAATGGCTGTCTAGATAAAAGCCAAAATATAAAAAGTAAATGTTATGTCATTGTTTGCTCTTATTTGAAAGCTTTTCTTTCTCTTACTTTGACATTTATGCTTCTTTTTTTTTTGGTATTATCATTATGCTGATAATCCTCCTGAAACCTACAATTACGTGTTGAATGGATCTTCGCTCCACCAGGGAAATCAATTAAATTCTCAGTGGCTTTTTTTGTTTAATTTATGAGATGGGATTTTAATTCCACCGGCTAATGAAAACTGATGAAAACTTACATTCAGATCTCGGTCGTAGATCAGCATATCAATGGCTACCGATGGGTTTTAATGCATCAGCCAGGCAGGATGAGCATCCCTCAGCAAATATTACATGTTGGCGCACTTTATGTGCTCCATCATTTACACGTCGGGCCTTCAGTCGCAGCTCGTGGAGCTTCAGACCCTTTGAGGAGGTTTGATTTGTGGTTTCGGGGGTTCAAACCTTCAGGGCCCGGGGGCTCGCTCCTCCGACGCCGAAAACCAACTTTCAAAGAGAGCGCGTTTCAAAAGGAGCCACCGGTCTTCAACAGGTGTAATTTATGGGTCGGCGTGGAAACCGAGTCACGCCGCATTAACCCTCCGACCCGACGCGGGGAATCGAGCAGGGCAGAGCTGAATGAAATGCTGAACGGACTCACGGCGCTCCCGCAGGTGGAAGTGAATTCTAATCCGGCCGCGGTGTCGCTCGGGTTACTAATAAAGCACTCGGGGTGCAGGACGGAGGCCGAGCACGTCTCCGCCCGCCAAACTGAGCAGTGAATAAAGACCGAGATCAAGGCCGAAGACTCCAACCGGACTCACAGGGTCCGACCTTCAGGTGGCAGAAGGACTCCGCCTGCAACTGGCTGAGAATAGTAATTCTAACTAGACTGTGTGTGTGTGTGTGTGTGTGTGTGTGTGTGTGTGTGTGTGTGTGTGTGTGTGTGTGTGTGTGTGTGTGTGTGTGTGTGTGTGTGTGTGTGTGTGTGTGTGTCACCGTTACCACCAGTCGCTACTTGTTTAACTAAACATAATCAGACATGAAGATATTTCAGCTCCTACAATCCTGAAAATCTACTCAGAAATATATCTGCATGGATTCTTCACAGACTTGAAAGGAATTGATTTTCAGGAGCGTCGTCGTCCCTTATTGGACAGAGTTGACAGGAAATGGGGGAGGGGAGATAAGGGGGGAGGGGAGGGGGCGTGTCCCCAACTGGACAGGAAGCAGTGACACAGTCAGCATCTTAAAAACCCTCCGAAACATCAGGACAAGCTTAAATATATGCTGGTATGTTGCAGAAGTTTGAATCTGCACGTCAACTGCTGCAGGTTAGAAACAGGAAGTTCCTCCAGGAACAGGAACTGCTATGAAGTTAATAATAGAATAAACTGTTTGGCAGTTTTGACTGTTCATATCCTTTTCTTCAATGAAACTGTCACAACCGTTCTGCTTACTCCAAATATTCAATTAGAAGTCAAAGTTTTGCAGTCAAAATCTCACTTTGGGCAAAAAACAACAACTGTAAAAGTACCCACAATGCAACAGAATAGCTCCTGTTAACATCTCCAAATATACAAGTGAAAGTTTTGCTTTGAAAATCTCACTTAAGCAAAAAATACAAAAATATGATTTGCAAAATGTTTGAGGTGGCGCTTTATATTTTATACTTTTTAAGTGTAAATAAAATACTTACGTGATGTTTTTAACTTATAAAACGTACGTAAAGTTACTTCAGCAACATATTTCACGATACTTTTGTGAAATTATTCATAGAAACCAAAGCCACGATCTTTTTTTCTGACACTAACCATTATTATGTTTAAATGTCAGGATTTTTTTTAAATACCGCGAAACCTGCTACATAACTCGTAACTACAAAATGTCACCTAAAATAAATGAAATGAAAAGAAGTAGAGCTGCAGAAAAATGAATCTACTGAATGAATCAACTTTAAACATTCATACAGAGAAATGTCAGTATGACTTCTGTTTATCTGTTTTATATTTAATATCAGCTGAGTCGTGGTAAACAGGACTCAGCCAACACAGGAAGTAGCTCTATAGCATATATTCAGATTAAAATGTTTTATAGTCAGATGATAAATCAAAGATTAGATGTTTGTGAGGAAAAAAAAGATCTTCCAGTGGGATTTAAACGTATTCAGGATGTTACCAACTTTTAAATATTTACACTACTTATTTTCCTACATTGAAGTCGTGTGAAACAGAAATAGAACAAGTTGAAACATCTTCACACTTTTTCTGAAACACGTTCATGTTTGTTTTGCGACTGAACTGTTTACGTCATTTTCTGAAGCCGTTAACAGTTTTGGGGGCAAAAAGCTGCGACGGAGCGTCAAATCTCAGCAGAACTGTTGTGGTTTTTTCTAATACCTTTGACATTTGCTTGGTATTTTGAAGCCAACCTTACTCCTCCTCCTCCTCCTTCTCCTCCTCCTCCTCCTCCTGGATTCAAATCCCGGGATCAGAACGCTCCTCTTAAAACACCCTCGTGTTTCAATTCCCGATGACATTTACATTTGGAGATTTTCTCTCTCAGATATCCGCGACACGTTATTTTAGATGTAATGTGGAAACAGGAAGCGTTTCAACTTCCTCCCTTTTTTTTTTTTTTTTTTTTCCGGTTCTGGTTTTGGAGCGTCAGTGGCGCCGCCTGCAGGCCGACACGTCCGTTACACGTGATGTTGCGCCGAGTCGCTCCCGACACGTCTTTATCCGTGTTTATACGAACGTGTCACAACAAATCACTTCGGGAAACGCGTATGATCTGATTCTGTCTTCGCACGTCCGTCACTTTCTCACGAATGGAAACGTCTTGGCTTCCCGGTGACAGCGAACCGCCTCTCCCGTTTACTGAATGGAAATCTGCCGCAGTCGTTCATTTACTACTCGAAGGGCCGACCCGCCGTCCCAGATCTTTTTATATGTGGATTGCTAATTTGTTTTTTGCTCTGAGGAGGAAACGCTGAGGGCGGATGAAGAGCAATATACATCAAAATTAAACAACAACAAGCACTCAATTAGACCTCAGAGTTATAATCCTGAACTTTAAGACTACAGACCCGCCGGGACGTCTCCTGGTTTGTCAGCTGCTCTTTTGAAGCCTCCAGTCCGGCATTTCTAGGGAGGAGAGAAAGATGGATGCCCCGCCCACCTATACTATTGAACCTAAGGCCTGTCAATCAAACAGACATGCCCCCAAACGTCCCACTTTTTGAGGCCTAATATCTAATTAATGATGGGATTTTTTTATTTTTTTTTTCAAAAGGACCTCCAGAAAACTAAGAAGAAGGAGTGACTTTAGCTAACAACACCGAGATAACTGATGGACACATTTTATTCACTTTGGATTTGATGAGAGAAGTTGAATGGGAGTCTATGGAGCCGGAGGCTTTTTGGAGCCGACCTCTAGTGGCACTCGCTGGTATTGCAGCTGAAGACACTTCTGGATCAGAACCATTTTACAGACCTGAAGCTACAAACTCTTTAATGTCCAGTCAATGATCTGATGGAGAATATAAGGACACTAAGCCCCACCCACCTATACCAGAAACCTGACTGCACCACAATCCTGTCAATCAAACAACCCCACCCACAAACATACAGCTTTTTGAAGCCTAATATCTAATAAATGATGGGATTATTCTCAGAAGTACGGCCAGAAAACTAATACGAAGGAGTGAGTTTATCTTCTTTACTGACTTTCAGGAGAGAACTTGATGCTTTTTGAATGGGAGTCAAACGGAGCCCCTAGTGGCCGTCAGTGTTATTGCACTCTGAGTGCACTGACTGTCTACGCTAACACACACTCGTCTTCACCGTAACATCCGTGTCTCTGCGTCAAATCAAAGTCAGACCTTCTGAAAAAACATGTTTTCACCAGCCGTGATGGATGTGCAGAGATTCATCACGCTTAGAGACGGGAGAGTTTCTCATCCTCCGGGAACCACGAGGTGTCACCGGCAGCCGTTCACGAACATCCCCGATTTCTGGTTAAAAAACAAACAAACAAACAAACAAAACAACATCAGTTTCACAGCGTCTCCCTGAATCCAGCCGATGATGGACGAGCAGCGGGAGGATCAACCCGGTGAATTAGCAGAACGGCGGCCTAATCGTGTTAGCGACACCCACAGACATCTGGTAAACACTTCAGCTGGAACCATGCAAATGAACTCTGGCATAATGGACGGCCAATTATGGGTTTGACTGATGGGGCGAGCAGAGGAGGGGGGAGGGGATCAGAATTTTTATAAAAACAACGTACTGCATGTCATTTCTGTGTTTTGTATGTATGCATTGTGTGTGTGTGTGTGTGTGTGTGTGTGTGTGTGTGTGTGTGTGTGTGTGTGTGTGTGTGTGTGTGTGTGTGTGTGTGTGTGTGTGTGTGTGTGTGTGCAAATACACGCCAGCATTTATATTCATGTTTGTATTTCTGCTGTATTTTCCTTCATTCCTTCATGCACGTCTGTTTATGCAGTTCTACATGCTCACATTTAAAAGTGTTTGTTTCACTGCAGAAATATGCAGAGAGAGGACTCTGTGTGTGTGTGTGTGTGTGTGTGTGTGTGTGTGTGTGTGTGTGTGTGTGTGTGTGTGTGTGTGTGTGTGTGTGTGTGTGTGTGTGTGTGTGTGTGTGTGTGTGCGCGTGTGCTCTCCCCAGCCGACTTCCTCATCTGTGACAGCGTGACAAATTTACATTACTGAGCTCACCTGTTGACGGGGAGAGGGGAGGGAGGGGGGCCCCGAAAGATAACTATCGATATTGCCATGGTAACTGTCGCCCTGCTGTTCCCAGATACCTACAATGCAGAGAATGTGTGTGTGTGTGTGTGTGTGTGTGTGTGTGTGTGTGTGTGTGTGTGTGTGTGTGTGTGTGTGTGTGTGTGTGTGTGTGTGTGTGTGTGTGTGTGTGTGTGTGGATGATGATGGGGGGGGGGGGGTTGTTGCTTGCGGGGGTTGGATGTTCTTTTTCTGGAGGTATAGTGTGCGACGCAGCGGGTAGGTGACAGGGATTACAGCCGCAGCCAGAGGTAAATAATACAGCCACGCTGCTCGTCCCCGCGCCGGGGGAAAAAAGCCTCTACATTTCTGAGCGGTTGCCTTGGCAACTAGAAGCAGAGAGGGGGCCCTAATTTTATTTTATTTTTTTTGCGTTGGACTCCGTGAGACAGATGAGCTGTTCGGCGCGTCGAGGAGGGTCGTTCTTGTGTGTTTGTTTTTAGAAAGAAAAGGAAATGTAGAGACGAGGAGAGCTGCACGCCGCGCTGGATATAAATCTCTCTATCTCTGTATATGTCTGCTGAATGCACACGTACCGATATTAAATACATATTTCAGATTCAACTTTTATGTTTAGGTCAGAGGTCAGTGGGCTCAACCGGATGGAAGTTTACTATTTATTCTCTTCACTGCAAGGTGCTTTTTTCTGTTTTTTTAGTTTTTTTTACTGATGCTTCTTGTTTCCATTCAAATAAATTAGATATAAATCAAACTGAACTCTGAAACTGATCTTATTTGTAATGAGTTAATGAGCTAAAGTCTAATAAACAAAAAATTTGAATCAATCGAATATACTTATGAGGTCAGTCAATGAATGATAATGATGAATATGTGATGATGAAACTAAGAGTCAAGAAGCTGCTGTGTAAACTTAGAAACTGACCTTCATCACATTTTTGTCCAAAGAAGCTAAAAAATAAAAAGTCTGTCCAATTTAATTTTCAGAAGAGTCAATATGTTGCCATGGAGACAGCAATGCTCTGCCCGGCGTCTCATCTGGACACTCAATAATTCATTCTCGTTAACAAAACGACCTTTTGGAAAGTCGGCGTCGGTGGAAGCGACTCCGTGTTTCCACGTTTCCAACACGTGTGTTGTTTTACTTTTGTTCATTTTATCCCGTCCGGTCGGTGAAGAGACAACAAACAGTTCAAGCTGCATTAATAATATCTTTCACTTTTGCTTTCTGTCCCGGTTCAATATGTCGGCGAGCGCCGGCCGCCGCGTAACGATAAATCAATAGAGCGTCATCGAAGGAGACGTCTGTGGGAAAGAGAGGAAATGGGAGACCTCGGGGTCGAGAGAGGAGAGAGGCCGGGAGTGTGTGTGTGTGTGTGTGTGTGTGTGTGTGTGTGTGTGTGTGTGTGTGTGTGTGTGTGTGTGTGTGTGTGTGTGTGTGTGTGTGTGTGTGTGTGTGTGTGTGTGTGTGTGTGTGTGTGTGTGTGTGTGGGGACATTTTGACTCGTCCTCACTTCAGGACAGAGTCTCAAACAGCTTCAGGGTGCATGTCAGACTCGGGTCAGGGTTGAGGTTAAATATGTGGTTATGAGGGAATGTAAAATGTCCATGAGGTTCCTCATAAAACCAGAAGTCCAGATGTGTGTGTGTGTGTGTGTGTGTGTGTGTGTGTGTGTGTGTGTGTGTGTGTGTGTGTGTGTGTGTGTGTGTGTGTGTGTGTGTGTGTGTGTGTGTGTGTGTGTGTGTGTGTGTGTGTGTGTGTGTGTGTGTGTGTGTGGAAAAGAAAAGTGGGATGATGAAATATAAATTCAGACTTTGGTGCGTGTGCTTATATTCACTGATAGTTACTTCTTTCTATCTATCAGTGTGGACGCTAGTGGCATCTGTCCCACTAGCAACGCCCAGGGCTGCCCGACACACACACACACACACACACACACACACACACACACACACACACACACACACACACACACACACACACACACACACACACACACACACACACACACACTCACTCACTCACACATTGGAGTAGACCAAAGCACTTATATTCAAATATTGATCTGCAGGCTTCTGTTTTCAATTCAGCCACACTTATGAAATTCACTTACAAATGTACTTCAGTGGCCGAGGGTGTGTGTGTGTGTGTGTGTGTGTGTGTGTGTGTGTGTGTGTGTGTGTGTGTGTGTGTGTGTGTGTGTGTGTGTGTGTGTGTGTGTGTCTCTGTGTGTGTGTGTTGACGAAGACTGGATGTAAAAGTGTTTGTAGCTTCAGGTCTGTAAAATGGTTCTGATCCAGAAGTGTCTTCAGCTGCAATACCAGCGAGTGCCACTAGAGGTCGGCTCCAAAAAGCCTCCGGCTCCATAGACTCCCATTCAACTTCTCTCATCAAATCCAAAGTGAATAAAATGTGTCCATCAGTTCTCTCGGTGTTGTTAGCTAAAGTCACTCCTTCTTCTTAGTTTTCTGGAGGTCCATCTGAAAATAATCCCTCATTCATTAGAAAAGAAGATTCAAGAAGACCTGTTTTTGGGGGCGTGTCTGTTTGATTGACAGGCCTGTGGTGCAGTCAGGTTACAGCTATCGGTGGGTGGGACGTAGTATCGTCAGGTTTCCAATCAGATCGGTCAGATGCACCGCTGGCTCCTCCCCCAGTTCATCCAAATATGGTCACTTCCTGCTCGGAACTAGCAAGATGGCGATGGACAGAATCTGAACTGGAGGCTTCATAACGTTCACAAACCAACAATGACATCGTCACCAAACGGTACTTTTTTAACTAAAATGTATAGCCAGACAACAAGTGAATGAGCAACGAGGAATACAACAAGTGTTAAATAGAAATATAGACTATGAACAGAAAGCCAGACGACCAGGAGCTGCAGCTTTCAACCAAATAACAATTATTGCAGGAGACGTTAAAAAAACATCTCGTAAAATAAAGCTCTAATTTATTCCAAAGATAATTAAAGAAACAAACATGAGAGCTGTTTGCAGTTCATTCAGTTTAAAAGAAACATAAATCCAGAAGCTTTGCAGTAATTATCGGATCATGAACCATCATTTTCCAGATTTAGATGAGAGTTGGATGCAGGCCGAGCAGCTGAGAAACACACACACACACACACACACAGAGGGAGTGTGTACATGTGTGTTCATGTTCATGCCTGCTTTCGTGTGTGTGTGTGTGTGTGTGTGTGTGTGTGTGTGTGTGTGTGTGTGTGTGTGTGTGTGTGTGTGTGTGTGTGTGTGTGTGTGTGTGTGTGTGTGTGTGTGTGTGTGTGTGTGTGTGTGTGTGTTGTGATTAAAGTTTGCACTGACTATTGATTGGCCTGTCACCAGCGGTCCGGTCTGTCCCCGTCATCAATGTGATGGAGGGACAGTGTCTCTGCTTCCTGAACAAGTCCGTCTCTTCCTGTCGGACTTTAAAACCCACAAGATAACGTCACAGTAAATCACAGTTATTTCTTCTGCTGCTGTTTCCGGTCGTCCTGTTGAAGTTTGAAGTCAAAAGAAAGCAACAGAATGAATATAGTTCACATAATATCAGCTTTTAACAAAAAGAAGACGTAACTTCTTTGAAATCAGCAGCATTTGAAATATTAACTAAATTATTACAGTCACATTTATTCTGTAATTTCAAATGTAATTGTGTTACAGACGAAGAACCGGGTTCCTACTTGACTTGATTCGACAACTATTAGATAATTTACAAAGACATTTGGTGACAGTCGGGATGAACTGCAGCTCAGCACTATTATCAGGTCATGAAGGCAATTTTAATCATAATTTTTTTATGTAATACCTGAAAAAAAAATCAAAGTTTCCATTTGTGTTGAGTTCAAATTCAAAGATTTTGGCGCTCCAGCATTATAACATTAATAAACCCTGTTTGAGCTTTAATCTAAAAGCACCACGGAGCCGTTAACGCAGCGGTCTGAGTTTTCATCCATATGATCAAATTTAAGACCAAAAAAAACATCCTTGTTTTGAAAACTTTTATTCTGGTGTATTAATAATTGTATCTTTTCCCAGAAAGTCTGGATTCGATTTCTTCCAAAGTTTCCTTGTTTGCTCTTTTACCCAGAAACCCTCCTGTTTTTGTTCTCTGGCCGGAGGTGTCACATGATTTATGGCGCTCTCGGCCCGCCTCCACCGACCTCACCTCCGCTTCCCACACGCCCACCTCTCATCGCCGTCGACGCGTCCAACCCCGTTTTAATCAGAAGGTTTACTGAATTCATCTCTCGGAACAAAATAAATGAACAAAACTTGATTAGAAATCCAAATGCGCCGCAGGACGGATCGCAGTTTGTTTTCGGGGTTCAACGCCGCGTTGGTGGAATTTTGCTTTAATCAGATGGAAAGTGTGGAGTGATGTTTGTTCGAAGTAAATGTGCTGAAGAAATCTACATTTTTTTTTCCAAGTGTATAAACGATACCAGATTAAATGACTTGTTAAAATGGATTTTTTTTTTCCTACAGTGTGCCGGCTTGCTGAATCCAGAGCTGAGAACAAATCGGCTCCTTCATGGCCCAGTGAACCATCGACTCGGTAACCAGCAGAGTCCGTCAGATAGAAAAGATGCATGGTGCTTTAAACCATCGCAGGGCCTCTGCCCCCCACACCCCCACCCCACCACCACCACCCCCTCCCTCCCCCCGTTTCCATCCCTCCTGCTCGGGCCTGAAACCGCTGCTCCGTGACACTGGACATTACCCGCAGAATAAAAATGAGGTGAGGCGGCTGGAAAATTGAACATGTTGTCAGGCTGCAGCGGCTGTTTTGGGTGATTTAGGAACTGCACTCGATTAGGGTCATTTATTTTGGGTAATGTAAATACAGTGATAGCGGGGGCCGGTCATGTGATGGAGGAGAAGTGTTTTTGCTGAGGTTATTGGTAATGGGAGCGTTACACTGTGCTATTTCTAAAAAATGGCGGTCAACGGCCTCTCTCCGTGTGCACAGGATTATTGCAGCGTTGCATGTTGAGATATATAACGAGTGTGTGTGTGTGTGTGTGTGTGTGTGTGTGTGTGTGTGTGTGTGTGTGTGTGTGTGTGTGTGTGTGTGTGTGTGTGTGTGTGTGTGTGTGTGTGTGTGTGTGTGTGTGTGTGTGTGTGTGGAGGGGGGAGCGAGGGTTATGGGGTGGGGAGGCGCTCTTCATATCTGCCACTGTGTTGGATGGCTTCAGTTAAAGTGGAGAGCGTACGAATGAAACCCTCGAACCTCCGGCAGAGCTGCTGTTTGTTCAAGTGAAAACTTCACTTTATCACAGAAAAAAAAAAGAAATCCCACGATTCTGATTGGTGCTGCTGCTTCTGCCGTGTGAAGCAGATCCGTCATGGACATGCAGGGTATTTTTTTTACTTTATATTTTTTAATTCCAAGCAAGCCCCTACAAAATAAGAGTCTTAACAGGAAAATATCATCCTTCCTCATCTCTGCTGCCATCAAATGAAAACAAAGATCAGCAGATTATCTCGATACGACGGCTGAAATCTGAGCGGCTTACGTGAAATCTTTGATCTCGCTTTTGGTGTCGTCGCTTCGGTTGAACGGGAGAAAACAAAACGAGCATTCAGTTACTGGATGTTACAAACCGCACAGAGGACGAGATGCCCGTCGATTAGTCACGTGACTTGTAGCATAACTTACAAAAATACAATATTTACTGTTAATAGACTGTAAAAAGTTCGCAGGATAAACAGAAAGATGAATATAAAACCAAATATTCTTTACAAACACGTGCTAAATCTCTTTTGTCATATTTCTGTCCCTTGTCAACCTCAGTTTTCAAAATAAAACATTATTTTCTAAGTGAATCAGTTCTATTAATTTAATTAAAGTTCAGAAGTTAAAAGCGACTTTGAGTCCTCATCTAACTTTTAAAGGTCTTAAGAAGTATCTTCTCTGAATCTCTGCGTCTCTTTAAAGGTCTTATAACTTAATTTCCTTGAATTTAATGGGAGAAAATGGTTTGTTTTTATAATTTAATATCCTATATGAGATTTTTGTCAGATAAACTCAGGTGCTGAATATTGTCATATAAATATTCTTTTTTTATATAGTGTTTAAAATATTCCTCAGCTAATAAATCCTGAGATAAAATGATATTTAATGGTGTTTTCAATTTAGTATAAACGTAGTCGTTGTGAAAAAACACTTCGGGAGACAAAATCAAATCTATTCAGTGCGCGATACGACGCTTTTATTTTGAAAAACGTAAATTGAAGCGTCTTTCACTGAGTGTGTTAAAATAGTTTTCCGCTGTTCAGATGTCAAACATGAAAGGAGGGTTTCTAACCTCTGCACTGCAACCGATCGTCCAATAAACCGGCAGCCGGCGGCGGCCGCTTCTCTCTCCCTCACTAATTAACTTTGGGGGGCGACCGAGTTGACCTCCGGCCCCCCGACGGCGGCCGCGCTGTAATCGCCGCGTCGGCCGGTCGGAGCACGTTTGAAAAGGGACGGTGATAACGTCTTATCTGTCACGTAAACACACTCCAACACACGTTCTCCGACGGTTTCCTCTCAGTCACACACTTCACCGCATTCCTGGTCGTAAACACACACACACACACACACACACACACACACACACACACACACACACACACACACACACACACACACACACACACACACACACACACACACTCCCTCCCTCCCCTCTGTGAATGTGTAACCACCCCCTGCCTGCAGCTCTGGGTCACTGATCACGCTCTCCGTGACCTCTCGGTCGTGGTACTCTCACTTTCACATTTACATCCATTTGGTGCATTGGATTCATTTTCATTTTCATCAGTATTAATTGTTGACGTCAGGTGAGCGAAGAAGAGCCCGATGTTACATTTAAGGGTGAAATGAGGACGCAAATGTCTCCCAATTATTTTTGAAAGCTGTTTTAGTTTGAATGTTTAGCACGATATATTGTAAAATGTTTTATTTTAATCAGAGGAAGTGAGTCTTACTGGAGAAAGATGTCGGTGCAACTGTTGAGAACAGCTGAGATGAGTTAGATGACAAAATAATACAGTTTATTTCATCAGTTTGTTTTTGGTTGTGGATCAGATCAGTCAGATCCACCGTTGGCTCCTCCCCCAGCTCGTCCAAATATGGTCACTTCCTGCTCCAAAATAACAAGCAAAATGATTCAAGGTTTTAGCAGAAAATTGGTTTTCAGGGTCTTTAACTGAAATCAAATCAAATAAAAACAAAGTAAACTAAACTGGAGGAAGATTTTCTGTGATAAAAATGTTTTTGAAGTCATTCGGAGAATCAAAATAAGTTATTTAGTTTGTTAGAACTGAGACGTAACAAACAGCATTTTTCTTAAAGAGGTTTGTTGACCTCATTATCTTTTGGTTTTTACGTAACTTTGTTTTTGTATAATTGGTTCATTGTTTCTTAAAAATGTTCTTGCACACTGACTGTATCGTACGGCGTCCATTTGTTGACGTGCTGCAGCCCCGCAGACGGCATCGTCCTCTCCAGCAGAGACGTGGGACAGCGTTGCTCCGCCGACGAGCAGCTCCTCACATCTCCTGACGAAGTATCACGGTGCCTGCGAGTGTCAGATTTTGGCACTTGCACTTAAGCCTTCCTGCATAGCCGCTCAGCGCCAAACAAGGCCCCCCCATGGGGGGGAGGCTAAATCGATGTTGACTGTGCCAAGAAAGGGAGAATGAAATAGGGGGGAAATGTTGAACAGCTGTCCCTAAAAATAAGAGAGGCAAACATCATTGTGTGTGTGCAGAGATGTGAGGAACACAAGTGGTTTCGCTTTCACTCAAAATCCGGATTTGGAAACTAAGAGGATCAAAACAGTCAGACACAACTTTACATCAATCTCTTTATATAAAAAAAAAAAGACGAAAAAGTTTCAAAATAAGATACGCTCCATGTGCCCGAAAGAAAAGGGAAGCAGCATATTTAAGAGTCATGGATGGATTTAAAGTTTTTGTGCTTTCTAGTTTTTTTCTGTGATGCATTACTGTTATTCTGACCCACATCCACTATTAATACTGCGATAAATTCAGATCACACTTAAAAAGGACGCGTTTATCGAGGTAGTTATCGTTAGATACTGAGGGCCTGATTTACTGAAGGTTTTTTGTGCAAACTTCACATCACCTGCATCTTTCAAATGTGCAGTTTAACACACGTTGTCCGTTTTGCGTGTTTGCCCTGAATGCATATTTAATTTTGGGCGTTTCTACTTGAACGTGTAAAATACCGGGAGGTGAAATGCAAACAGATAAATGTATCACCCATGATGATATTTACTGAACCCGACAGTAGAAATAGGAGAAGTGACTGCGTGACTATTTCACGTTTTCAACATCAGTACATCAGGAGAGATGGCTGCTCTTAATGTGGCGAGATGGAGACACAGGAAACCAAAAAATACGAACATTTCTGAGAAGAAAAATGATTAAGACATATTGGATATGTTATTTTATTTATATTTCTTCATTTCAGTGGGATCAAATTTCCTTTTCCTCGTTTCTGTTTTTTTCATGGCTGGAATCACTTTAAAACACAGATTTCCACCTGATATCAGTTGCAGAATAAATGTGCAAACAAGCAAATTAGGACCCTTAATGTGCGATCTTCGTACATCAGGTCCTTCGATGTCTGCTGCTCTGGTTTATGACGTACATCTTTTATCACCTCTGTGGTCCAGCTGAGTAATGCAGCTCAAATCCTCCTGACGGGCAGAAAAAGGTTCGACTTCCAGCCGTCTGGGGCTCCGACACGACTCAGCGTCTTATGTCACAGCTCTTTTAGATACCCGACAAGTTGATGGAAATCAGATTTCATTGGCCTTGAAAATGTCTGATTTGTTCTGCGATGGGAAACGCTGTTAAGTCCTGAACTTGTTCTGAACTTGTTGAGAACGGAGAGTTGAAGTTTTCAGCTTTAGAGCCTCGTATATCACCGATATCCAGCCGAGCCGACAGGTCAAATACCTGCGTACAAATCACGCTAATACTTGCCATGTG
>NW_027210678.1:970000-980000 GCF_029030835.1 Brachyistius frenatus | reverse complement strand
TGTTGCTTCCATTGCTCCTGTTGCTCCCATTGCTCCCGTTGCTCCTGTTGCTCCGTTGTTCCTGTTGCTCCGTTGTTCCTGTTCCTCCCGTTGCTCCCGTTGCTCCTGTTGCTCCCGTTGCTTTTGTTTTCACGGTTGCTGCATTGAAAGATTTTTGTTGGTCAAACATCCTCGTTGCAGCGCCGCAGCCAAACTTAAACACAAGTTGAATTCACAGAGCGAGTTTACGATCATTTTCTGAAGTACGAATGTCAAGGAAACAAAAATCCTGTGACGTCATCCATCTGATTGGAAACCTGACGATACTACGTCCCTCCCACCGATAGCTGTAACCTGATTGCACCACAGGCCTGTCAATCAAACAGACACGCCCCCAAAAACAGGTCTTCTTGAATCTTCTTTTCTAATGAATGAGGGATTATTTTCAGATGGACCTCCAGAAAACTAAGAAGAAGGAGTGACTTTAGCTAACAACACCGAGATAACTGATGGACACATTTTATTCACTTTGGATTTGATGAGAGAAGTTGAATGGGAGTCTATGGAGCCGGAGGCTTTTTGGAGCCGACCTCTAGTGGCACTCGCTGGTATTGCAGCTGAAGACACTTCTGGATCGGAACCATTTTACCGATCTAATGACACCATGAAGACTCGTGGAAAACACTTATTGACTTTGTATTTCAGGAGAGAAGTTGATGCTTTTTCAATGGGAGTCTGTCGGAGCACCTTGTGGCCCTCGGTGGTTTTGCACTTTCAGGTACTTTAAGGCTCCACTGTTTCACATCTGTCCTTTTTCCATTAGGTGCATAACTGTGTTGCAGTTCAACCTGCATGCGCTCTTAATTTATAGCTCAATTCAACACTGTTATTATTGTTCCGTGTTTAAATCTCTCCTGAGACGCTGCCTTTAATCTGAGCAACTGTTGAAGAGATTAAACTACCGCCGCCAGCTCATCAGGGAGGACGACCGGCGCTGACATTGAGGGAAATTAAACAGCTCTTGTTTGCAGAGAGCGGAACACAACCAGAGTTTTAGTTTAAGAGCGTGCAGCTATTATGAATTAGGCTGCAGCGGTTAGCAGCTCCTATAATCACGTGTTTATCTTTATGTAGTCGGGGAAGATGTGCTGAACAAGCAAGCGCTCATTATTTACAGACTTCTGCTGCCTACCACCGAGAGGATTTTAGAGCTACAGAGGTCAAGGGTCAAATACCCCCCTCCTCCCTCCGCCCCACTGTGACTCATTGTATTAACTTTACACGTTGAATTTTATTTTCCACAAACACAACTTCCTTTATTATTTTTATTTTTTTTCATGTGAAAACTGTGCAACAAGTTCAGACATGTTCTCCGGGGGGTCGATGAAAGGCCTTCTGGGTAATGTAGGAACTCATTATTAGCTTGAGGCAGATTTTAGGTACTTAATGAGAAAATAACGTTTGTATTTCACGGCATATCAATCTGAAATACATATTGTATATTGTTATCAGTATATCTGCGTCTGTAAACAAATGGAAATAACTGGCTGCTATAAACAATCTGTTTATCACTTCTGTCTTCATCATTTTAATATCTTAAAGCCCAAATCATCCTCAATATGGCACAAAATAATCCTCCATAGATCCAAGTGTCTTTTTCTATGTTGGAAGAAATCACTTTTTCCCTATTTCTGTAACATAAAAACATGAGTTTGAAATTACATTTTTAACAAATGAATTTTGTAATTTGTTGGTTCAACGTAACAAAGAAAGAAAATGCAGTTTCATGTTTTAAAATAAAAGTCCAGAATCAACATGTGATCCTGCTGCAGAAGCTCCAGTCAGATGTAGGTCACCTCGGAGGAACAAATGAATCTGTTCCTCTGATCAGGTGGAGCTTCACTGTCCACACCTCCTTACAAAACACACACACACACACACACACACACACACACACACACACACACACACACACACACACACACACACACACACACACACACACACACACACACACACACACACACACACACACACACACACACACACACACGGCAGTGAGTTTGCGTGCGCATTCTTTTTTTTCCTCCCTCTCCAGCCCTTCATGCGCGCGTCAGGAGCGCACAGAGGGCGCCCCGGTGTCAGTTTGCTCCAGCCCCCTTTTGTACCGGTCGCTCGCTGCCTTCGCTTTACGCGCAGCGGCGTCTCGGAGCAGGATTTTTTTTTTTGGAGGGGGGGGGGGAGTGGAAATTCCGCTGCTGTACTTTCACGACTCGCCTCGTATTTTCTTGACATTTGTGCTGTGGCGGTCAGTCGGTGAGTCACTGCGCGGCGGAGAGAGAAGCGGACTGAAACACGGAGTAAAAGAGCCGGAGAGCGTCCCGATGTTCCCCGCGGCTGGTTTCCTCTGAATCCCGGTTGAACTCGTGCTCTCTTTTTTTAAACATCTCCGACTTGGAAGTATGTGCATCATCGCTCCGGTTTGGTACCAGAAGTGAGAAGCTCGAGCTCGAACCGACGGAGCGCAGCTGACACTTCTTGACCAACGGATTTTTTAAACATTTTTGGTTCCTTTTTCATTCTTGTTTTCCTGCGTTTGGATTATTATTTCATTTTGTGTTTTTTCTTCCAGGAGATGGAGACTTGTTCCCTGACAGACACAGAGCTCCGCTGCTGAAGCTCACAGGATGCTGGGGAACCTACAACAACCACATCTCTTACTTTGAGACAGATTCCGGAGATTTTATTTTTCCTCCCTCTCTGGACGTAAACTCCTCGGACGTTTTTCTTTTTTTGGTCTTTATTTCCCTTTTTTTATTTTATTTTTGAAGCATGTCTGTGTTTCACTGTCTCATAAGGATGCGTAGTGGATTGCTATTGTTCCTTTTCACCCAAGTCATCTTGGTTGCTTCGTTGGCTCAGACTGGTAGGTGTTGACTTGATGCATGTGGCTTGACAACAGGCAGCCTATTGATCAATTTTGCATCATTTTGCACCATTGTGTCCGCTCACCTGTTATGTCTCGGCTTTCCCTTTGAGACGACGTCTGCTGGGGTTTAAATCCGACCCCGTAAACACTGATTCTCACCATAAATACTCCAACAAATGAAAGAAAATGAAGCATATTACACAAAATGCTCTGATTGTAGCAAGAAATCCAAAAGATGCTCAAATTATCTTCCAAATAAAACTAATAATTGAGCTCGCTGACGCACAACAAGTCTCTATATCAACATTTTCTTATTCTAATAATAATACAAATCTGTCTGCTTCCGTTCATCCCTTCAAAAAGCGCGTTTTGCAGCTCGTTGCCACGGAAGCCTGATCCAGGCTATGCAAGCAATTTACTAAAACCATTCAGAGAGAAAATTAAAATTAATCATCCTGCTGGTCGCCCGCGCCTCACCTCCGCGTGCGTTATCACACCGTATGGCGCGGATGCAGCTGAAGCTCACTTTATACCACACCTTTTCTAAATACTGCAAATCGTAAGTTTTAGCACCTTATTTTTTTATTTGTATTTTTGCAGGCTGGTGTGAATTTATGCTTCTGATGCGCAAAAATAAAATATGTGTTTTTTTGTCAACATAATGGGGATTTTTGGGGGATTTATGATCTTCCCAAACTGGACTTCATCAGAGTGCTTCTGAAAGTCCATTTCTCTTCCTGTAACTTTCTGCCTTGTGTTTTTTTTTTTGCGGTGCAGATAAATGCGGGGGGACCATAGAGATCCACACCGCGGACTACCTGACCTCCCCGGGCTACCCCGGCGCCTACCTGCCCTCCCAGCAGTGCGTGTGGGTCATCACCGCCCCCGAACCGGGTCAGAAGATCCTCATCAACTTCAACCCGCATTTTGATCTGGAGGACCGAGACTGCAAGTAAGACTTCCCTCCTCACTCCTCCTCTCCTCCTCTCTCCTCCTTCTGCTACCCTCCTCTGCGCTCTCCTCAATCCTGCCTGGATACAGTGTGAAACTCTGCCACCTATTGGTCAAAGAGGGGCACATCTGCTGCCTCAGAGTTGGAGGTGTGCAGAGGAGATGAAGGCAGTTTTGATCATTCCTACCTGAGTTTTCTGAGGTTTCTGTCTCTGGCTGTTTTTTTTTGTGTGTGTGTGATTTTAAACTTGGCAGAAGTGTTTGCGGCAGCTGTTGATGGACGTTCAGTTTGCTCACCGCAGGAAAAGAGCGAGCTGGTGTTTGCTTTTCATTTGCAGGTCGAGTTTACCTGCTTGTGTTGAGCTTGTTTGGATTTAAATAGAAACAGAGATGGAGTTTGATTTAACAGATTGTTGGGATGTGCTGCTGCTGTTTCAGGGTTTTAGGAGGATGTTGGAAGAGAAAAGAGGCTTTTATCTGTAATTGTGTTTTTTCACCTCGATCTGAAGACACTTAAACTGGTGAGTGAAAAACAGCAGCCAATTTTCATATTTTACTTATCGTTTATTTGTGAACAAATAGTCCAAAAATGTGAAGCTTTCCTGTTTTTCTCTGACTGATATGATAGTTTGAAGGAATAAAGTTGAATTTTGATTCACTGGTCAGACAAAACAAACAAATAATGACATAATCTTTGATCTTTGGAATTCTTTCTGAAAGTTCATTGGTCAAACAAACATGACTCAGCATGACAGCGATCCAAAGAAGACAAGTAAACATCAGTATCAGCAGTTTGTTGGACTCTGGAGGCAGTTTGACTCATTTTAGAAACAGCAACTAATCTCCTTCCACCATCAGTGTGCAAAAGGTGTAAACAAGCTGCCGCCGTGCAGACACACACACACACACACACACACACACACACACACACACACACACACACACACACACACACACACACACATACACACCCTCCCTTCTCTTTGACACAGAAACACACACTCGGCCGCCCATGTGTTGCTCTCCTCCATAAATAAGCCTGTTGTTTTTTTGTTTTTTTTGTTTTTTTGTTTTTATGTCGGCTCCTCTATCTTTTTTAAAAGCTCCATAAACAGCTGCTGTGTAAATCAGGTCTCCAGATGTGGTCCTCCACTACTATCGGATCATGAGTGGAGACACTGTGTGTTCCACCTGTTTGGAAAGCCTCTTCCTCCCCGTGTTCTGCCTGGTAACCCAGCGAGCGGTACGAGTATGCGATGATGCTGTTTAAGTACTTCATGAAAATCCCAGTGATGAAGTTTTGGACGGTGGCCGGCGGTGTGGCGCGCCACCGACAGAGCGTTATTGTCCAACTTACATTTTTTTTCTGTAGGTTAATGTGTTGGAAGACGGCCGCCGTAAAATAAAATATTACGGTCTCAGCGCGGTTTATCGTGAGCTAATCGTTTTATTACGAAGGGCAACGCACCAACAGGGGGCGCTCCGGTTGGAAAGACTTGAAGGTGCCCTCAAAGTGTCCTCCAGTTGTGTTTCCGTTGTGGTACTTTTCACTTTTGGCTCCACATTAAGTCCGACACTCTCCGTCTGCCGCCGGAATCGAACCAGCGACCCCGCCGCTTCCTCCTCGTGTCATTTGGCTGCTTCCTTCGGAGCCCCTTCGCTCTCGATTGGTTTCATTATTTGTTGTGTGAGTTTATGTTGGATGATGACAGGGTGTAGCTCGTAGCTCTCTGACTTGGCAGGAGCCGTGTTGTTTTTGGGAACGAGTCAAATGTTCGAAATATGCCCATCGAGGGGGGCCTTAAGCCTTTTGGCGAGACCGCAGTCCCTCTTAAAAAATGTCCTGAGCTGATTTCTGAGAGTTTTTATTCTGCTGATGGACGGCGCGATGCTGCAGAAGCTTTGATTGGCAACAGAGACAGAATAAGATGAATTAAAAGTGGGACATTAAGCTCTGTTGGCGCTTCACGACGAGGACACAAGCATCAGATGAACTGTGAGCATGTTAACGAAACTCTTGTCAGTTCCCAAATCTGACCCCGAAATCATTCTGAGAACTGATGGAGACATTTTTAAAGCTAAAACATCAAAAGGTGTTTTGTTCTAGCCTTCGTAGCTTCACGACTGTAACCTGAATATCTTTACGTTTTGGACCGTTGGTCCGATAAAACAAGACGTTTAAATTAGGGAGGGGTCAGGATTTATGAATTTTTAAAGTAAAATAGTTTATTGAACCATCATCTTGTCTTAAAATACACATTTTCCCTTGTTGTTACCAGCGTGTAGTCGTAGTGTGTGACTACCGCATGTAGGGGGCAGTAATGCACCTGAGAGCTGTTTGTTTTACACTCACTCGGACCCGAGGATGAACTGGTTAGGTTTTAGAGGTCAAAGGTCGCCGTGACCTTACAGAGCACGTTCGTGGCCATAACTGCAGAATTCATACTTTAACTCTGAGAATTTAACACGAGTGTCTGATTGTCCAAAGCGATGGCGTGATGACACGTTATATCCAAAAGGTCAAAGGTCAAGTTCACCGAGACGTCATAATGTTTCTGTCAATTACTCGGCACCATCACCGAGGGACAGAAGAAGAGACTGTGTCCATATTTAAGATTTGATTTGATACTAACAAATGTTAATCACTTTTATTTATTTATTATTTTTTGCTTCAGTCTTCTCCTAAATTATGAGTGTGGACAGATTTGCATGTAAAGCTGCAACTCGGCAGGTTGGCAGAGGCCGAGCACCAACAGGTGGTGTTTCCAGTTGATTATTAAATGAATTGTGTTATTTATAAAATGCAGAAATGATTGAAAATGAGCTTTTTTCATTGCCCCAGATGTCTTTAGATTATTAGTCTTGTCCAACCAACAGTCCAGAGCGGTTGGCGTGACGACCCCGCCTCCTGTTGTCGTTTGCCCATTTTTGTCTCCCGGTCCCATATTTGAATTATCGGACCAGAACAAAACAAACATGTTCGTCTGCTGTGAAACTCACCAAACAGAGAAACCTGAAACGCTGCGCGGCGACGTTTCCGACATCTGTGTCACAAAATATCTCCGCGTGCAACCTCACCACCGGCCTTTGTAATTATGATCCATAATTACAGCATTTTTAAAAATACATACATGTCAGCCAGGAAGTGTTTTTTATGTTCGGGTGATTCATGAAGATAGAAAGTCGGGAGGAGCTCTGCACTAAAATTAGATCAGTTCTGGAAACAAGGACAGAAAAAAACATTTGAGGATTTATCAGAAGAATAACACGAACTCACGGGATTATAACTTGCTTAAGTTTCAGAAAATGAGTCGAGGTTGAGTTGATGAATCTGTCGCGAGCCGTCGGTCCGGGTGACGAATCCAACGACGACCTTTTTACTTCCACCGACTCCCAAGTGACAAATCGTGGAGCTCGACGAACAGACGACGACCGGTAACACTTTTATCTTCAGACGCGTGAAGATCGGTCGGCTCGGCCAATCTGGAGCGGCACCAGGACCATTCTTGTCTCGCGTCCATGTCTGAAATAGCGCGGACGACGAAGCGGCTCCCCGCGGAGCGCTGACGAGGAGCGGAGGAACCGGAGGAACCGGAGGAACCGGAGGAACACCAGAACATGCGTCGGTGGACGGTAATCTGGGACGGCTTTAAGGAGTTGGCTGAACTGTTTCCTCCAACATGAGGCCGCACATGCACAGCAAGCACCCCACACACACACACACACACACACACACACACACACACACACACACACACACACACACACACACACACACACACACACACACACACACACACACACACACACACACACACACACACACACACACACACACACACACACACACACACACACACACACACACACACACACACACACACACACACACACAGACACACACAGACACACACACACAGACACACACACACACACACACAGACACACACAGACACACACACACAGACACACACACACACACACACACACACACACACACACACACACACACACACACACACACACACACACACACACACACACACACACACACACACACACACACACACACACACACACACACACACACACACACACACACACACACAGACACACACAGACACACACACACACACACACACACACACACACACACACACACACACACACACACACACACACACACACACACACACAGACACACACACACAGACACACACACACACACACACACACACACAGACACACACACACACACACACACACACACACACACACACAGACACACACACACACACACACACACACACACACACACACACAGACACACACACACACACACACACACACACACACACACACACACACACACACACACACACACACAGCTCAAACTCCCTCCTGGATTCTGCTGAGTTTTTGTGATCAATAATGTTCCCGTCACTTCCTGTTTACCTGTTTGTTCTGGTTTCAAGTCTTTCTAGTTGTAAACAAGTTATTTGTTTTTTATTATTTGTTATTTGTGTTCATAAAGTGGGTTTTGTCTGAAAAGATTTACTTCATGACGTTAATACTTTCAGTGCAGATCCTGACGACGACGTTGTTCGCGAAAAAAAATCGCAGGAATAAAAAATTTAAAAAACGCAAACACCCGCAAAATACTGAGGTTTGAATTTGCGTGTGAACAGAAGATGTTCTGGAGGCTCACTAACATGTTGGGTTTCTTCTTCTGTCACGAGATGCTTCCAGCAAACAAACAAACAAACAAACAAACAAACAAACACACTGAAGAAGAACTCCGGTTCTGCATCGTTCAACTTTTGTGAACTTTACGCAGCAAACGGTTTGAACAAAGCTGCTTTTTAAGGAGAACCGAGAGAAGCAGAGAAATCCTGAACAAAGGGAAGCTGTCATCGCTGGGTCACATGACCTCCGAGTCCAGCAACAACTCAAACATAGTTCACTCTTTCACACGTTAGGGTTTCTGCTTTTAACTCTCCGCAAACTCTGTTAATTTGGTCATTTTATAACTTAATGTTCTAACATTCATGGAGAATTGATTCATTATTATTAAAACAGATTTACAAAGTGCTTCGCAGAAAGAAAAGTCTTATAAAATATAGATTTAAATGATGAAATAATATATGAGGGATGAAGATGAACAAGAAGTTCAAAAGAACAGTAAAATAAACAAGCAGCTCAGAAAGCATCAAATCTGGACCTGCTTTCTAATTAAAGGACATAAAAGAATACTGAGTGGACGGGCTGGTTGTCCTCCGGCAGGTCGGCAGACGCCTCGGGGTCCTGGAGGAACCACCAGTGTGTTAATCTGCATCGCGGCCACGAAGAGCCTTAAAAGAAATCAATAAAACGTGGTATCGGTCGGCGTGAGCCCGATGAACTTAATAAACTGACGAGTGTAAAACCCACAAATTAAAAAGCGGAGGTCGATGAGGCAGGCGGAGGGAAAGCGGGAACGGCTCAGGAGATAATTACTGCAGTTCATCACCGCAGCACAAAATAACAACCGTATATCTGCTGCCGGCGTCTCGGGGACGTGAACGGGACGCTGCTCGTCCCGAAGAGGACCAGCTGGAGGGGAACACGGTGACGGGAGGTCCGATCGACCCGAGGAGAAGAGCTCCACGATTAGTCAACAAAATGGGTCCCGAAGCGGAGGCGGGGTCACGTGACCGACACAGAGACAGATCCACTGGATCTCAGGGGAGGTCCGGATGAAGATGATGATCGTTGGATGAGGATGATGAGGAGGAAGATGAGGATGATGATGACAATGATGAAGATCGTTGGATGATGATGATGCAGATGATGATGATGATGATGATGATGATGATGATGGTTTGCAGGATGGACGAATCAATAAAAGCAGCATGTATGGACGATGCCTCAAGGGTTAATAGCAGGGCTGTGTGTGTGTGTGTGTGTGTGTGTGTGTGTGTGTGTGTGTGTGTGTGTGTGTGTGTGTGTGTGTGTGTGTGTGTGTGTGTGTGTGTGTGTGTGTGTGTGTGTGTGTGTGTGTGTGGTGTGGTGTGTGTGTGTGTGTGTGTGTGTGTGTGTGTGTGTGTGTGTGTGTGTGTGTGTGTGTGTGTGTGTGTGTGTGTGTGTGTGTGTGTGTGTGTG
>NW_027210678.1:952500-965000 GCF_029030835.1 Brachyistius frenatus | reverse complement strand
GAAGTCCATAAAAACATTCGACTGAACTTCCTTCCTCGTGATCCAGCCGCCATCTGGACTTCAAAGGCTCCGTGAAAACAACGTGCCAAAAGGCTGGAGCGGGTCAGCGTCAGGAGACGAGGTCCGAGGTCAGCCGGCGGGTCGGACCGTCTCCCGACCTCCTTCGAGGGGAGGACGAGCGGCTCCGAGAGGCCCTTTGTGCTTCTTTAAACATGCGTGACGGGAGCGCCGCCCCCTGGAGGAGCCAACACGCCGGTTCAGGAGCAGGACGGACAATAAAGGAGCCTTTTTTTCTTCCTCAGCGGAGGAATGTGTTGCATCTGTCTGGGCAGAAGACGCCCGAGGGCGACCTCCGGCTGAGACGTGTACGTAGGAGATATGCTCACAGATTAAAACATGTGGGAGGCACACAAACACAGACACACACTTTAATAATGAGGATACGACAGACATGAACCCAAATATAAGAGCTTGACTTACTGCTATTATTTTTGAAAAGACCATCTGCCTCTCCGGGGCTCTTAAGCTTTATTATTTTAACTTTTCAGGACTTTAAGGAGCTCAACAAACGCTAGAGAGACTTTGTGGCATGAGCTCTGAGTGTTTCTGACTCACACAGCTGGAGGACGCAAATAAATGCATGAAACACATAAATATTGACAGCAGAATCATCAAGATTACTTATTCCAGTTATCATAGAGCACATTAAAGCGATATTAGGAAGCGTTTGTGCCTTTTCAGTCATCTATTAGCAGAGAAAAGACAAAAGTAAGAGTCTTTATTATGAGAAATGGTCATTTAGTGTTAAATTATTTACGCATAAGCAGCATTTCCTTTTGTTCCAGCTGCTCTTCACGAGGCTATCTGTGATCTAAATCACAGAAAATGTGAAATTAATCACATGCTGCTCTTGTAAAAATCCGTTAACTGGTAACTACGAGCTCCGGAGGCGGCGGTCGTCCCCAGAACACCAGAATAATCTGGGTGTTTATGGGTTTTATTACCGAAAAGCTAATTTTGCCAAAAAGGAGATAATCTCCATTGAACTTGGTTTATTTCTGAAATGTTGGTCATTAAATCGCAGCAGCAGCTTCCACTGCCTCAAACTCTTTATCTGTGGATCTGCTCGCCAGGGAGGAAGGGGGGTACGCATGTCGGAGAGCAGTGGAAGTGACACGGTGTTTATTGCTTTGGCCTGAAGTCCCTTTAAAGAGGTGTGGATGGAGTGTCGGCTGACGAAGAGCCTTTTTCCTCCCAAATCTCTCGGGTACTGAAGTTTCTCCTCCCAGACTCAGAAACTCCCTCCGTGTTTATTTAAAGTCTAAAGTTACCCAGACAGACGTTTCACCCAGCTGATTCATCCTCGCCTCATTTGTTTTTCTTTTTTCTTTTTCTGGGGGGGGGGGGCACAAATGAAGAAGTCGCTCTTCCACGTGGATTTTTTTTATTTTTATTTTTTTTATTTCTAAGCCACAGAGACTCTTCTGCTCTTTGACTTTGGTTCTTCTTCTTTTTTTTCAACTTTTTCCACATTAAACACAAGTGAGTTTGCACCAAATCTCATTTCATCCTTCAGGGTCCCTAAACAGTCCCGTCTCCGAAAGAGAGAGAGAGAGAGTGTGTGTGTGTGTGTGTGTGTGTGTGTGTGTGTGTGTGTGTGTGTGTGTGTGTGTGTGTGTGTGTGTGTGTGTGTGTGTGTGTGTGTGTGTGTGTGTGTGTGTGTGTGTTTTGTGGGGGGGGGTTTCTCTTTTCCTCTTCTATCGGATTAAAGCTTCCTAAATGAGAACAAATTCCTCCTCCTCGCCTCCGTTTTTAATTTCCCAGCAGGATTGTGTTGCCGCGGCTACGGCCGAGGTGAAGAAGGAGGATATTCATACTTTGGCCCAATTTATTTTTCTGGGCAGAAGAGGGACTTTCTGTGGCTTCATGTGTGTGTGTGTGTGTGTGTGTGTGTGTGTGTGTGTGTGTGTGTGTGTGTGTGTGTGTGTGTGTGTGTGTGTGTGTGTGTGTGTGTGTGTGTGTGTGTGATCCCGATTAGCTTTGATGGGATTTGCTTGAATATGTTTTCTCTATTTTTTTTGGACGTGTTCTTCATCGTCATCCTCCAGAGTTTTATCTGATAACCAGCCGTGGTCACCGGTCAAAATATTCCTCCATATGTTTGTGTTTATTCACGTTGAGGAATTAATGAGGGTCTTTGTGTGCTTTTAAGAACATTGTTTTGACTTTGAGAACGACATCATCGTCGTGACTTCAAACTCCGGTTTGTGGGTTAAAGCTGGTTTCATGTCAACGTCAGAGGAAGACTCTGGTTTAGAAATCGATGACATCAGCACTTTGTGATGACTTCACTTTACAACCCGGTATCGCGGTAAAACGTGAAATAGCCACGCTTTTGGCCTCTCGAGGCGTGAGCGGCACTTTACCGTTAGCGTGGAGCTGCGATCATCAGAAACAACGACAGACATTCATCATCGTCTGCTGGTAAATCCTTTAAAATCTAAGTAACAATCACAACACGAAAAACACTGAAAGTCCTGAATTTAAAATCTGAACTAAAAGTACATAAAAAGTGCAATATTTCCCTCTTTAGTATAAAATGGAAGAAAATGACTTGATTAAAGTAGAATAAAATATCTTTATATAATATCTATTTAAAATAGCACATTTTGTCAATCGGTGAGAGTAGAATTAGAAATCAGTGCTCACGTGCTCGTGAGTAATCAGCTGCTATGAATACAAGTGATGAAGAGGATGATGAGCTGCAGAGACTCAAGTGTGTGTGTGAGAGAGTGTGTGAGAGTGTGTGAAATGGCAGGTGGCATCGTAGTGCTCTCTCACACACACACACACACACACACACACACACACACACACACACACACACACACACACACACACACACACGGGCCATCTGTAGCCTCCCAGCAGAGCTCGACTGGTCAGGCTGAGTTTGTCAGCAGTAAAACACAGAAACCGCTCATGTATTACAAAACTGAACATTGTAGCCCGCAGCATCCCCCGTGTGTGTGTGTGTGTGTGTGTGTGTGTGTGTGTGTGTGTGTGTGTGTGTGTGTGTGTGTGTGTGTGTGTGTGTGTGTGTGTGTGTGTGTGTGTGTGTGTGTGTGTGTGTGTTACTCACTCTGGAAGGACTGGATGTTCTGCTCACGATCACATTGTGGGGGCGGGGCTTATGTTTGGGAACTGAAGCTGGTCCCGTTAAAGAAAACAGTTAAGACGTGTACAGTCGAGGTGAAGGTTCCGGTTCCGGTCTGGTTCGGTTCTGGTCCGGTTCTTTTAGATTCAGTCCGGTGGTTTCTGATATCTGAGAGGATTTGAACTTTAAAAACTTGATATTGTTTTTACATATTCAGATTCAAATGAAGCTCGGACATTAAACTGCCGCTGTGAGAGTTCACTGTGGTGAATTCATGCAGGAAACACATGTAACATACATTATAACGTGTGCTCCTTTGTTTTTAGTGTAAAAAAGCTCCGATCGTGATCGATGACTAATGAAGAGGAAACAGGAAGTAACAGAGAAGCTCGAACAGCTGTTGGTTGTCACGTGACCTCTTTCCCACCACAGAACGCCACCTTTCTTCTCCTTTTTTTTTGGTATGAGGTATTTTTTTTTACTTTGTTTAGTCTTCTGATAGTGCTCGCTCAGTGTAGCTGGTCGTCATGGCGACGCCGCGCGTGATGTTGTTTTTTCGACAAAAAACACGGCAATAAATGGAGGATTTTACAGACAGCAGAACGGAGGAACGTCTGCACCTCCTCAGCCGACCGCGGCCGGGTTGTTTCCACCGGGGAGGAAACTGTATGATGACCATCTCAGAACATATCACCATTTATATATTATTATTATTATTATTATTATTGTCCGTTATATTGTTGAAGTTGTCGTGCTTTAAACTCACGCTGACGTCGTCACCGCGAGCTGGAAGAGATGCAGTTGGGAGGCGGGACGTGGAAAATGATTTCAATGGTGCATTTTATTGATTGACGTTGAAACAATCACGCGTCTTTTGTTAGATGTTGAAGTCGTAAACGGGACTCGTGCTTCGGTCTGATGTTTGATGCGTTTCTTTCTCCGGCCGACACTTTGCATCCAGATTTTTGTTTGTGAACTAGACATCCATTAAAAAAATAAATAGAAACAATGGCGGCCTCGTTATGACAATGACGGGTATTTGCATTTCTCTTCGACCAATCAGGTCTGAGGTGGTTCTGACGTCCCGTTTTATGTCAGTTCAGCTCGATGGAGGTGAAACCAAAACAAAACAGACACAACCGCTTTCTGTCTGCAGCCGAGTGCAACAAGTTCACACCTTTTTTTGTGTGTTTTTTTGCTGAGTGTGTTAAAGGCCAATTGAAGGAAACCACTGAATGAGACAGAAGCAGATGAACGCCTCAGATGAGTTTATATTACAGCACTTGATCAAACTTTAAAAACGTCTGGAAAAAAAGTCTTGTTTGGAAGAAGCTGTTCACGTCTGGAGAGGAAAGGAAAGAGAGGAGGACGGGAGAAATGAACGGAGGTGTGACGGCGCTCTGCAGAAACGCTGAGTCAGTCCAGGCTGCAGCTCCGCTTTGCGGGAGGTGAACGTTAGGAATGCGCAAAGTTTACTGCGGTACCGTCCAGATGTGCAACACAACACAACACCACGAGCATGTTAATGAGCTGTAGTGTGTGGGCGGAGCCGGCCAAGGAGGGCGGAGCCTCTCGGATCAGGACTTCTCCATCTGGTCAGAGATCACCTTTTTTTTTTATTTTTTTTTTTTTTATTAGATTTGCAATTAAAGTGTTTTTGTTTCTCGTGGAAATCATGCTCGGGCTAAATACACGTCTCTTAGTTTCTCTTTAAGAGTTAAATCAGGAGCATCTGAAGTGAAGAAGAACTAAACAACATGTAAATGTGACTGAAACAGCAAAATCTCAACTCACTCACTGTTCAAATAGTTTTGGACTCGATCACAGCCTTCATCACCACATGGAGTTCATCATCAAACTGAACATCTGTAAACGCTCCGTTACCGTGGGAACATCTTAGGACTTCTCCTGCATGTTGGCTTAAAATGTAGTTCTTCGTTTCTACATCCATATCGACTGAATAAATCACAGAAGTAGGAAATTTTCTCACGAATATTCTGACAACTTTTAGAAATTCTTTAATAGTTTCAGTATGATGTGTTTTGTCACAGCGTGTTTTGAAATTTGACACAGAATTTATGCAAAAAAATATATAAAATAGTGTCGTAATAACTTTCTTTAACACTTCGTGCATCGAGAGCATTTTCCTTATTATAATATTTGATTTAGAAATATTAATAGCTGGAGACGTCAGTTGAATCTGCCCTGCGTCGTGTCTGCAGAGCTTCAAGCGTGATCACAACCAGCTCCAACAATCAGATGGTTATATGACGTACAGCCTCAGAGGCGAAACTCAGGGTAGAGAAACAAGGAGGTATCTGACTTTTCATCTGGAGAAGAGGAACGTTTTTAAAGAGACTTTTCACGTAGATGAAGCTGCACCTGTAAAATTGTGAATTATTGGAGCACGTGATTGTAAAACATTATCGTTAGGTCGGATTTTTCTGAGTAAAAACACCTTAAATTATTGATGTTTTCTTATTTTATAGAATAAATGGAGTCAGAACATGTTTCCTGTGAGACGGTTCCAGTTTTCAAACCCTTTCTTGAATATTTTTATCCACCGTTTCACCTTCGATGTCACTTCCTGCCGCCGGTCTCTTATTAAGCGCGACCTTTCGGCCGCTGTGGATAAGAGCGCCGGTAAACAGCAGGAAAATGTTCATTCAAACATCTGCTCTCGGGCCTCCGGGTGGAACGACGGGCGACTCCTCTCGCCCTTGAGCAAGGCATCGGCTCACGGACGGCTGCGTTTGGAGGGCACGGCCGGCCGGTGTGGTTAATGAGTGATGCGAGATGGAGACGGAGGCTGCAGGGCGTCAGACTGAGAGACTCTCCTGAACCGGAGTGTGAAGAGACAGAAGCCACTTCATTAACCGAGCTGTCTGGAAACACCGACCGCCTGCAGGACTGACGGACGCCGCGGCTGAGAGGGTTCAACCATCTGCATCCACACTCACCCTCCACCTCTCTGACTCCCGATGGCTCTCATTTTACCAGCCTCTGAAAGACACAGCGGCGAGGAGGAGGAGGAGGAGGTGGTGGATGAGGTAAAGGAGGAGGGGGGGGGGGGATGGAGGTGGGGGGGAGGAAAAGGAGAAGGAGGAGGTGGAGGTGGTGGAGGAGGAAAAGGAGGAGGAGGATGTTTGATGCGATGAATTAAAACACCATCACCTAAACACCGCCGGCACCAAGACTTTACAAGTGAGCACTTGAGTCCATTTCTCAGCGGGCGTGTAAAAGGCGTCCGTGGAGAGGAGGACTACGAGGCAGGGTGAAGAGGGAAGTCAGAGAGAGGGCCGGTTTTATTCACCTGCAGTGCCTCCATTTACTCCCAGAAAACATTTTTATACCTCCAGCTGTTAGTTCGAAATGTTTCAGTGTTGAAGTTTATTAATGTGTTGTATGATCGTGTTTTCAGAGGATGTTGTTGCAGTAATATTCAGCATGTTAAGATTCAACATGCACTTCAGGTCAGGTTACCTGGCGCCGCGGTCGTGGCAGCCTGCTGCAGCATCTCCCCCCTGAGAGCCCCCCTGCTGTAGCGAAGAAATTTCCCCTCGGGGATTAATAACGTGTATCAAATCAAATCAAATCAAAAAAAAATTCAGACCGAAACATCGACGCAGGTTTTTCTGCTTTGGCTTCTGGTTGTTCGTTTCTGTGTTGAATATTTCTGCAGCTTTTCCTGTAAAATTAAAATCAGATTCTGCTTTATTGTCCGTCTCTCTCAGTAGGAAACATCTCATTTGCTGATTTGTTGAAAGTAAGATTAGTCAACATCCTCAAATGTGCTGACTTGGTGTTTTCCTGCCAGCTGATTGGTGGACTGAGGGGAAAACCGTAAAACGGCAAAGTCACTGCTTTTTATTCAAACGAGCGATTTTATTTGTTTGCATTTCTTACACGTTGCCATTTTGTTCATTTGGTTTTCATTACTGACAAGAGACCGAAACATTTAAATCAAGATGTCTGTCGCAGATTTGGGGGAGAAAATAAATTTCCTGTGTCCAACTCACATGGAGGCTCTTTTTAAAAGTGTCCGTCTGTCTGCGTTTTAATGCTGTTAGCCACGAGGACAAAGACCCGTCAGCAGTCTGAGTCCGGCTGACTGTCTGGACGAGGTCAGTTCGGACCTGCTGATGGGGAGGTTTCCGTGGGAACGGTGTTTTTCCGTGTTTTTTTTTTATCTCATCGGGTTCATCTGTGGTAAATACGTTACAGGCTGTTTAGGTTAGGTTAGGTTAGGTTAGGTTAGGTTAGGTTAGGTTAGGTTAGGTTAGGTTAGGTTAGGTTAGGTTAGGTTAGGTTAGTTTAGGGTTAGGTTAGGTTAGGTTAGGTTAGGTTAGGTTAGGTTAGGTTAGGATAGGTTAGGTTAGGTTAGGTTAGGTTAGGTTAGGTTAGGTTAGGGTTAGGTTAGGGTTAGGTTAGGTTAGGTTAGGTTAGGTTAGGTTAGGTTAGGTTAGGTAGTTACTTTATTTGTGTCATGAGACGCATTCCTGTGATTCCACACATTCCTACCTGAGAGCTAAACTGCTGAGCACGCTGAAGCAGCATCATGATATAATGATAGATGGTCCGAGAGGTCAGAGGTCATGCAAGAGACCCCCCCCCCCCCGCCCCAACCCACCCCACCACCACCACCACCACCTCCAGAGCTCGGTCTGGATTTCCTTCTTGCAGCTCATACAGATCGGTTCTGTAGCTCGTTTCCACAGCTGCCTGTGAGAGGAAGTGGTTTGATATATATATCGTATATCAAGCTGTCATAATGAGCTTTATTTGAATGGCACTTATCATAACAGCTGCAAAGTGCTTTCAGGGAATAAAGCAATAATATCAGACGAATGTCTGAGCAGCGACACGCGAGAATCAGGGTGGAAAACAAAAGTCCAAGTCATGTTGCGGGAGGGGGGGTGGAGGTGGGGGGTGTCTGGAGAGGTCCAGACAACAGTGATGGTTCAGAATCATGCAGGAATATTTAAAATTGTCCATCAGGAGTTTGTAATTTTCACGAGCTTCCATTATTTTCTGGTTAAAAGGTTCTTTTTGTTGTCAACCTCAGAGATGGACTCTGGATCTGGATTTCTGTCTTTACTCTGACGGAGTAGAAACTGACTGAATCCTCTGCTGCTTCTTTCACTTCTCCTCCAATGCATTCTGGTTGTTTTGTGGCTTTCGTGTCGTTCTAATCTGAAGACAAGAACACATCCGACCTCCGACCTCTGACCTCTGACCTCCGACCTCCGACCTCCGACCTCCGTCGGAGTGTTTTTGGAGCCGCTGAGAAGTTTTAAAGTCTGCTGATGTTTCAGGAACTCACGTTGACTCTTTTTAAGCAGCGTGTGCAGAAGAAGAAGAAGAAGAAAAGAAAAAGAGACGTGATGCAGAGATAATCAGGCGGGCGGACAGAAGGGTGTCGGCCGGAAACGGATGAGGCGCTGCGGCGGCGGGAGGTCCCGCGCCGACAGCCGAGACCAACGGAGCCTCTGAGCGCGCTCAGTAGGACTCCTTCACAGCCTCCTGCTGCTGCACGCCGCCATGTGCTCATATCCCTGTTATCTCTCCTTTCCCTGATAAAGCAGTCCGATCTCACAGACTCTCAGACGGCACGCTGCACTTTTCCCCCAAACCCGGATTTTCTTTTTTCATTTTTCCACACGTACTTGAGGAAACGCTGATATTTTCTTATCAGCGTAAACAGCAACATGAGCACAAAGCCTCTTCTTTTCTTTTTTTTACTTTAGATGCAGTCCTGTGAATATATGAAACAAAATATGAGGTTAGATATCGTACTTATAGAGAAAATGAAAAGCGCTGACATCATGGTGACCTTTTCTGTAGAAAAGCTGCACGAGCAACACGCAGAGTTTTGGTCTGTAAGGACGAGAAGACGAAACATTTTAAACAGAATCAGCTGACCGGATCGGTATTCAGGGAAACGCCTCAGTTCAGTGAAAACCCAGAAGCTCTGAGCGCCGGCCAAACATGTCGGAGAAAGACGAGCCGGCTCTGCTTTTGTTGTGGTTTCCACCGTGTGGGTGTGTCCTTTTAAACTTCCTTCACTGTTTGAGACCAATTTAAAAAAAGCCGTCTCGGCAGCAGAGTACCGGACACGTTCCTTCAACATGGACCTTTTTTAATCAATATTCCTTCCGGGAAAGTTTCCCGTTAGAAATACAGTCGGAGCTGCAGGAGACATATTTTCTGAGGAACGGTCAGTGTTGATGCAGCAGCGGCCGAAAAGGTTCACGCAGCTCAGGCAATTTAAAAAAGGCTTTTCCAGGCAGAGAAAATCAGAGGATTCGATATTTTTGGGGCCAAATCCTGGAATATCTATGAATTTTATTTCTAAACTTAAGTTGCCATTTATCAGTCTTTGTCTTTATCACCTTATTTCAAGTGTTTCCTGTGTTGCCATGGTTTCATCCTCTAACATCCTCAACAGGCCGCAAACACTTCGGTAAAGATGTTTCTTGCAGGAAAATGTCAGTTTCAAAAGCTTTGTCTATCAAATAATGATACAAATCAGATGCCAAAAATAAGGATAAGAAACAAGCGGGCTTCTTATTGTTTATTTATTGTTGTTTATTGTGTTTGTGAGTTGTTTGTGGTCATAACTGTAGCAGGTTTAAGAAGTGAGAACTTTTGTCCCGACAACAGTGACGTGTCTGTTTTTCTGTTCATCACAGATCGTTGAATCTGAGTGTTTTCAGTCAGTTGAAGTCGGAGAGTTTGACTTTTCAGTGCTGCTCTGACTTTGACTCTCGAATTTGGGTCGAGCTCTGAAATGTTGCACTTCCCGTCACGCGTGTTGAAGTCGTCTTTCGTTGGACCCTCGCGGCCTCCAGTCTGTAACACCTGCTCTGTTAAACTGACTTTAACAAGTCAAATCCTCTTAAATGAACAGTTGAGAATCGATGCTGAATCAATCAGGATCTCCCGTTCGTCCAAATCCTGAACCTTTTCCCTTTTTTTCCTCCTGCAGGTACGACTACGTGGAAGTTTACAATGGCGGCGACGAGTTTTCTACCATGTTGGGAAAGTTTTGCGGGAAGATCGCTCCGTCTCCGATCATCTCCAGCGGCAGCCAGCTCCTCATCAAGTTCGTCTCCGACTACGAGACCCACGGGGCCGGATTCTCCGTCCGCTACGAGGTCTTCAAGACAGGTGGGTGGAGCTCTGTGCTGGTTTTTTTTTTTAAATAGATCCAGCTGTGTTCCCAGCTGTTCGAGCTGCAGCAGCAGTCGACAACCGAACTGAAACGGACTAAACATTTGACCACACTGAGATCTGAAGGCCGTTCGTTCAGTTTGAAAATGTTTTAGTTCGGAGCGGTTCGAAGCAGGAAGTGACCATATTTGGACGAGCTGGGGGAGGAGCCAGCGGTGGATCTGACCAATCTGATTGGAAACCTGACGATACTACGTCCCGCCCACCGATAGCTGTAACCTGACTGCACCACAGGCCTGTCAATCAAACAGACACGCCCCCAAAAACAGGTCTTCTTGAATCTTGAGAAGTTGAATGGGAGTCTATGGAGCCGGAGGCTTTTTGGAGCCGACCTCCAGTAGCATTCGCTGGTATCGCAGCTGAAGACACTTTTTGAAATGCGGAAGAGAAAATCCAGTTTTCCTATTTTGACTTTTGCTGATCTTGAGGGTTTTTATAAACATCTTGGCAGCTTTCTCTTTTAAGTTTTAGTCGTTTAAGTTCCCAGTTCCTGAACTGTGGACCAGTTCTGAGCCCTTTTCAGTTGTTTGAGTTTGACCAAACACTCTCTCCTGAGTGTGTTGAGTTTTTAGCGTTGCTGCGGTCTCCATAAATTTGATAGATTTTGAAATGAAGAGGCATTTTAGTGCTTAATTACCGAGGTAACTGTGTTCTACATGTGTTTTATTTTTAGAGTATAGAAGCTTGTATGTTGATGGTATTCATGAAAGCAGCAGCAATAAGAAACGACCTGGAAACTGCAGCAACACGACGAAATCATCTCAGTTTGATTAAACCTGAAAGTTTCACCCTCTCGTGACCTTTCTGAGAAATTAGGGTTTAAAAATATTCCTCTCCTCGTGTTTGACGTCCTCGTTGTCTAAACAGCGGAGCAGAAGGCCTCCGAGCTGCAGGCCAAATCAACTCCGAGCCCGGAGAGCGGCGGAGGGACGGCAGGTCCCGGCCGAGGCAGGATGCGAGCAGGATAGACCTCCATAAACATGTGGAGGAAGGAACCTCGCTGCCCGCGTCCTACATTTGTATTTGCTCTTCTCTCCTGGGTCTACTTGAGCGGCCGCCAAAACGCAGAGTCTCTGGCGGCCGCTTCAATTTCCACCGACGGGGAGCGGAGATAAATCAGATGAAAAAGGGGAACATGCGTGAGACAATCCTCTTTGCCTTTTATTTTTTGTTTGCACCCCAGAGAACAATAACCATTCACAGGATCCAGAAATAATCATCCCACATGGACGTGTTGGAGAGGACGGTATCATAGGATGAAAGCTTAATAGGAAAGAGCTCTTTTGTACTTCAACCGAGGCGGTCTGACGAGGGCTCTTCTTCTTCCTCCTCTTCTTCTTCCTCTTCCTCTTCCTTCTCCTCCTCCTCCTCCTCCTCCTCTGATACCAAGACTTCAGAAATCTTCCTGTATCCACTTTAATTCGAGGGTGCCGTGTGAAGCCGTGTCTGCTGAATGACAGGATGTTATTAGAAAGTCATTGTAATAAATCTTTTTAAAGTAGGTCAGCGGCGTGTCAGCGCTGTCCCCAACGTCTTTTCTAAAGATCTTTCTTTTTTTAAAGATGTAACTTCCACAAAGATTCTGATGATTTATATTTGAGCTTAGATCTCTAATAAAAACTTGATAAGTTTTCAGGATTCATCGGACGGTTCGTTTCAGAGAAAAGTTCCACTTCTGAATCCCTTTGAGCTGAGATAGGAGGTGAATTTCAAAGTTGGTGGTTTTAATGGAGTTCCTCCTGTTTAAATGTTTTACCTGAACCAGAAGTTCTTACTGGATAAACTCATCCTGCTGATGAAGCTCATCAAAAGCTCCACAACAGCTTCTGAATCCAGCTGCTGGTTCTTTAAACCTGTCGGACTCTCTGATTGGTCAAAGTGTCTGATTTCTCACATCGATGCAGTTTGTCGCTTCTGCTGCAGCTTTCCCACCCGGTGACGGTCAGACTAACAGCCACTGTTTTCCTGTTGTTGTTGTTGTTGTTGTTGTTACTGTCTCCTCTCTGCCAGCTAGAGCTCAGCTGCAGTACGACCGTGTGTGTGTGTGTGTGTGTGTGTGTGTGTGTGTGTGTGTGTGTGTGTGTGTGTGTGTGTGTGTGTGTGTGTGTGT
>NW_027210678.1:707500-947500 GCF_029030835.1 Brachyistius frenatus | reverse complement strand
GATAGAAAAATGTTCAAGTATGTGAGCGTCACAAATTCAGTAAAACAGAAAGGGAAATAAAATGCAAAGCAAACAGGAAGTAAACTCAAGGCAGCGCAATTAAAAAAAAAATGAAAGCACGCAATCTCTAAACACAGAAAACGAAAAACTCCTGAAAGAAACATGATAATACAAAACACATTGTGAGGTTGTAGCGTGTTTGTTGGAGTCTGATGAGGGATGTTGTGTCTGCTCGTTGACCGCAGGAGTCATTAAACACCGCGACGGCTCCGGCGGGGAGGCGACCAATCACAGCCCCTCAGAGACCACGTGACGACTCAGTGAAACAAAGAGTCTGTTTTAGGAACAAATCAGATTCTCAGAAATCCCTGATTTATCTCAGAAGCTGTAAAAGTGGGTTTTTTTCTCAGAAAATGAGACCTTGAGACTTAAAGACAGAGTTAAGAGCTCACAGCTGTAAAAGACACTAAGAAAGGTCATGTTTTATTCCAAAAATGTGTTTTTGCCACAGTAAAGGCAGAAAAGGTCAGAAACCCATAAACCGCAGATGATTCAGAAAAAAGGAACCACGCAAAGAAAAGTTCATTAAAAACACATTATCAGCTTTTTTTCTTTACTTTGAGTGTTTTCAGCCTCTAAATGAACCAAAAACATTCACGTTGTTCTGAGAAAAGAATCGCAGAACTTATTTGAGGTCCGATTGGAGGTGACGGTAATGTGAGAAGACGTGTCGACCCCTCGCCGCCCTCCGACCCCGCCGAGTTCACGCCGCCCTCCGAATTAACTCAGGTTGTCCAAACACCACCCGACGTTTTAAAAACTCATCTGTAACTTTTCTGTCCTCGCAGGACCTGAATGTTCCAGGAACTTCACGGCTCCCAGAGGCGTCATCAAGACGCCGGGCTTCCCCGAGAAGTACCCCAACAACCTGGACTGCACCTTCATGATCTTCGCCCCCAAGATGTCGGAGATCGTGGTGGAGTTCGACAGCTTCGAGATGGAGCCCGACACCACGCCGCCGCCGGGCGCCCTGTGTCGCTACGACTGGCTGGAGATCTGGGACGGCTTCCCGGCAGGTGAGCGGAGGGTGAAAATATCTCAGCAGGAGGCTTTAAAAAGAAGATTAGCTCTTACAAAAAAAACTGAGAGAATATGATGCATTTTTCAAGCTTTTTCTGAACTTTGAAGCACTTTATTTCACACAGTGCAGTGACTTGAGTCATAACAAAGGATAAAAAAAAAGTGAAAAAACTCTCTTGGAGATGATCGGAGACGGAGCGATCTTCCAGCAAAACTTTCCCAACATGGTAGAAAACTCGTCGCCGCCATTGTAAACTTCCACGCATGTCGGAGAGCAGTGGAAGTGACACGGTGTTTATTGCTTTGGCCTGAAGTCCCTTTAAAGAGGTGTTTAAGTTTAAAACAAAAAATCTCATTTTCATCACCTTGTAAATGTATATTTTCTTGGCTTTAGTTTGTCTCACATTCGTACGGCTGAAATAAAACAAACAAAATCAGCTGAAACAGACAGAAGCAGCAAAGACAAAAAAGAAACGTCAGACTGGGAAATAGATGCAGAGGTAGCTGGGGGGGTGGATTTGAAAAATAGGTTGATGAAGGCAAGAGGAAGATGCAGGATGGAGAAGAGGAGTCATCATGAATGAATAAGTAGTTTCATGTGTTTTATTTTGGAAAAGAAAACAGAATCCTTTAAGTGTTTTTCTGTTTTTAATATTTTGGAGTCATCTGCAGTGTTTTCAGGAAACAACATCTTTCTCTGTCTTGATTGGCTGAGTCTCCTCTGTCCTCGTTTGCCCTGATTGGCTGACCTATGAAAGGGGGAGGAGTTTCTTTTTGGCACTTTTCTAAATCAGAGAAAAGTTTCTCATTTACTTCTTTGAAAAGAAACAAAAACTGAAGCTTTGTAAAAATGAACATGTCAGTTTTGTGTTTTTAAAAAGATTTGAAAATGTTTTTTACCAAACTGAAGTTGAATTGACCGTCATATGAAACAAATATAGTCCGTTTAAATGTCAAATTCTGACATCCCAACCGAGACTGATTATAAATTAAAGGAATAGTTTTGACAGTTTATGGAAAAATACGACCATTCGCTTTATTTAAAGACTGGAAACAGGAAGTGTGATCTGCCTGCGAGCTCCTTTTAAACGAACGCTCGCCAACATGTCGGAAACACGAGTGACAGCAGCTGATCGTCAGAAACCGCTCGGCTCGCCGTAAACTCTTCTGCTTGAAACGCGTCCTTCGAGCGGAGGAGCGACTCCTTCACAGATCGCTCCTTGTTCCTCAGCGGCGAAGCGACGGGGACGCAGCCTGCTCTGTGCTCATGTTAACACCCCCCCTCCCTCCTCCATCCTTCCCCTCCACCCCCCCTCCATCCCTCTTCCATCCCTCTCCTCCTCCTCCCCCCCTCGCTTGGACGGCGATGTCTCAGCCCTCCATTGTTGCCTAATTAGCCGTACGAGCGCGCAGATAGTCGCGGGAGCCGCATACCTCGGGCAGGCCTGCGCAGGCTTGCCAGGATGCCCACAATACTCGCCGCCGTGCCCAAAGCTTTGCCTGACGATCGCCAAGGAGGAGGTTGGCACGGCAACACGAGGGACACAAAGACTGGCTCAGGTAGACAGACGGGGTGACACACACTTTGAAGCCGCGCCAGCATACATGACATGCCAGGGCTTTTCCTGTCGAATGATCTGTGTGTGTGTGTGTGTGTGTGTGTGTGTGTGTGTGTGTGTGTGTGTGTGTGTGTGTGTGTGTGTGTGTGTGTGTGTGTGTGTGTGTGTGTGTGTGTGTGTGTGTGTGTGTGTGTGTGTGTGTGTGTGTGTTGAAGCCAAATGTTCCCGTGTTTGCTGAGTGAACATGTGTGTCAGAGCAGATAACAAAGCGTCTCTGTGCGGCGGGTTAAGACCAGGATGTAGTTCTTCATCCCATCAAACACACTCGCCGTGTCAACATCCAACATCAAACGTCCCCGTCGAGCTCGCTGGGATTTTATTTCTTCTTCTTCTTCTTCTCCTCTGAGAGCTGTGAAATCCTGCTTTATCCTTTTTATTGGATTTAATCAAACAAACATCTCATTATTATTGTTGTAAAAAACAAAACAATAAACCGATAGATTTCTGTTATTGAATTTGGTTTCCTGAAATGACAGAAAGGTTTTTGCTTTCTTGGTTTTCCTGCAGCTTCCCGACACATTTCATGGCCTTCATCGGTCCCTGAAGTTTATAAGACGGGAACCAAAGAATGAAGCTTCAAGCTCTGTATTTATTTATTTATTTCATTTGATGATGTTTCATTTGAGAATATTCAGATTTATTCTCCTTGTTTTCTTCGGATTAAAACCATTTCCTTAAATGCACATGAAGCATGCAGGATTATTATTTATTTATTTTGAGCTCCAGATTGCATCAGCCGACAACCTCACTGCAAAATAAACAAAAAAACATTTGCCAGCACCTCTTCCTGCTGATAAGGCTGAAATAGTTCAGACTGTAATCCATCACAGATTGTCGACTACCTGCTTTAAAGTGTAACTGATAAACACGATCCATCGGACCGCTGCAGCTCGGCAACGAGTCCGTCTGACAGCAGGAGGAAGCAAATGTTGGAAAATATAATCTCTCGGATCGGAGCGCAGCGGCTAGATTCCTGGAGAGGCTGCAGATATCCACATATCCACATATCCACATATCCAGATATCCACATATTCAGATATCCACATATCCACATATCCACATATCCACATATTCAGATATCCACATATTCAGATATCCACATATCCACATATCCACATATTCAGATATCCAGATATTCAGATATCCACATATCCACATATCCAGATATCCACATATCCACATATTCAGATATCCACATATCCACATATCCACATATTCAGATATCCAGATATTCAGATATCCACATATTCAGATATCCACATATTCAGATATCCACATATCCACATATCCACATATTCAGATATCCAGATATCCACATATCCACATATTCAGATATCCACATATCCACATATCCACATATTCAGATATCCAGATATTCAGATATCCACATATTCAGATATCCACATATTCAGATATCCACATATCCACATATCCACATATTCAGATATCCACATATCCAGATATCCACATATTCAGATATCCACATATTCAGATATCCACATATCCAGATATCCACATATCCACATATCCACATATCCACATATCCAGATATCCACATATTCACATATTCAGATATACACATATCCAGATATCCACATATTCAGATATCCACATATCCAGATAAAATGTCTTTAAACTTGGCAGAAACACTCACTTGATACCAAGAATGAGCTGATTAAAGTTTGGTGGTCAAAGGTCAAAGTTCAAGGTCGCTGTGACCTTGTGTCCCCCCTTTCATCTGTCTTTCCAGTTCTTATAAATGCAACATCTCAAGAACGCTTTGAGGGATTTTCTCCTAATTTGTCTCCAATGTTCAATTGGAGGATGAACTGATAGAAGTTTGTTTTTCAGAAGTCGAGGTCACTTTGAATTTCTCACTATGAATGTGAGATCTCAGAACGCTTCAAGGAAAATCTCTAATCTGTTTTCAGAATCCATCTCGGTTTGAAATCACGCGTCAAATGTTCAATAAATTGATTTCAAATCAGCGAGACTCGAGTTTAGTTAAACTCAATCTAAAACTTGTATTGTTAATATTAACTATATAGTATTTATCTGTATCAACATTATGTTCTGTTATTGACCAGATTAGGCGTGATGATGTCCCATCAGGCTGCTGGTTCTTTAACGGATTATTTTACAACTTCTTTTCACAGCTTCATACTTTCTCTGAATATTTCTGCAAACATTCGTTACTTAGAAGGAAAGCAGAAACTGCTAATTGATTTGGTACATTTCCTTCTCATTAATTTAGATTATTTATTTGTGTAGTGAGTCAATACCGGCAGAAAAACTGTTGACGGTTCTTAAATTCCTTCCGAACTGCAGTAAGAGTTGAAAACTTCCCTCCGGGGTTTTTGTTCCTTCAAAGATCATCAGGAATTTATCGCTCTGAAAAATGGATGCTGAGTTCTCTGACTTGAACGTAGTGGTTTTTAGAGGCAGGAAGCTCTGAGAGAACGAATGTTTCCGTCTCTGAAGGTCTCGCCTCTGATTGTGTTCATTTGAGGATGTGCAGAGGTCCCGGAGCTCCTCCGTACCGACGGGACCTTCGATATCTCCGGTTTAAATGCAGCGTCGGTGCTGCAGGTGTCAGAACAACATGTGGTGACGAGTGTTTGTGCTTCCTGTCATCTCACCTTTATCCCGTCTCGTTGCTGAGAGGAGCGAGATGGGATCTGACATGAGATCAGCTGCCGACTGCGTTTCATAAAATTCAACTGTTTGTTTGTTTGTTTTTTGAGAATTTAACGAGCTTTTCTGTGTTTTTTTTTGTTTGTTTTTTGCTGGAAGTCACGAAACGTTTCCCCGGACAGCCAGGGCGACGGAGAGCAACGTGAATAATGAAAAGCACTGTGAGGATGATGAGCGATGAAGCTGACGTTCTCCCCCCCTCCCCCTCTTCCTCCCCAGTGGGTCCTCACATCGGCAGGTACTGCGGCCAGACGTCGCCGGGCCGAGTGATCTCCTACACCGGCATCCTGTCCATGACCATCACCACCGACAACGCCATCGCCAAAGAGGGATTCTCCGCCAACTACACCATCCGCGAGAGGAGCCTCCCGCCGGGACACGAGGACGAGGGTGAGCAGCCGGATTCAAACACAAGTCCTGAAAACCAACGAATAAGTGGTTTGTCAATCAGCTGAGCTCCAACCAAAGTGTCCTACGAGCTCTGTCTGATCTTTGACCTCTGACCTCTGTGGGAGGAGAGACGAGCACAAAGAGGATTTCTGCTTCGGGGATTAAATAACATGTAACAAGGAAACATAACTTCCTGCTTTGAGAGAATTCATCGCTGCTCGTATTCAGTTTAGAAAAAGCTGAAAGATTTCATCATTTTATCTGTAAAGAGACAATAAATCATGAAGAAACGTCCAGTAGGATGTTTACATATTAAATTAAATATAATATATGAATTATGTCAAATATAGCTTTTTGTCGTTTCGCTCACTAAATGTTTAAACAAATAATGCTTCAATTTAATTGATTCATCCACTTCATGTTAGCTATTGAACTTCATTTTAAAACACTTACGAGTCCATTTGTTGTCCAATTTAACGCAGAACATTTTGTCCTCTCGACGGATCGTCGCAGCTCATTCAGCAATCGATTTCTCTTCAAGTATTTCACAAGAAAACAGGAAAGACTTGAGATTATTTTGTGTTGCACAAAAAATTTTTGCAGAAGAAAACAAAAGAGCATCGCGTCAATTTTCAGAATAAAACACCTCGTGCCGACTCCCGATCACAACACATTTAAATCGGTGCGTTCTCGTCCTACAGATGTGAAATAGTTCAGACATACGAAGGACGATTGATGTTTTTTAACGACTAAATCACAGAAAGCTGTATAAACTCTAAAACTGTAAAACCTGTAAACACAAAACGGACAGAAAAGAAAACATTTAACAACTTCTTACCTGCTAGAATCACAAAAGTGAAGGAAACGTGATCAAATCAGGAAGTAAGAATCGTAAACTCTGTTCATACTGGTTTTCTGGTAGTTTCAGACAGTTTGAATTTGAGCTTTCACAATAAAACCACAAAAAAGTCAATTGATCCGAATCTTGCATATTGTTCTCATTATTGATGTGAGAGATTTGCTGAAGGATCAAACCGACTTAATCGAATTATTTCAAGAGGAAATATCGGAACTGAGATCTGAATTCACAGAAGTGTTTTAATCTCTTTAAAGTGCGATTTGTTTCGGATGAAGATAGTTTATTTTCCATCAGTTTTGACCCACTTTCCGACGCGTTCGACCGATTTCACGCATACGAGAATAAATTATCAGCAGACGCAGAGTTTGTCGCGCTCGTCCTCTTTTCATGTGTTCGTTCGTGTCCACGTGTTTTCGGAGACGATCCCCGCTGACACACAGAGGTCAGAGGACATAAACACAGCAGACACTCACAGTGAGCTGGAAACAAACAGCTGCTCATGAATCACATAAATAACACAATATTTTCAGGTGGACCGCGACGGTTAAATCTGATATTAGAAGATTTTATGAGAAACTCTTCAAACCAGTTTGGCTGCACGAGTTGCGTTCACTGCTAGAGGCGTTTAGGGAACATCTGGGGAATTGTAGATACAGAAAATAGTCATTTAAAATGACTAAATGTGTGTGTTGAATATCAGTTTGTTATGGTTCACATGAAATAAGCTGATTGGGCCGGTTTGGGTGGAGCTCAGCTATGTGAATGTTCCTCAACACGAGGAGCTCTCGGACTATTTGTTTCATCAGAGTTAGCGATCTTTGACGTGAACTGTCGCATACTTCAAACTGTTTATTGACAAAAAACTATTTAAACTCAAACTATAAACTCGTTTATTAGATATTCGGGAGTTTTAAAGCGTTTTAAATCATCTCCATTAAAGACTTCTTTTCTCACTTATGATTCACATATATGTATTTAAATCTCTGAAAACAACTCAGATTAACAGAAGCAAAGTCTCTCTGTACAAAATTGCAGTTAGGTAGAAGCGTTTTTTGCTTTTGTTTTCCCTTTTAACTCTAAAAATCAGATGTGTTCATGATGTTCAGTCCTCCAGACCACTCAGTGACTTTCTGCAACACAAGTGAATCACGTTTCACCAGAGGTGATTAATCCTGATTTATTTATGTTTCTGTTGCTGCTCCTGTTTGTGCTGTTCGCCACGGGCAGCAGATGTGTGTGTGTGTGTGTGTGTGTGTGTGTGTGTGTGTGTGTGTGTGTGTGTGTGTGTGTGTGTGTGTGTGTGTGTGTGTGTGTGTGTGTGTGTGTGTGTGTGTGTGTGTGTGTGTGTGTGTCCGCTATGTGATGTTGAAGCCGAGCGTCCGTGACAACGTGCTGATCGGAGGACGTGTCTCCGATCTGTGCTGCTGGTACACAAAGCTCTAATTATGTTACACACACACACACACAGACACACACACACACACACACACACACACACACACACACACACACACACACACACACACACACACACACACACACACACACACACGGACAATTATTCTACCGAGCGAAGGCTTCGGTAGAATGAATTAAAGTCTCGCACCAAAACCAAATCACATTTTCTTCTCCAATTTTTTTTTTACAACCGTTGTGATTCACAACAAGCGGTACCAACACCTCGGGGAGTCCTGCAGCCGTTGCCAGGGGATACGAGGAAAAATATTTGAGTAGCTCAGCAAATTTGAAAATTTTGGCTAGAAAAATAAACACAAAATAAATCTAGTCGGAGTTGAAATATTGACAAACGGACACTTAGACATCCATTCGGATGGAGATATTTTCATTCATGGCTATAAATCCACAGCTGGAAACTATATTTGTAATCTTTATTTGTGCACCAACGTCGTCCCTGCAACCTCTTAAAATGCTCACAAAGCAAGAACGTTTTTTGGAGGATAAACTGACGTAGCGTTTGAATTATGGGCAGTTTTTTGTTTTGTTTTTAGTTTTCTGACTCTTCTGAGGAAAACGTTGATGATGAGCGACGCTCTCTCCAATTTATTTATAGTGGAACTTGAGGTGATGGAGGCTGTTTGTGTCTGGCAGACCCTGTGTCTCCAGACAGCACACACACACACACACACACACACACACACACACACACACACACACACACACACACACACACACACACACACACACACACACACACACACACACCCCCCCCCGCCACAGTAAATCTTCTCTTTTCAGATGAACTCAATTGTATTTAAGTTAAAACTGATATAATGAATCAACAGCTTTTAACTAATTGACTAATTCGATTAGTCCTTAATTGACTAATTGTTGCAGCTCCAATAAACTGTAAAACAATCTTTGTGATGCTGAAACAATTTGTTAAATAGACAAAAATGAACTGACAGATTTGATTGAAAGAGTGAAAGAATTTTTTTGACGTCTATATCATTTTTGTTTATGATCAAGACAATAAATACGTGATTTAAGTGCCACTTTCCACTATTTTCTTACGTTTTATCGGTAAATAATTCTTCAACTCAAAACAGTTCATGGAGATATTTTATTTCCTTGGTGGGATTCAGCTCCAGTTTGAAACGACTCCTCTGACCGCTCACTCGTTTTACTGATCTGGAGACACGTTTTTTTTTGTTTTTTTCCACTGCAGATTTATGAGTGTAACTTGAGGAGCCCAGTTCTGGAGTTTCATGATAAATTCAGCCATTAGCAATGACAGCGTCAAGAAATCCAGTTCGTCCAGCTAATGGTGTGTGTAATAGACTTTTAAAGTCATATTACATTTTTATTTTTTTTACAAAGAAATGTTTCTTTTTGTGACCTGATTTGAATCAGAACTGATCTTTGCTCCTCGTCACTGTTTGTTTTGACTTTAAAACTTCAAATTCTGCGACGTGGAACTTTTTTTGTCTAAAAAGTCTTTGTGTTTTGTTTTTTTTGCAGATTTTGCCTGCATGGAGGCGCTGGGTATGGAATCGGGGGAAATTTCCTCCGAACGGATCAGCGCCTCCTCCCAGTACAACTCCAACTGGTCCCCTGAGCGCTCGCGGCTCAACTACCAGGAGAACGGCTGGACGCCGTCGGACGACACCATCAGGGAGTGGATACAGGTCGGTGTGACGTCTTCCAGCAACCAAGTCAAATTTAAAGGCACAAAAATGACAATAAATATATCTAAAATACACAATGAAATGTTTAGAATTGGATTTTGAGCACAAAAGAACACCGACTGTATAAATATAAATAGATTATTAAATAAATATAGTAATATATAAATATCCAGGCTGCTTTGGAGGAGCTGAAATGATGTCACATTGAGTTTTGATCTGAAAATGAAGCCGTGTTGGTGTTCCTCCATTTGAACCCGACGGTACCGCCGAGACGCCGCTCACATCTGGTCTGAATATTGTTCACTCGTTCGTACGACTTCTCCGCACGACGCTGGACACAAAAAAAAAAGAAACAAAAAAAAGAGGCCAGCTTGAATAATTTATTGAAGCCTGCTTCTCCAGCAGAGTTGACATTTCTTATCTTCATTGTGAAATCTGACATTCTGCAGCTGCTGAATGTTGTAACAACCAAACACTCTGCTGGTGACTTCATCATCTCACATCTTTATTAGTTCAATTTATACGTTTTATAAGAAGAACTTTAAACTAGACGTGTTTTATTCAGTTTATCAGAATCCATATCGGATAAATGAAATTATTGAGATTAACAATTCATGCCCTCTCGTGTGCACATATACTTTTAATGTCTGTGCATATTTCTCTTGTTTTTTTATTTACAATTTATTACATCACAGTAAATGTTTTGTAAAACATATATTATGTTTTATTGAAGTTATTTAGGACAGTACAGGCAGTTATTTCTGAACTCCCGTTAGACTTATTTAGTTTTGTCGGTAAACAAAGGGAATAATTAGAAAAGGCAGGAATGACTTTTAAAAAGCTTTTAATAAGAAAACAAAATGAGGACGAACTTCACTCCAGATGAGTCCACAAAAATGTTTTTGGCACCTGTGAGACAAAAATCAGTTTGTTTTTTCCTGATTGTTCTTGAACGCCTCGCGAGAAGAATGCGGTCCGTCACATTTGACTGAAACGACCGGAACCAGAATCTGATTTATTTGAGTTCCTCTTGGCTCTGAATCATCGGACCGGACGGGTCACACAGAACTTCAGATGTGCTCACTTATAATTAGGATTTGTTAAAAAGGTAAACAAGCGTGTTTTTCCGATCGCGGATCGGACCGAAGGAAAACCGGACGAGCTTCACGCCCCCGTCTCAGATTTATCGAGCCGGTCCGAAGGTGCGGCTACAGTCCAGGACGCTCCCATTGTCCAGGACAGGAACTCATACAGGAAGTCTCACAATGCCCGTCACAATAAGAGCACTTCCTTCCTGTGGGGGTTCCAGCAGGAAGACGGGCCGCGGTGCTAGATTAGTCCGAGTGGCTCTCTATTGTCTGTCTGGGGAGCTGTTGTAGCTGCTGGCTGACGGCGGAGCTCCTCGGGGACGTCAGGATGTGACGGGACGTGTTTTAATGGACGTTAATATTCGTATTTATACATAAAACATGCAGCATTCAGAACATCACCTGTTTCATTATGTTTGTACCGCGTCGGAGGTGTTTCTTGAAATAACCGATGTTGCATTTGGTGACGAAATAACTGCAGAGATCTTCTGATGTATGAGCAGCTCCGGCGTTTCCGCGGCGACGACGACAACGACGCACCACAGTCGCTTCGCCAGTCACCAGGTCGCCATCGGCAACCTCTCGGTCACGAGTTCGCGCCTCGAGCTTTGAATCCAGAAGCTTCCAGATCCAGAACTGAGTGTGTGTGTGTGTGTGTGTGTGTGTGTGTGTGTGTGTGTGTGTGTGTGTGTGTGTGTGTGTGTGTGTGTGTGTGTGTGTGTGTGTGTGTGTGTGTGTGTGTGTGTGTGTGTGTGTGTGTGTGTGTGTGTGTGTGTGTGTGTGTGTGTGTGTGTGTGTGTGTGTGTGTGTGTGTGTGTGTGTGTGTGTGTGTGTGTGTGTGTGTGTGTGTGTTGTTCACATAGAGCTTTCTTGGCAGTTCCTCCTGAAGAAACAGCCGACTACCCCCCCGCCACAGTGATTTATGGCCTCCGAACCGCCTCTGTAGCTCCCCTCCCTCCCCTCCCTCCCCTCCAAGCCCCCTCCCCCCACCCCTCCCCCACCCCCACCTCCTCCACGAGGCACCTGAGTTATGACTGGTGGATTTGTGAGGACAATTTTCCCATTTTATGTGATGAAGTGCGTGCGTGGCCGACTGTTTGCCTCGCGGCTTTTCGATTCATCTTAACTTGAGAAGAAAATTACGATTTGGGTAATTCTTGCGTGCCGGCCTCCTCCGACGGCAAATACCTCAATTATTCATGTAAAAAGGCATTCATATTTTATTGATACTATTTTCAGGTTTACTATTCATAATGTTGTCGGCGTGATGTAACCCAGTGGCACTTCGGATGAGCTCATTATCTCACTTTAGGATGAATCTGGAATCATATTTCACACCGTAGTGACTCATTTCATCAACACGCTGGATGTTTACAATTAAAACACACACACACACACACACACACACACACACACACACACACACACACACACACACACACACACACACACACACACACACACACACACACGTCTATAGATCAATAAGGCATTGACAGCTGACAGGAATTAACTGTAACGCTCAGGAAGAAATCGTTTCACTCGTGCTGCAGGAAATTTAATGAAACTTTGCAAAGCTTGAAAAGTAACTTTCAACCTGAAAATACAAACAAACGTGAGACAAACACGAGTAAAATTACTGAATGAAATCTGACGCTCAAAAAGCTCTGAATGTGGCTCCAGATGTGCGGGAGGTGCATCTCGACAGGTCGTAGTAAACGGTCTTGTTGTTGCGAGGAGTGATGTAATCCCAGGAAACGCTTCCTTCCCCTCCTGACTCCAGGTATTTATAGACGCCCTGCCGTTTGTCTTCAGGATGTCTTTTCACGCCACCAGGAAGCTCTCGGTGCATCTGGAGAACACATTTAGGCCCAAAGACAAAAGATCCTCCAGAGGACGTTAAAAAGGGTCGCAGACCTCCGGAGGGACGACAAACCCGGGAAACATCCTCCGAGGAGAGAAACCTCAACACAAATCAGACTTCATAACACAGAGTAACCTGTTCTGAGTTCAGCTTCATCACGTCGGTGGTCGTGATGAAAGAAGTGAAGAGAAGCTCGTCGTGTCATTCATCAAAGAAAATTATCCCCGAACCCGAAGTCGATCCGATGAGTCTGAAAACCTCGAGGCTGCTTTGAAGGAAAATACGACAGAACAAAATTCCTTCTGTTTCATTCGTGCCAAGAAGTCGTGCTGAAACTCCGTAATAAGATTTAAAGGACACGCCGGTTTCAGACGCTCAGCAGACACGTACTGTATCGTGTCCAAGTTCCAGAGAGAAACTTTAACATGTGACTTTCCAGCTAGAAAACACCAAAACCACATAAACCGGAGCGTTTCCAACCATTTCCATCGACGTGTTGTTTAATTTGAGATATTTGGAGATTTGAGTTGCTTCAAACTGACTTTAAAATCAACCAGCAGACTGTTTGAAACTTTTCTTTTTACAGACACACGGTGGTTTAATTAGTACTTTGTTTAATTTTGGATGGGAAGCTGGACGCCGCAAAAGTATTCCAGAAATGAGCAACTGATTGGTGTCAACAGTTTGTTCAAGGATCCAGTGGTTGTGATGACGGAAACACGTCGTGTCGGTTTCCTGCAGGACTTTAAAGGAACAAACTAAAACTCTGCATCTTTTAACTGGAAATACAAAATACTTTGCAGGTTTGCAACTTTTATTAAAAGCATGCTGAAGGAAGAATTTGTCACTCGTTACAAGAAACTGTCTAAAATAGAGAGAATCTGATGTCGAATGAATGAAATACAACAAGATGTCGATCGAATGAAGCCGACGTGATTCTACAAACAAACAACAACAATGTCAGGTGTGTAATTTTGCTCATGAATCCCGAGAACAGCTGAGAGCTTCTCCGATCGTTCTGCTCTCTCTCCGGTCGACGCTGAAACCTCGGAGGACAACGCAGTAATTGATGCTCTTTTTATTTCTCACTATCACGGCTGAAGCAGCTTCCTGTTCTGGCAGGAAGTAGCCGTGTTGTTTTGTTCAATCTCGTCCAGCCACACTTCTCCTGAGTTACGGCCGCCTTCCCTTCATTAAAAAGCTCTAATCGGGACCGTTTTCTGTGGCGGGCGGCTGCCAAGCGTTGAGTAATTAGAAGATGGAAGAGCAATTACCTTCAGTGGTTTGATGGAGGGAGTCGGGAGAGTCGAGCTGCGACCGGCCGACAGGACGAGCGTTTTCCTGTTTAAAGTGGAGACGCCATCAAATCCAGCTCGTTTAAACGTTGGTGAAAGTTCCACAATTAAATGTCTACAGGGGAAAACCTAAACGAGCCAAATTCTCACAGCTTAAATATATCATTTAATTATAAGAGATCATCATGTAAAATAGGAAGATTTTCTGCTTGAGTGACGTGATTATACCAAAAAAGAATTTAAAAGGAAAACAATCCTTGTTGATTTCATGTCAACGAATCATTTCACCTGTAAAATATCAAAAACAAGCGCGAATCACCTTTAGAAAAGATTTCATTTGTTCCACCAGCGTCCTAAAAATCCAAAGATATTGATTGAACTGTGACATAAATTGAAAGAAAAGCTTCAACTGAGAGACGCTGACATCACGAACCAGGAGTTACTTCCTGATGGGAGTTTATTTTTCATGTCAGTTTTAATCTGCCGTCCTCCGAGCAGAGAAACATCTTCGCTCGATGCCGCGTTCTTTATGATCTAATAAAAGTCATTTCCGATGCAGAAATTAAATCACGCGTCTTCCTGCGTAAAATGTTGGATAGCAGCTGGAGAAACGGGAGATCGACTGTGAAACCCGATCTGAGAGCAACCCCAGATCTTTTTAATGAATCCAGTTGAGACGAAACAAACTTAAAAACTCTGTTGAGCTCTTTTAAGAGGACTTTTTCTCTTCTAAATAGCACATTAACGAAACCTCGGCGCAGCGTCTTCGTCACAGCGAGCGCAGTGAAGCGTCTCGTGGGAATAACTTCGGTGAGAACGGAGCGAACAATCCCACGAACGTTCTCCCGGCGGTCTCCTCGTCCGTCGGCGAGCCCACGCAGACCGACGTGGAGACTATTTTCTGCTCCTCCGGCGGTGGTGAGGAGTCGCGGCCTCTCGGGGCTCCTCCCATGTGCAGCATCGCGGCGTCTCCACGGCGACATGATGACACACCCTCTATTATCCCACACACACACCGAAGATCATTTACAAACTCAACAAACGAGCTGTTTACTTTCAGAGGAATCGACTCAACTCGAACTCACCGAATCTGAACGAGATAAGCATTTTAATTTGTACGAAGACCAGCGTGAGGCTTTCTGCTCTCTTTGATGATAACGATCACTTTATTAATCTCCTATTTCTGGAGATAAAAAATAAATCTTCGACCATCTAAACTAGTCGCTTTTTTATTTCTGTTTTTAGCTCTCAGATCACAATTTCACAAAACTGAGGGGGAAAAAAAGTGTGATAACGATAACATCAGAAAAACTTCACACAAAAAAAGAAAAAAGGATGATCGCGTTTGATTATTTAAAATTAAACAAGATAAATTGAGTTACTGTCTTTCTGGCTGATTCTACATAAAACTAAACTAGATCATTTCCAGTTAGAATATTTTTCTATGTTTAGGATGTCCCAGCTGAGTCCTGAGACGGTTTCTAACTCGATCAGACGCAGGACAATAAGACGAGACGAGACCAGAGTCGCTTCTTTTAATCTCAGACAGCTGCACATCGACTTTTCACAAACTTTTCTCAGAAAAGGAAAAAAACAAATGCAGCTCATTCGTCAACAATTTTTAAACCTGCACTCGGCCGTCCCTCCAGGAAAAAAAAACCTCTTAGCAATTATATTCAGCGGTCCAACCAACGAGGGCAGAGGATGATATGACGTCAAACGTGGAAACGTTATCGTTGTTTTTGTCATCTGTGTGTTTTTTGGCTAAACTGGCCAACCGTCACACTTTCCCGGTTAACGTTAGTCTCTCTCTATGAACTAAGTCATAAATAGTACTAATAGTTGCTGCACCTGACTGCTAGCGATGTCCCCCCGGTGGTCACCTGCAGTATTGCAACGGAATGAAATCCCCGGATTCCCATAAACCACCATTATAAAAAAAAAGCTGTAAAAGTGCAAACAAGTTGGATGTTCCCTCTTTTTATTTTGAGTCGTTAAACTGTGGGGAGTTTAATATTAATAAAGCCTCACAGCAGCACCCAGAATAGAGAGTTTTATTTTTGTGACTTCACCAGAATAAAGTCAACTTAACTCAACTGCTTTATCTGGAGGGCTACAAACACACACACACACACACACACACACACACACACACACACACACACACACACACACACACACACACACACACACACACACACACACACACACACACACACACACACACACACACACACACACACACACACACACACACACACACACACACACACACACACACACACACACACACACACACACACACACACACACACACAGACTCACACACACACACACACACACACACACACACACACACACACACACACACACACACACACACACACACACACACACACACACACACACACACACACACACACACACACACACACACACACACACACACACACACACACACACACACACACACACACACACACACACACACACAGACTCACACACACACACACACACACACACACACACACACACACACACACACACACACACACACACACACACACACACACACACACACACACACACACACACACACACACACACACACACACACTCCACAGGTCACACACTAGTCATTAGTGATGCGGGTGGACAGGCAGAAAATCAGTGACACACGCACTCACACACTGTCTTATTCGCTCTGAATGGATCTGATGTCTCTTTGGCTCGAGGCTCCGATGCCACCGAAGCCCGACTCAGCCCGTCTGAACCCATCACATGACCCGCATCACATGACCCGCATCACATGACCCGCATCACATGACCCGCATCACATGACCCGCATCACATGACCCGCATCACATGTCGCGCTGCGTTCCCTCCGGAAGGAGAAGCCGCACAACCAGAAGACACACACATCTTTATTTACACACCAATCAAATCACACGTCAGTGAATGAAATACAACGATAAAAGAAACGTTTTACGAGCAGGATGTTTCATTTAAAATCAGAAAAGTACTTCAGGTTTCACTTCCTCACAGCTCAGCGGAGGAGGAGGATGAAGGAGAGTCTTCATCAGTTTTCCATGTTGCACATTCGACGTATGAATTAACGTGGAAAGTCTTTTTTTTACTTTTAAATTGTGTTTTCTTTGGATGCAGATTTTGACTTTTTAAAACGCTCATCACGAGCGCAGCGGGTGAAATCGTGTGTTTGTGGTCGGCAGACTTTCATCTCTCTGCCTAAGTGCTCTTTGACAGTAATGGTCGTAAGAGGAGACGTTCATCGTCTCCGCCTGGAGTTTCTGTCACAAAGCCACTTCTTCCATTTCCAAGTCGCTCGTTCCAAACTTCTCCGTGTCTCCGAGGAACCCAACTGATTTTAAAGCCGTCGCACTTTTTATTCATTTGAACTGTTCCAGATGTTTGTACAAAACTTTGAGAGAAATATCCTTCAGAGTTCAGCTTTTTGCCTCCAGCCAAATGTTTCACCTTTAAGTTTCAGATAATCTTTTATTGATCGTGACAGCAGCAGAGAAGATCGAGCGAAAGTCATTCGACTCATTTTATTGTTTTCATGCACAAACAGTCTGACGACCAACCGCCGATACGAAAGACAGAAACCACAGTAACAACAAATCCTTTGAGACAAATAAAAACATCCTCATGTTTTCTCCGAGCTTATTTCTGAACTAATATAAAATTAACATAAATATTCCGAACTGAAAAAAAATCAGGACATATCTATTCATTCAGTCATTTAATAGTAAGAAGCATCCGTTAAAAAAAGAAAAGAAAAAGAAAGCAGAATGTAGTTTATAAATAAATAAATATGATAAAATATCCCCTGATAAGGTTTTGCTATCTATTTTAACCATCAATTACTTATTGATTCCTCTAACGTAATTCAAACATGTGCATTATTATCAGCTACAGAATTTATTACATATATTTATGAATCACTTTTCACCATGTGATGATTTCCGGGTCACATAAACCCATTTATTTGTTACTTCTGCACGACTGAGCCTTTAAAATGCATTTTTGCTTTATTCTGTTTTGTAATTTCCTTCAGTGTAATTTCCACTTTTGCGAGGCTGAGTTCCTCCCTGGTTTCCATAGAAACGCCTCTGAAGCCTCCACTGACCTGTTCTTCTTCTCACCTGTGTTTCCAGGTGGATTTGGGCTTCCTGCGATTCGTCACGGCCGTCGGGACGCAAGGCGCCATCTCCAAGGAGACCAAGAAGCACTACTACGTACGCTCCTACAAGGTGGACCTGAGCTCCAACGGGGAGGACTGGGTCACCGTGAAGGAGGGCTCCAAGCAGAAGGTAACGAGCTCTTCATGCTCCAACAATGGAAATCAAGGTTTTCAGAGGCCGAAGGCTGTTTTACATCTCAACACGGCACAGTTCATCTCTTCGAAGGGAAACTGTTTCTGCAGACAGTTTGGAGATATTGAAGACGTATTAATGCAGAAATAAACCTGTTTAAAGTCTCGTCTGCGCTCGAACTTCAGCTGGTTTACCTCAAGTTGAGCATCAGCTGGTTACTATGTGTGTTATCTGGTTTCCATCTGAATATACATCAGTGTCCACCGTACTCATGCCATCACACAAGTCTTTGTAATCACAAGGCATCAGAAACAAGGCTGCAGCTGCAGCAGTCGTACTCGGTGTCAGCGCTGCATTCAGCTGCAGTCATGTGCAACTCAAACACAGAAAGCCTTTCAAACGCAGCGTTGGTGGTAACGGCAGCGTGAGGGAGGACGGAGGCTGGACAGCAGCAGCAGTGTTGATATGAGTGTTGCAGGCGGATGAGGGTCGTCGTATCAGCAGCAGTAAGAGACGCACCAGTACGTCATCGTTGGTTCGTGAGCGTTATGAAGCCTCCAGTTCAGATTCTGTCCGTCACCATCTTGCTAGTTCGGAGCAGGAAGTGACCATATTTGGACGAGCTGGGGGAGGAGCCAGCGGTGGATCTGACCGATCTGATCGGAAACCTGACGATACTACGTCCCGCCCACCGATAGCTGTAACCTGACTGCACCACAGGCCTGTCAATCAAACAGACACGCCCCCAAAAACAGGTCTTCTTGAATCTTCTTTTCTAATGAATGAGGGATTATTTTCAGATGGACCTCCAGAAAACTAAGAAGAAGGAGTGACTTTAGCTAACAACACCGAGATAACTGATGGACACATTTTATTCACTTTGGACTTGATGAGAGAAGTTGAATGGGAGTCTATGGAGCCGGAGGCTTTTTGGAGCCGACCTCTAGTGGCACTCGCTGGTATTGCAGCTGAAGACACTTCTGCATCAGAACCATTTTACAGACCTGAAGCTACGAACTCTTTTAGAAACAGTCTGTTTTTATTACACAGCCGACGTCGTGATGATGAAGTCTGTCTCTCATCATTTTTCTTTCTTCTGTTTCTCAGATCTTTCAGGGGAACCACAACCCGACCGACGAGGTCCAAGCTTTCCTCCCCAAACAGACTCTGGCGCGCTACATCCGTATCCGCCCCTTGTCCTGGGAGCAAGGCATCTGTATGCGCTTCGAGATCTACGGCTGCAGAACGTCAGGTAACTCAGACTGATGTGAAACTAAACTCTGCTGCATCCATTCTTTAAAATCACTCCGGAGCTTCCTGTTGCTGCACGCTGCTGCATTTTTCATTCATGTATTTTCTTCTTAATTAACTTTCCCGTGTATCTGCAGGGATCGTTGAAGTTTCATTTAATCTAAATTCTTTCTTATCCAACACACACACACACATGCAGTGTGTTTGCTCGCACTCCTTTAAATTATCTCGTTTGCATCTAATTTCTAAAGAATGTGGCCGCTGCAGAGACACCGAGTTTTTCATGCTCAGTAAACATTGAGCCTTTTTAAAAAGATGCTAAACCAACTTTGTGTAATTTTACAAATGAAAAATGTTCTTCTGTCGACGTTGCAGTGGATTCTGAGTCTCTGGAGGATTTCAGGTCCTTCTTTGAGCAAATTGGACATTTTTCAATTAAAAAATATGCAGTTTTAAGTCATTTTTGATTATTTTGATCATGATGTGTTAAAAAAAATTCCCCAAATATTGACAAGCTAGAGCAGATAATAAACAAACAAGACAACATTTGCTAAAGAAGTCCACTTGGGAACAAATCTAATAATTATTTCTGCTTTTATGGATGCACCTCCCTGTGAAATTAAACATGCAGGACTCGTGAAAGTATCGTTCATATTTCAATCAAACAGCTTCTGAACTCTCCAGGAAATTAAGAGAAGTTTTACCTACTGTTGTTTCTTTTACATTTTCTCACTTTTGCACATCGTGAATCAAACGAATGTGTTTTTTTGGGGGGCTAAAAACCTCCTGCTGCTCTCCGATGATTTAAAATAATCACGAAGCAAAAACTCCCACAGAAAGACGCCGTTATTCGTTTACAGCGAAGCGGCGGAGGAAAGTCCCGCCGCCTCATTACTCATCCTGCAACGTCACGTAAACCTCCGTGTGTGTGTGTGTGTGTGTGTGTGTGTGTGTGTGTGTGTGTGTGTGTGTGTGTGTGTGTGTGTGTGTGTGTGTGTGTGTGTGTGTGTGTGTGTGTGTGTGTGTGTGTGTGTGTGTGTGTGTGTGCGCGTGCCTTAAACCCAAAATTTGATCTACGTTTTAATTCAAACATGCGATTTAACGTGATGAAGTGCACAAAAGACGAGCTCAGGTTAAACCGGGTTTTTCTATCCCTGTGAGGACACGCGCAGCAGAAACACACACACACACACACACACACACACACACACACACACACACACACAGACACACACGTTTTATCAAATGCAAATACGAGCCAGTCAGTCGGAGGCCGGATGAGCCGGAGCTCGTTGGATTTAAATGGACTCGTGATGAGCAGACTGTTGCATCAGAGTATTAAAGAGTTTCATTAAGTGTCCTCGTTCCAGGAAACCCAGAGTCTCCCAGTTATGTCCTCATTGGATGTTTTGTGTTTGAATCAGAGAGCAGGTTGCGTGTTTCTCATCAGTCGAAATGACCTCCGGCTTGTTTTTTTCGAGGACGCATCTCGAGATGCAGATAATATAAATTTCCAGATCAGTAGTGGAACATTTTTTTCTTTCCTTCCTCTCTCGAATCGAGCGTCTGAGAACAGAAGAGTTCATATCAGGCGCAGACTGAAAAAACACCCTCGAGGCAAATTTATCATCTCGGCTTTATAAATGAAATTAACTCGACTTTCAAGTTTTTTTTTTTTTTTCAAACCAACTTTAGCTCTAAAATAAAAACATGCAGCCTGTTCATTGGTTTTAAAGGAGGAAGCTGGGGGGACAGAGCAGTGATGGGATGTTCCTGCTGGATGTCTTTGTTCTATAAATGTGGGATTTCTTCTGGTTTCTTTTCATCAAGAGCAAAAAATAAATAAAAGTATTTCCTCTGTGACATCTTCTCGTCGTCCCGGGATAAAACACTTTGCAGTGTCTCTTAATTAAACCTTCAAACTCTCCCTCCTCGCCGTCAGGGAGGTCTCTGAGGTTTCCCAAATTCACTCTGTCACATGACATCGACCCAAACAAAGTTATAAAGAACCATCTTCAGCCCAACGAAGGGTCCAGAAACAGGTGTGGCCTCTGATCTCGCCTCCCTCTAGTGGACACGTGTGTGTATTACACCTTTGACGTGACGCTCGCAGATCGCATCATTTCTTTTTAGTTTTTAGTGCAGCCGCCCTTAAATAGTATTTCCTGTAGTATGTTTACTCCTTCTTGTTGCCGGAGGAGCTTCAGCGCCACCTACTGTCACGGCTGCTCAGTCGAATCCGAACATCCTGGTTCTCTTGTAGAACTTTTCTTTCTGAGACTTTTGGAACGACCGACCTTTTACTTTTAAAACCTAAAAACCTTCACACAGCACTTTAAACATAAAAACAATCTTCATCATCTTCAGAGACGACCGATTCTTCGTGTTATTTTTACTGCTGAGTTTAAACTCTGCAGCAGCACCCAGAGGGCATCGAGGGAAACCGCTGACCAGATAAACGCCGGCGCTTCTTATCACGCCGTACGCCTCTCAAAAGTTCCCGCTCCTCCTCCTCCTCCTCCTCACTCATCCTCCTCCTCCTCCTCCTCCCACAGACTACCGGTGCTCGGGGATGCTGGGGATGGTGTCGGGGCAGATCTCCGACGCTCAGATCGGCGCCTCGTCCTACGCCGACCGCGGCTGGGTGGCGGAGAACGCCCGCCTGCTGACGGGGCGGTCGGGCTGGACGGGGCAGCAGACCAAGCAGCCCTTCAGGAACGAGTGGCTGCAGGTGGGTTCACAACTCACATTCATTCATCTGAGGAACTCCTGAAAAGCCCGAGGAGGTAAAACTGTCCAAATTTTGACAAAATAATTGTCTATAATTGCCAACCGCCCCCCTGCAGGTGGATCTGGGTCAGGACAAGATGGTGAGCGGCGTGGTGATCCAGGGAGGGAAACACCGCGACAGGAACGTCTTCATGAAGAGGTTCAAGGTGGGACACAGTCTGGACGGAGAGCAGTGGACCGTCCTGAAGGAGGAGAACACCACCAGGCCCAAGGTGGGTTTCATTATCATGATGTGGAGTCGATGTTCAGGACCTCGTTGTCAGGAAGTTGTTGCTTTTTAAGATGCAGATTTATTTTAAAAGGACATAAAGATGTTAAGAGGATTTGAAAGGTCTCGATAAAAGCAGCCGTCCGTCTTTATTTCTGATCTCCGTCGTCCTGTTTTCGAAGCAGATAGTTTGTTGACATGAAACAAACGTCCTCATGAGATGATCTGAAAACTCCAAAATCCAAACGTTGAACCATTGAAAACAAACTTTCTTTGTGTTTAACGAATGTCATTCCTCCACCTCCTCCTCCTCCTCCACCACCTCCTCCTCCACCACCTCCTCCTCCTCCACCTCCACCTCCACCTCCTCCTCCTCCTCCACCTCCTCCTCCTCCTCCACCCCCTCCACCTCCTCCCCCTTCATCTCCCCCTCCACCTCCTCCTCCTCCTCCACCACCTCCTCCTCCACCACCTCCTCCTCCTCCACCTCCACCTCCTCCTCCTCCTCCCCCTTCATCTCGCACCCTCCACCTCCTCCTCCTCCACCTCTTCCCCTCACCCCCCTCCGTTGGTGAGACATCCTCCTTCATGCGCTCCAGATGGACGGGCGGAGGATGAGGAGGGACGCTGTTCTACGTCCCTCCTTCAGCCTCTCCGCTCAGTTTCCTGTCTTTTTATAAAACCTCTTCAAAAGACGAGGCAGGAAGGAGCCGCTACACAGATTTACACACACACACACACTGTACACACACACACAGTACACACACACACACACACACTGTACACACACACACACACACACACACACACACACACACACTGTACACACACACACACACACACTGTACACACACACACACACACACACACACACACACACACACACACTGTACACACGCACACACACACACTGTACACACACACACACACTGTACACACACACACTGTACACACACACACTGCACACACACACACACACACACACACACACACACACACACACACACACACACACACTGTACACACACACACACTGTACACACACTGTACACACACACACACTGTACACACACACACACACACACACACATTAAAGGCTCATGCATAAAGATGAGCCGGTGTACAGTCTGAGAGGCCCGTCGGTTCTGCTGCCTCAGCAGAAAGGAAGATTTAGGCTTCACTTATAAAAACCAACATTATGCAACATGTTGGAAACAGAAGGTCAGAGGTCAACGATCATTCAACGATCCAAACTTCTGATAGTTTTATAACCTTCTTTTAGAAACTAGGAGCTCTGTGTGTCTGAATATGTATTTTTAAATCATAAGTCGTGTTTTATTTTGTAATTTCCAAACATTTTCCTGATACAGTTTGTGGGACTTTTTCCTGAAAACATTTTGGTAGTAATGATTTAAAACCTGAACTTTCTTTGACATAAAAGTGACTCCGTGAATCAGAGGAAGGATTCTTGTAATTATTATTATTTGTAAATGTTCAGCTGACCTCCAGAGGACTTTCCACTTCTTTATAGTTTGTTCCTAATTACACTGTTTTCCCAAAAAACCTCCATTTCAGGCCCATAAAGTAAAGTTAATATTGTCGTGATGACGACCGAACTACTAAACGTCTCTAAACTTACTTTAGTCGACATTAATTCTGGATAAATAATGAAAACCTGAAATGAGACACATTTTCATTTTGACCAGATGTCAAATAAACCTCTTTCTGTCTGCGTGATTAATATATATGATATATTATAATTCTGCACACGTACAGAACACTAATAAATAATGCAGCAACTAAACAGCTCAGTTATTCATCGTATTTAAAGTATTTATAGAATTAACATAAAGCAGTGAAGCGTTTCAGCTGCTCTGACTTCCTTTATCTTTTTATTTCTTTATGTAAACAGAAAATATTGTTATTGTACTTTATTAATAATACACTTTGTGTGAATTTGAGATATTTTCAGATGTGAAAAGGCTTTTCAAGGCTGCAGCCCTGCTGTTACCCATCATGCACCACTTCTAAACCATCTTGGTGCGTGTGGCGTCCGGTTTCCCGCCGCTGGACGTGACAGAAACCTGTTTTCATCTCCGTGTTGGAAACACGACAGAACGAACTCTGCTCCTGATTTCCTGCCTCTTTGTTTCCTTCTTCCATTTATCATCCCGACACGTTCATGTTCTTTTCGCTGCTGTCGGGTTTTCGCCCAGCGAGCAGCAGAGCAGAGGTTCAACCAGCTGGACACGCTTCACATTTCATCTTTTTACCAAACTAACCAGAAGTTTTCTGCACTTTTTTTTAAATATAAATGTTTAAATCTGGTTTAATAAACTACATTTAAAGCCTGACATGTTGTGTTTTTGTCGTTTCCCCCCTTCAGGTATTCATCGGGAACCAGAACCACGACACCCCGGAGCTGAGGTCCGTGGGTCCGCTGCTGACCCGCTTCGTCAGGATCTACCCGGAGAGGGCGACCAACGAGGGCCTCGGCCTCCGGCTGGAGCTGCTGGGCTGCGAGCTGGACGGTGAGTCGCTCCGACCGACTTTAACGTTGACGTGGATTCAAGCACATCAATCACAAGAGGAGGGGAGGAAGAGGAGGAAGAGGAGGGGAGGAGGAAGAGGAGGGGAGGAAGGGTTCGACCTCTCAGGAGGGACAGATGAAGGGAGGAAGCCGGCTCTCTGGAGGAGTATCAGGTTGCCCTGATAAGAATCAAACAAAGCAGAGACGAAGAAGACGAGATGAGGAAGACGAAGATCACAGAATCACAGGAAGTCTTGGATCTCCGTCGAGCAGAAAGTGTCGGGATGATCGGGAATTTTGAAGTTGCTAAAGTTTTCTTGTGTGTCCGAGTTTTATTGTTCACACAAACTTCTGCACGTCTCAGCTGTGTCCGTCGCTCTCTAGCGCCCCCTGGAAACATTTCCAGTCTGTTTTCTGCTATAAAAACATTATGGGAAGTTTTGGTTTGTTTGATTTGTTCATTCTTTTTAAAATTCGGATAATGTTCTCTGAAAATATGTGTTTTTTATAACAGATCATTTTAAAATGTTTGTTATTATTATGTTACAGTCGGATAACGAGCTTTTGCCATAATTTTCTTTAAAATATTTTTTAGAGAACGTTTTTCTACTTTTAAAAAGAACAAAATAAAAAAATCTTCCCGCTGAAAAGATCTTTTAAATATAATAATAATAACGTGAAGCTGCACATGTTCATTCCTTTGTTAAAAAAACATTTCTACAGATGTTCTCCGTGTTATCACGTGTTGCAACACAAAACATGTGGTTAACATGTGGTTAACATGTGGTTAACATGTGGTTAACATGTGGTTAACATGTGGTTAACATGTCATCGTGTGGAAAACACCTTTTTTTTCAGTTTTGGTATTTTTAGGATGTTTGAAGATGTTTTGGTCTTCATGTGTTTTATGTGCATCGAAGCTGCTCGTCTGCATCTGATGAACTCAGTTTCTCTTCAAACGGAGAGAACAAAGACGACACACACACACACACACACACACACACACACACACACACACACACACACACACACACACACACACACACACATGTACACTCAAGTACATGCAAACCATGTGTGCGCAGGCAGAACTACACACAGACACACACCCGTCACCGTCTTGCTGTCGGTACCCGACGAACGCCTTCTTTTATTCTCTCCGTCATCATCATCATCTTCTTCTTCTCCTCCGTCTCCAGACATCACCACCACGGCTCCGCCCACCACAGCTCCGCCCACCACGCCGCTCGCCTCCACGCTGCCGATGACCACGTTCGGTGCGACCACCACGGCGCCGACCACCGTCCCCGGCACCACGGCGGCGGGCTGTGAGGACGGACGGCAGGACTGCGGCGGCGACACGGAGACGCCCGACGACTACGTGCTGATGACGGGTAAAAAAACACTCCTGAAGACGCAAAGACATTAAATAAAAAGAATAAATTCTTCTTCTTTTGTCTCCTTCGCCGTTAAATCTTCTTCATCTCGACACGAAGGGAAACTGAGTTTAAGTTACACTAAAAAAAAACATAATAATAAGTCGAAATTCTCCTTCATCTTCCGTAGTTTTGACTTAATGCTGCTTTTTATTTATCTGCTCGTCTTTAAAAATGTTTCTCAAAAAGAAAAATCCTCTTTTATTTTCCTTTTTACTGTCAGACGCAGTCGTTTAGCGTTTTTTCTGTTTTCTGATCTTTGAACTGAACTCTGAAACTAAAGAGTCTGAATTGCGTCAGACTTTAAAGCCTGGGATTGATTTCTGTTTTCGTGAAGGGGAGTGTGTGTGTGTGTGTGTGTGTGTGTGTGTGTGTGTGTGTGTGTGTGTGTGTGTGTGTGTGTGTGTGTGTGTGTGTGTGTGTGTGTGTGTGTGTGTGTGTGTGTGTGTGTGTGTGTGTGTGTGTGTGTGTGTGTGTGTGTGTGTGTGCGTTTGTGTGTGTGTGTGTGTGTGTGTGTGTGTGTGTGTGTGTGTGTGTGTGTGTGTGTGTGTGTGTGTGTGTGTGTGTGTGTGTGTGTGTGTGTGTGTGTGTGTGTGTGTGTGTGTGTGTGTGTGTGTGTGTGCGTGCTGGCATCTGTGTGGGTGTGATGAGCCTCTCTGACCTTTGACCCCCCCCGACTGTCCCATCTGTCTGCAGCAGGAGGCACGATGCTGACCGACCCCATCATGGACTTCATACCAGGTGAGCGTTTCCGTCGCAATCTGCTCGTCTCGAGGAGTCGAACCGCTTCAACGGGCCGAAAAATCAAACGTTTGCAGGATCAGATTTCTGTCAAGAAGAACAAAAAGAAACGGACTTCCTGGAGAGTGAACGACTCGTTCGTGGCCTCAGTTCACGAATGAGTTCGACTACGGAGAGAAAAGACGACAGATTCACTATTAAATGCATCTGCAGTATCTTTTTAAACAATGTTTCCCATCTGCAGGAAATCCAGTTTAAATTATCTACAAGAAGAAATCAGACAGAAACTTAACAGGAACAAATAGGAACAAAACATCTTAAATATTCGTATATTTACGGCGTCGTGTTATCGGAGAGTTTTTATCTCTCTTTGCTTCTTTTAAAGGATCATTAACGATGGAAATATATTTTCTGTCTTGTTTCTTTTCCCTTCAGATTTATCTTCAGTTTGGGAACGATTCAATTAGCGGCTCTCGTTTTTTTTTGTATTATCAGGAGACAACAAGTTGAAACCAGCTCAGATTCAAACTTGTGATCTTATTAATTCTGCTGGAAACGACGTGCAGAAACACTCGAAGACTGAAGCACGTCTTCGTTTCTTTCTGGCTTTATTTATTCTTGCTGCTGTTTGAAGAGTTTAGCGTCGTCGTTCCTGCACGTTTGTTGCAGCCTGAGCAGAGAAAGGAATGAAAAGACAGGAGAGGTCGAAAAACAGCAGCCGGGACGGAGAGACGGGGACATGAAGAAGAAAAACCTCGGCAGGAGGATGAAGAGGAGGAAGAGGAGGATGAAGAGAGAGAGAGAGAGAGAGAGAGAGAGAGAGAGAGAGAGGAAGAAGAAGAAGAAGAAGAAGAAGAAGAAGAAGAAGAAGAAGAAGGAGGAGGAGAAGAAGAAGAAGAAGGAGGAGGAGGAGGAGGAGGAGGAGGAGGAGGAGGAGAAGAAGAAGAAGAAGAAGAAGAAGAAGAAGAAGAAGAAGAAGAAGAAGAAGAAGAAGAAGAAGAAGAAGAAGAAGAAGGAGGAGGAGAAGAAGAAGAAGAAGAAGAAGAAGAAGAAGAAGAAGAAGAAGAAGAAGAAAAAGAAGAAGAAGAAGAACGGCCTCTTGGGTCTCAATTAGCCGGAGCTGAAGCATTGCGTCAAGACAACTTGGCTTTTTTTTTGTAGGGTGGGGGAGGGGTGCGGGGGGGGGGCTCCATCGCGGAGCTCCACCGTGGAGCTCTGCATCCTATTAGCCTCTCAGAAACAACACGTCCACTGTCTGCTTCTACTCGGATGCTGCAGCGGCGAACCGCTGCCGCCACTTGAACACCGGACAGAACCGGCGTTTTCAAGGGCCGCCCCCCCCCCCCCCCAACCCTCCTCCTCCTCCTCCTCCTCCTCTAGCACCGCCTCCGTGGACCATCCAGCTCTCTGTCCGTCTCTTCATCCCAAACATATGTACCCGCTGGCACCGTCTCTGACCGTCTCTGACCACCGTCTCTGCTCCTCCTCCACTTCCTGTTTCCAAGAAGGATGTCGGTTCTGTCTTCAGGCTGTTTTTCAACCTCGCCGTGTCGCCGGAGAAACTTTTTTTAAAAGAAAGAAAGAACTTCTGGTAACACTTGATTTGGCTCGCTGAACGGAGCAGAATGGGGCAATTTACTGTGACAGCTGGGAGCGTACGGGTGTTACTGGCTAATAAAAGCACCGGGGATTCAACTGAAGGGGAGTTATTTCCTCACGGCTGCTTTAAAAAAAAAAAAATCCTCAGTTAAACTAAAACTAAAGACTCAGTTAAAACTGCAAGAAAAATATTTGCTAAATGTTGTTACAACATACATATATATGTATATATATGTATATACATATACATATGTATATATACCTCCCACATCCTGTCTGTGCACGTTAATATGTGCGTTGCATGAAGAAATAAGTTGTGATTTTGGGCATCTTGTAGTGCTTTTCATGTTATACGGCATCAAATATGCTGCTTTGGGGAACCAGTGAGGGATCGTGTTTTGAAAAGGACGCCGGGGTCGAAGTTGAAATAAAAGCAACAAAACACAAATAAAATGCCACAAAAACCTGCGCTGACTGACAGCTGATCATTTCCAGGTGTTTTATGTTGAAAGTTCTTCCTTCTCACAGCAGTTGTCTCTTGTTTTGATTTATTTTGCAGCCTACTTGTGGTTCGCCTGCAACTTTGACTTCTCGTCGTTCTGCGGTTGGACCAGAGAGACCGGCACCGGCGCCGAGTGGCTCATCCAGTCCACCGGGGCGGCCGCCGTCCACCGAGGGCTGACCCGCGACCACACAGGTACGAGTCCGAGAGCTCGCCTTCGTGTTCGAGGAGGTTCTTTTTGTTTTGAACTCGACTGAGTGCTTCGACGCTCTCGATGAGTCGCTGTGAACCTTTTAAATAACAGTCATCAGTTTTCTGTTGGACACAGTTTGTAAAATCTGTCTCAAAGTTAAGAAGCTATAAGATATTCTGTGTCACAATATCTTACATAGGACAATCTTATTAGGATTAAAAAATCAACAACATAAAAAATAACGAGTGATGGACAAACAACTTGAGACCACAGACTGTTTATAAAAGAGTTCGTAGCTTCAGGTCTGTAAAATGGTTCTGATCCAGAAGTGTCTTCAGCTGCAATACCAGCGAGTGCCACTAGAGGTCGGCTCCAAAAAGCCTCCGGCTCCATAGACTCCCATTCAACTTCTCTCATCAAATCCAAAGTGAATAAAATGTGTCCATCAGTTATCTCGGTGTTGTTAGCTAAAGTCACTCCTTCTTCTTAGTTTTCTGGAGGTCCATCTGAAAATAATCCCTCATTCATTAGAAAAGAAGATTCAAGAAGACCTGTTTTTGGGGGCGTGTCTGTTTGATTGACAGGTCTGTGGTGCAGTCAGGTTACAGCTATCGGTGGGCGGGACGTAGTATCGTCAGGTTTCCGATCAGATCGGTCAGATCCACCGCTGGCTCCTCCCCCAGCTCGTCCAAATATGGTCACTTCCTGCTCCAAACCGCTTCGAACTAAAACATTTTCAACAAACGGCCTTCAGATCTTTTTTAAAAAGAAAGTCATCAACATGCCTCGGAGCTCTGCGGCCTTCTCCGCATTCACAGGCCTGATGGATGTTTCCGTGGAGACGGTGGCAGCTCTGAAAAACGAAGGACTTCACCTTGATTTCTTGACTTAACCAGATCAGGAGTTAAAAAATAAAAAACGAGCTCTCTGTGGTGTCACGTCAGATTTTTTTCCGCTGATGCACGCTCCTTTTGGTTTCATAAAAAATAAAAACCTTGAACGCTCACAGATATTATTCACTTTATGGAGCCACAGAGAGCAGACCGAGCAGGTATTCCCATTAAATCATCAAATAAAGTGAATAAAACGTGAACTTTGAAAGTTTTAGAGTTAGAACTTTCTCTCGTATTAAATCCTGTTTCATTCAAAACATCCTTTAATCTCTTATTTTGAAATAAAGTAAAATTTTTGATCAGCTGTTGGGATCCTTTTAAGGCCCCTCAGTCACCTCTTTCCTTGTCTGCTGCTGCCCCCTGCAGGCGGACCCGGGAACTTCATCTACATGCAGCTGACTGACTCGGACACGCTGAGTAAAACCGGCGAGGAGGAGGGGGAGGAGGAGGCGGAGGAGGAGGGGGAGCGGGCGGCGCGGCTGGCCAGCCTGCCAATCACCACGCCGGACGCCGACCTGTGCATGTCCTTCTGGTACCACATGTTCGGAGAGCACGCAGGAGCGCTGCACATCAAGCACCGCAGGGAGGCGGCGGACGGACACATCCTGTGGACGGTCAGCGGACACCAGGGCAGCCGCTGGAGGGAGGGACGGGTGCCGCTGCCGCACTCCGGCTTCTCCTACCAGGTAACACACCTGGACGACATCGGACATCACCTGCAGACCAAAAACAGACATTTAGAAAACCTTCAGGGATTTGAAATATGGAAAAATCTACGTGGGACGTTTCTTTGTGTTTCAGTGGACTCGTGTGACTGTTGTTGTTGTTGTTGTTGTTTTCAGGTGGTGGTGGAAGGCGTCGCCGACAGACGCAGCACGGGACACATCGCCGTGGACAACATCCAGATCCTGGACGGACTCACGGCCGACGACTGTAAAGGTGAGTCACTGAAACAGGAGTTCGTTCAGCGTCGTTGTTTACGATGTCACTTTAATCTGACTTTAACTTTAATCTGACTTTAACTTTAATCTGACTTTAACTTTAATCTGACTTTAATTTTAATCTGACTTTAACTTTAATTTGACTTTAACTTTAATCTGATTTTAATTTTAATCTGATTTTAACTTTAATCTGACTTTAACTTTAATCTGATTTTAACTTTAATCTGACTTTAACTTTAATCTGGTTTTAACTTTAATCTGACTTTAACTTTAATCTGACTTTAACTTTAATCTGACTTTAACTTTAATCTGACTTTAATTTTAATCTGACTTTAACTTTAATTTGACTTTAACTTTAATCTGATTTTAATTTTAATCTGATTTTAACTTTAATCTGACTTTAACTTTAATCTGATTTTAACTTTAATCTGACTTTAACTTTAATCTGGTTTTAACTTTAATCTGACTTTAACTTTAATCTGATTTTAACTTTAATCTGACTAACTTTAATCTGACTTTAACTTTAATCTGACTAACTTTAATCTGACTTTAATTTTAATCTGATTTTAACTTTAATCTGACTTTAATTTTAATCTGACTTTAACTTTAATCTGATTTTAATTTTAATCTGATTTTAACTTTAATCTGACTTTAACTTTAATCTGACTTTAACTTTAATCTCTCGCTCAGATCCAGAAGCGCCAACGTCTCCTCCAACAGAGATCATCATCCTGCGTAAGTTCCTGACTCCGGTTTTATCGTCTTCAGCTGAGTCAGATCTTTAGGACCGTTTTGGACCGTGGTCGCCGCGGTAACGCCGTGGCTACGCCGGTGACGAGGCTTCCCAACGTGGAAGACATAAAACCCTCGACTCTAATAGCTCTGCTTACGTTATCAGTAGAAATCTGACTGGAATCATATTTCCATAATGTGGTTTGAGAAAAATCCAAAGCTGTCAGTTATTATTAGATTAAAGTAAAAATTAATTGAACTGAAGGACCGTTTTCTTTTTTTATTTCAGTTTCAGCAACTTAAACAGAACAAATTCACCATTTTTCCAACCGGTTTTTCTTTCTTTCTCTTTCTATTTTTACAGCTTTTTATTATTGAAATGTGATTTGTGATATTTATATTATCACGTGAAACAATAACTCACCTCTAATCTTTCCATCGTTTTCATATTCTTATTTTAACTTGAAACTTTTGTTTTGGTATCTCGTAATACTAGAGATTTGTTTAACTCTACTACTTCTATATTACATATATATTATATATATATGTATATATCTATGTTAATTTATCTGCCAAATAAGTTGCTGTGTTCGGACCTTTTACCGGGCCGTCTGTGTCTCCTGCAGCCATGGACTCCTTCCCCCAGGAGACCGACGAGGTCAGCGGCTCCAGCAACATGCTGAAGACGCTGGACCCCATCCTCATCACCATCATCGCCATGTCGGCGCTGGGCGTCTTCCTCGGCGCCATCTGTGGCGTGGTGCTGTACTGCGCCTGCTCGCAGGGCAGCATGACGGACAGGAACTTATCCGCGCTGGAGAACTATAACTTCGAGCTGGTGGACGGCGTGAAGCTAAAGAAGGACAAGATGAACGGACAGACGAACTACTCAGAGGCGTGAGGCGAAGGGGGGAGGGGGAGGGAGGGGGCGAGGGAGGGGGCGGAGCTGTGACGGCTCCGAACACGGACACGCAGCCAATCAGGGGAGAAGAGAGGACACGCAGGAAGGCCTGAGGCCAACCAATGGGACGGCAGGGTGGGCTGAGGCCAACCAATGGGACGGCAGGGTGGGCTGACAGCGAGCCGATGTAATTTTTCATTTCTCAGGAGCGGCAGTGGAAGGGACTGACCTGCAGGGGGCACTGTGTGTATAAAAAAACCAACAACAACAACCTGTACAGCAACAAAAAAAAAACAAAAAAAAAGACGAAAAACTACGGATTCTATTTGTTTTTCGGCGTGCTTTGTTGATTTCATGTGATCACATGCTGGTGTTGAGACCAATTCAGATGAAAGTATCGTTTATGGACTTTTTACGGGAAGATCAGATTTTTGTTTTGTTGTTGTTGTTTATCTCGTCGGGTTTTCTTTGGTTTGTTGTTTTTTTTCAGACGCCTTCATTTCACAGAACGAGCCGAGCTTGTGAAATTTTAAATTGGCCGTGTGAATGTGTGTGTGTATCATACACATCTGCGTATAAAGTGTGTGTGTGTGTGTGTGTGTGTGTGTGTGTGTGTGTGTGTGTGTGTGTGTGTGTGTGTGTGTGTGTGTGTGTGTGTGTGTGTGTGTGTGTGTGTGTGTGTGTGTGTGTGTGTTGCACTCATGTTTACGTGTCCACATGAAGCGTGTGCAGCCGTCCCGGCCCGTCGACCCGCGTCCAGTTTCCGACAGTGCCTTTTTTTTCCCTCCGACTTTTTTCTGTTGCCTTGTTTTTTCTGCTGGTTGTTTTTCCCGTCGGCCGGCGTTCCCACACGGGAGGAAGTCGGGAACGTCTCCAGCTCGTCCGGACCGCGTCGTCGTCGTCCTCGTGTGCGCTCAGACGTCACACGCGTGTGCTGGTGTCGGTCTGCGAGACGCCTCGACGACGCGGACGTGTAGGTTCTGTCTGGGAAACTTTTGGGAAAAAAATTGGGGAATTTTTTCCAAACGGGAATCGTGTAGGAGCCCTGAACGCCTCATTTTTCACGGCACATGACACATCCGACATATTGTACATAGGTTTTAATATATTTGAGCGCCCTTTTTCTAGAGAAGACATCGGTGCCGCAGAATCCTTTTCAGAAACTCAGAAAAAAACAACCCGCTGTTTCTTTCACAAACGTGATACGGTGAATGTTGGTTTTTTTCGGGAGCCGAAGACGTGAGATTACGGAGAGGTGAGATCACGGAGAGGTGAGATCACGGAGACGTGATTTTACCGAGACGTGAGATCACGGAGACGTGAGATTACGGAAACGTGAGATTACGGAGACGTGAGATTACGGAGACATGATTTTACTGAGACGTGATTTTACGGAGACGTGAGATTACGGAGAGGTGAGATTACGGAGACGTGAGATTACGGAGACGTGATTTTACCAAGACGTGATTTTACGGAGACGTGAGATTACGGAGAGGTGAGATTACAGAGACGTGAGATTACGAAGCCTCGCAGGAAGTGATGGGTTTTCTTTTGAACAGGGTAAAATAAGACGTGACCGACTCCCGACACAGTGACTGTTAAACTCTGAACCAGACGTGTGTCCGTCCGTCCGGGAGACATCGAGAAGGACTTTGTGATCGATCGGCTTCTTTTATGGAGCTGGAAGGACCTGGAAAGGTCCCGAATGATGACTGAAAACTGATGTTAGCCGTGAATAAACTTATCGTGTTTAACTGCAGGAACACGGATCGTATTCTGCCCTCACAAGCTAATCAGAGACGAAACAGGACGTCCCACGAAAACCAAAGCTTTACTTTTTATCTTTTTTAGTTTTGAGTTTATTGGCAAAAACTGGCAAAAACATTGATTTTAAAATCAACTCTTTTTCTTTTGTGGTTTTTTGCTGCTTTTTCCCACCGTTTTTACTTGTCACGCTTTATTTCCAGGAGCTTTTTTTTATCTCTGCTGTTACAAATAAAAAACAACCTGGTAAAACCTCCAACAGACATTTTACCGTCATCATTAGTACCATTTTTATTTAATGCTACTTTAAGTCGGACAAAATCTGCAGCTACCGGTCAAAAAGCCACGAAGCTGACATGACAGGCTGCCGTATTTGTTTCCGCCGACAGACGTTAAAGCCGTTAGTTTTTTAAAGCAGATTCACATCAATTATTTCCTTTAAGACAAGCCTTTAAAAACAGAAAGTTTTTCTCTTATTTTGAAGGAAATCCAGTTTGAATCAAATTAAAGACTCTCAAAGCTCCTTGTTTTTCTTCTCAAAAATATGAACTGCACATGTTTACAGCTCAAATAAGCAGATTAAATTATGGGAATCAAAATCTGAACTTCACCCCGGCAGAATGTGTTTCTGACGTTTTTCCGACACGGATTAAGCTCCGCCCCCTTCGAACAGGAAAGGATGCTGCGGCACTCGACGTGAAAAACACTCGACGTGAAAACACTCGACGTGAAAAACACTCGACGTGAAAACACTCGACGTGAAAAACACTCGACGTGAAAAACACGACGTGAAAAACACTCGACGTGAAAACACGACGTGAAAAACACGACGTGAAAACCACTCGACGTGAAAAATGCTCGACGTGAAAAACACTCGACGTGAAAAACACTCGACGTGAAAAATACTCGACGTGAAAACACTCGACGTGAAAACACGACATGAAAAACACGACGTGAAAAATACTCGACGTGAAAAACACTCGACGTGAAAACACTCGACGTGAAAAATACTCGACGTGAAAACACTCGACGTGAAAACACGACATGAAAAACACTCGACGTGAAAACACTCGACGTAAAAAACACTCGACGTGAAAACACTCGACGTGAAAAACACTCGACGTGAAAAACAAATGTTGCACTGATATATTTAAAAAAAGATCTACGTGTTTATGATGTTGATTTATGAACAGAGGAAGGACAGTCTTCTTATCGTTGCTTCTTTTTAACAGTTTCAGATGACAACGTTAAGATTTCTGAAATGTACAATTTACAGAGATGTTTTTCATTCTCGAAAACAGCTTATATGAAACGTAACAGTTTTATTTACTTGGTATAATATCACCTTGTGTTTTTGTACTGTCACTGATGTACGTGCCATTGGAGGTTTTTTTTTGTTGTTTGTTTTTTTTTTTTTCTTTGTATGACAAGAAAAATGTTTTATTTTCTGTAATTTTTTGATCTCGAATCCATAAAAAACAAAAAACAAGAAAGGAAATAAGGAAGTTTTAAAAAATAAATAAAGAAGAAGAATTTGGAAAGCAGTTGAGGCCTTACGTGACTAAAAGTATTGTTTGTACTTTGAGTTCCTGGTCGGCGCCAGACTCACCGTCTCTGTTGTCTCGGACTCATCATTGACTATTACATTCCAAAGAATTGGATCAAATAAATGTTTTAAGTAAAAAACTGCTCTGATCTGTTTGTTTTAAAGGGTCAGTTCACCCACATTAAAAATCTCTCCTGGTCTTGTTTTAATTTGAAAGGGTTTTAAATATCCCCATGACATCCTGTTCTTCAGATTTTGGGGACATTTCCTCCATAAATATTCGTTGTTGTTGAATATTTCTCACCATTTTAGCTCTTTTTTTTTTTTTTAAAGAGTACAGCAGTTGTTATGTCTTAATATTCAAAGCTGAACTTTTGTGATCCAAAAGTTGCTCTTTATTCGTGGTTTATCGAGCATTATGACGTATTAAATACCAGTTAAATAAATATAATATAAATACAGTTAATAATTGGTTCCAGTGAGCCTCAGAAATTGAATTTCTTTCACCTTTTTTTGTTTTAAAGTGGAAGCGAACATCTCGTGAGACAGATTACCTCAAAGGTGGGTAAATAAAACCAAAAGTTATCGTCCCAGTTTAGATTTAACAGGAAAAACATGTTGCTGTGTGATTGGTGTGAGCGTTTCTTCGTACGTTAGGGGGCGGTAGTGAGTCGCTGCAGTCTGATGTTACACTGAAACCGGCAGGTCGACTGTTGGTCAGATTTAAGTGGGAAGAATGAGGGAAGAACATCAGGGCAGGACAGAATCTGACGGGGGGGAGGGGACAGATTTCAGTGTGACACCGGCTCTCAGAGTTTCAGCTCTTGTTCTCGCCTCGCTGAGTCCCACAACTCGTTTTGTTTTTCTTTAACTGATGACTGCAAAGTGAGATTGAATGCAAAGAATGCAGTTCCTCTTTATGTTTGTTTAAAACATACAAGACGTACACGTTGTGGTTTTTACAGGTGGTGATGTTTTCTACATGTGCTGGCTTCCTCTCATCCCTGTGAGGTTGCCAGGCAACCAGCAGAGGGAGGCCAGAAGAAAGCTGCTGCTGGTTTATGAGGAAGCTTTAAAAGGTGCTGGAAGGTGGATTTTATTTGACCTTCAGATGGAGCAGATCGAGCGTTTCCACGTCTTTGAGTCGACAGTCTGCAGGAAGTGACTTCGTATTCAACCAGCAGGAGTTTTAATATGAACATCTAGAAGTCATTTCTCTGGCTTCAGACGGATTTATGTGTTAAACTGAGTAACGAACATTAATTAGATACAGAAAGTAATGAAAATATTTCCCATTTGGTGCACAAACAAACAAATACTTTATAGTTTTAAAGGAAATAGTGCAACACAGACCGTCGAATCAGGACCTTCGTTTACTGGATCTGCGTTTTATCTAAAGGCAGCTGGACCTCTTTCAGTTCTTCTTTTTTTAGTTTCTTTAAGAGGGCGAAACGTCTTAACTGTGTGCAGCTTTAACTCACAGAATAACATTAATGTTCCCATAATGTTTGTAGTTTTGTTCCTGTTTAAGTGCAAGCATCACTCTGTGCCTGCCATACTGCACTTCGCCCACAGAGGGGCAGTGTTGCCTCCAAAACGTTTTCATGTTTGTGTTTCTGGAAACGGTTTCAGCTCCGCTCCTGTCAGAGTAGTAATTTGACTGAGTGGGTTCTGGTACCATAAAGAAGAAGGCTTGTTCCTTAAATCAGATGCCACAAAGTTAAAAAAAGTTTAAAAAAAAAATGTCTTACTGCAAAGGAAAACATTACGTCCAAAATAATGAACGATTAAAAAGGTAATTTCCCCCCAATATTAAACAGAAAGAAGAACTCAGTGAACTCTCGCCGTCGGGATGCAGCAGGATGTGTGAGCGTTGATGTAAAGACGTGAAGCTGCTGCACACTTATTCAGAGATGATTTCAGAGGCTCAGTTTGGGAGTCGTTCTCATCTGTGTTTACTTTATAAAACATGTCCAAAATATGGAGAAAAAACAAAAAGTCATACATTAAATGTATAAATGTGATTTTGGGGGATAAAGTTTGTGGTAATTTGGAAGAAGATTTAGGATTTAGGATTTAGGATGCCGTGGGACAAAGATTCATCACAATGCTGTCTGACTCCTGGGAAGGTTGTTGGTGCAGCTGTTAGCGCTGCTGCTGCTCAGGTAGGTTGGAGGTGTGAGCCCCCCCCTCCCCCCCCTCCTGTTATGCAGGATAAAACGTTATAAAACTTGTATTATTTCATATAATTTTTTGTTACTGTACTTACAGTATTTTAGTATTTTAATATAGGTTATATATTTAGTTTTGTTCTACGAGGGCAAACACTGCAATAATAATGCAGCACGATTTATTTATTGATTATATTTAATGTTCGGAATTTGAACTAAAGTTTCAAAATAAATGTTATCGAGTAAAAAGTGCAGTATTTGTTTCTGAAACAGTAAAGACGGTAAAGACGGTAGAGACGGTGGAGACGGTGGAGACGGTGGAGACAGTAGAGACAGTAAACATGGTAGAGACGGTAAAGACAGTAGAGACAGTAAAGACGGTAGAGACGGTGGAGACAGTAGAGACAGTAAACATGGTAGAGACGGTAAAGACGGTAGAGACAGTAAAGACGGTAGAGACGGTAGAGACGGTGGAGACAGTAGAGACAGTAAAGACGGTAGAGACGGTAAACACGGTAGAGACGGTAAAGACAGTAAAGACGGTAGAGACGGTGGAGACGGTAGAGACGGTAGAGACGGTAAACACGGTAGAGACGGTGGAGACGGTAGAGACAGTAAAGATGGTAGAGACGGTAAACACAGTAGAGACGGTAGAGACGGTAAACACGGTAGAGACGGTAAACACAGTAGAGACGGTAGAGACAGTAGAGACAGTAAAGACGGTAGAGACGGTAAACACAGTAGAGACGGTAAAGACGGTAAACACGGTAGAGACGGTAAAGACGGTAGAGACAGTAAACATGGTAGAGACGGTAAAGACGGTAAAGACGGTAAACACGGTAGAGACGGTAAAGACGGTAGAGACAGTAGAGACAGTAAACATGGTAGAGACGGTAGAGACGGTAAAGACGGTAAACACGGTAGAGACGGTAAAGACGGTAGAGACAGTAAACATGGTAGAGACGGTAAAGACGGTAGAGACGGTAAAGACGGTAAACACGGTAGAGACGGTGGAGACGGTAGAGACGGTCGAGACAGTAGAGACAGTAAAGATGGTAGAGACGGTAAACACAGTAGAGACGGTAGAGACGGTAAACACGGTAGAGACGGTAGAGACGGTAAACACGGTAGACACAGTAGAGACGGTAGAGACAGTAAACACAGTAGAGACAGTAGAGACAGTAGAGACGGTAGAGACAGTAAACACAGTAGAGACAGTAGAGACGGTAGAGACAGTAGAGACAGTAGAGACGGTAGAGACAGTAAACACGGTAGAGACGGTAGAGACAGTAAACACAGTAGAGACAGTAGAGACGGTAGAGACGGTAGAGACAGTAAACACAGTAGAGACAGTAGAGACAGTAAACACAGTAGAGACGGTAGAGACAGTAGAGACAGTAAACACAGTAGAGACAGTAGAGACGGTAGAGACAGTAGAGACAGTAAACACAGTAGAGACAGTAGAGACGGTAGAGACAGTAGAGACAGTAGAGACCCTGTTGTGGTGTTCTCGCTCACCGTATGGTGCGCGTGCACGTGTGTTGTGTGCGCGCATGCGCGTGAATTGTTACCACATCCGAGGTAAGGACGGGTTCAGCCCGCTCGCTCTGCGGTGTGTTCGCTTCCTGTTTGGGGGTGGGGGTGGGGGGCGGGGTCTAAATAAGAAGAAGAGGTTTGTTGAGTGGGGGAGGGGGAGGGGGAACATAAAACAAATTATTAAACGGCACCAGAACCGGAGCGGGTTCGGATGAGCACCAACCGATCTGATCCAAACCGGGCCGCGGCATGAGGACACGTTAGCTCCGCCCGTGTTTTCATCGGAACCGGTACGTTCGCGGTTTGTTCGCTAAAACGAACGCACCCTCGAGGCGGGCTCGCGCTTCCTCAGAAACGCGTTTAATTAGAAAAGACGTCGCTGGTCGGTGGACACTTGGTGGACACTCGGTGGACATTCATGTCCCTCTGAACCCGCGGACACGTCGGCGAGGAAGTAGCTTCAAAAGGTGAGTGGACTTATTCTGTAAAACATCATGTCGTTCAACAGAAGACAAACAAACCCAGGAGGTAAAAACCGACAAAAGAAACGAGGAATGCGTCTTCAGGACCAAAGTTTGGTGGATTAAATCTGGCGGGGGACAGACTGGGGACAGACTGGGGACAGACTGGACCCCGTCCGGGTTCCGTGGTGGGACGGTTTCTACCTTCAGATCCAACGAACATTTCTCTTTTTGGGGGAAACGATATTTAGTTTTGGTGCTTCAGAGGAAACTAGGCCAAAAAAGAGGAAAGTGTCCCCTCGGTGGACCGAAGAGAGACAGTCTGTCCAGGAGCTGGACAAACCTGGTTCAACTATTCACACTTATAACACTTTAAACCAGTTTAGAGTCTTTTCTAATCCAGAAACCACCACAGAAACTCTTCTTGGCCTTTATAATGTTGAACTACTATTTTATTCACTGACTGTTTCTGGTGTTTTATTTCTACACTAATTGTGAAATAGTCTTTGGATTAAAAAAGAGGAGTTGTGGGTGAATTGTTAAAATATCACAACAGTCTGAAATATGAACTAATAATTCCCAAACCATCAGTCAGGATCTTTGTTTTTTCTTCAGATTGTATTTCAAAGCAGTTTGAACACTTTGTTTTGTTTAAGCTGTTTTTTTTACCCCAGAAATGTCCTTAACTTGGTCCAACTACACGGTGGACTGTGTGAACTGTGGTTGAGGACACGGGGACACTTGGTTAACCAGGATGTGGAGTCTCCTGTGGAGTTTGGTGATTCAGAGACACAAAGTGGGACAAGCACGGTCTTGTCTTCCCGTCCACCCGTCTGCAGCCTCGGGTGGTGTTTTTTTCCTCCCTGCTGATTTCAGAGAAGTTGGATTTGCTGAGTTTTAAAGTTTGTGGCTGCAGGACAGAGTTTTTACCGGCTCGGCTTATAGACAGCACGGTAATAACATGGCATATATGGAGGTGTGAAGACACGTCTGTCTTTGATGATGCAGGTCCGGAGGACATGTCTGTCACTGAGTCACTTCCTTTAGTTCGCGGGGGACGTTTCCAGCCGAGCTCGGCAGTTCGGAGGGTCGTTGTGCGTTACTCAACGCCGGGCCTCGGGGTGAGTCACGGACGACGGGCAGATGAAGCACCAGGGAGCGGTCGTGTTGTCGTGGTTTTAGTTATGATCCATGAAACGGCTTCAGGAAACACATCAGGAGGCGTACGAACGGCCTTCAGGTGACCTCCGGGGGTCTTTTCATACCGGGACGGTTTTCTTCCGCCGTAAACGTCCGATCCGGTTTGTTTTGGTTTCGCGTTCAGATCTTTGCAAACCGACGTTCCTGTACTTGACATTGATTTGTTCGTAGATGGCGTGTTGTCAATTCAAGTTGAAACAAGATTCATATTGCTGCTTTTTTTTTCCAGTTTTATATCAAACTGTAACATGAATATTTCATAGATTTCAACTGTCGGTTGGAGAAATCAAGATGTGAATTTGATCACATGCACAATAAATACATAGAAATACCTGTTGGCTGAATCAGTCATGAAAACAACAGTGAAGTAAGAAATTTAAACTTTATTTTTTATCATCTTTATGAGTACCATTAATGAAAGACTGTAAAATAATAACTTTATAAAACATTCAAGTGGAAAAAGGCATGAAAGACTTTTGCATAAAACCTTAATTTATAAGGTGTTTTAATGAAATGCAGGATTTCTTAAACTCAGATTATTCAATAGAGACTGTTCTGGTCATCTCAGTCCTGGTTTTTAAAACTTTAAAGAACCCGTTCCTTAAAAAGGTCCTCAGACTCTTGATTGAACTCTGCGTCCAAGTCGAAGAGGAATGAGGGGAAAAACGCACCCCTTATTTCAGTGACGTAGTTTTCCATGACCGAGGATGGAGTTTGTTAAAGTGGAATGCATGATGTCATCTCACCGGGGAGCGTTGGGAGATCAGGATCTCCTCCGTAGGACAAACACGGCCTGCACTTCGTCCCATGATTAACAAACTGGGCTGAACTGTTTCCACAATAAGTGTCCATAACTGCCAGGTTTTTATTTATTGGGTTTCCACATGACGTCAGAATCACATCCTGATTTAAGTGGTTTTTTATTATCTGGGCTGTTAATTATAAAGTTATAGCAGCTAAAAAGACTAAATAATCAGCTGTTTAAAAAAACCCTCGTTCCTTCTCTGCTGCTGTTTCTCAAAATCACAAAGACTTCACCTGTTCAAGTTCATCTGGGTTTGACAGCACGCCGGGCCTCATGGGTAAATGTTTGGTCCGACGGAGGAGGTGGGAGGAGGTGGGAGGAGTGGGGAGGTCCTCCTGTCTGTGGGTTGGGTTTCCTCCACTCGGACACTTCCTGATCCATCACCGGCCCAGTCGGGGCAGGGAGGTGGTGCCTGGGTGGGGTTTTTAATTAGGGAAGTGGACGGAGAGTCCTGCTGAGTTGTTTGGGGTGGGGGAGGGGGTGCTAATGGACCCCCAGCAGCAGCTGTGGGCCGTCTGGCTGACCGGGTGGCAAACCAGGAGGGGGGGGGCACTCGACTGGTTTCTGTGTACCACCAGATGACCCACCCAGCGAGGACAATGGCGGCTTGTTTTGAGCTGGCGTTTCCGTGGCAACGTTCATCACATGACCTGTAGAGGTTTCCTAAAAACTAAAAAGATATGAGCTCACAATGTGATCGAAGCGATGACATCACACAGTAAACAACGATCATTATGTGCATGTAAACAAGGTTAAAGGTTGAAGGAAGAGATCAAATGTTTTGTATAAATAAATCTTAAAGTCGAATGTGGAGCTGCTGTCATTCATAATCTCTGGAGATTAAATGTCAGTTGAAACATCAGCGTTTTATAGCACAATTATACACAGAGGAAAAAATACATTTATAACACACAATAAATATGATTTAAAAACAGTTCATGGTAAAAAAAAAAAAAGATAGCAATTTAAAAAAAAAAGGTATAAAGTAATAAAAAGTGTCAACAATTATTATTATTATTATTATTTATAGATATTTTCATTTACCAAGGATTTGATAAGTAAATGAGTGACTCAGATGTGATGAATTTCTACTTTGGTTTTGAATTTATTTTGCTGCACAAAACAAGCAATTCACAATTAATGTAATGTAATTGGCGCATTAAATAAATAAATCATTTCTATTTGTCGTCTTAGTTGAAGTCTTTTAGTTTAGTTCACACGAGCCGTTTTATTTCAGCGTAGCGTAATAAGAAGGCACCAGAGAGAACGAGGCGTTCAATGCAGTCTGATTATAGAGGAGAGAAGAAACTCATCACGTGTATTTAAGATATTTAAGTTCACTGTGGCGTTAACGGCTCGGACGGCGTCGCAGCAGCGAGCTGAAGAGTTCACGTGGGAGTCGGATCGATGTGGACTTCTGCTTTTCATAACAGGAAAAAATAAAAGAAGTGTTAGCCAATGTTCAGGGTTTAGCAGCGGTTAACCCCAGAGAGCTGAAACGAGGAACCACAGGGAAGCCTGTGTGAAGAGATGTGGTTCTTTCTGCAGTCGTTTCCTTCATGCATGAACACGCCGGCTGCAGACTCGTCGATCCTGCCGTCGTTAGGTTTGTTCATTTCTCGTCCTCCGAACAGAGCGAGGTGTGAAAACGTTTTCAGACCAAAACATGCAGCAGGAAACTTTCTGCAGGCGCTGACGGAGATGTTTGAACTCCACATGGGGCGAGGTGCAGAAATTATTTCGAGATGATTCTTCTTTCTGTTTGCCCTGCCGAAGCTGGCCTCGTTTCATACGGCCTTACGTCAGGGAGCGTCGCCGGTCGAGCCGTGGTCGTCCTCAGTCTAAACTTGGCCGTCGTTAAGGACGACTAAACGCTCACAGATGTGCCGCGCTCGACCTTCAGACGGCGCCGAGTGTCGAGGCGTCACAGAGCGGTCAGGAAGGTGGACGTGTTTGTACTCCCGTCGGATCGCACGGCGCTTTTATTTCCCCAGGTTTTGTTAAGTGGCCGACTCGGTGAGACTTTGCTCCCGGTGACTCAGCGAGGGCTCGTCTGTCCTCTTCAACCCAGTTGGAGCTGCAGTATCAGAGCATCGAAACTACATCTGGATCATTTATATTTCAATTTAAATGACTGAACTTGATTTATTGCAATAAAAAAAACTTGGATAACTGCACCGAGAAGTTGAATCGTATTATCTGAATCTTTTAGTGGTAAAACTGGATTGATGTTTGTTTTCATATTCAAGTTAAGTAATTTGAATATAAAGTGCGTTCATTTAACCTCGTACGCGACAAGAGTCCGTATGAACGGCGCCCTCTTGTGGATATTTACGACATAAGAACTCTTACATTTTCTAAAAGCCTCGAGTTCACGAGTTGTGACGTGTTTTGCTGACGTTTACAGAAAAGGTCAAAGGTCGTGGGAGTTCATGTTTCAGTTGGATATGAAGCTAATATATTGTAGTTTTAGTCGTGTAACGTTTGTCTTCGTAACTGAGACTAATATATATAAAATATTGACTAATGCAGAAAATCAAACACCTGAAAAACGTTGACGTTTAAAAGCTGCGAATTACAGAACCAGAACTTGCTGGGTTTTATTTTGTGGTTACTGGCACATTTCTATAATCTCACCAGAGATGTCTTATCGTCCGACATCCATCGCTCGTATTTTAAGTTTGTACGTGAGATTGTGGGTTTTCTTCGTCCCGACGTTCCTCCAGCTCCGCCGGCGCCTCTCGCTTCACCACGGAAACGTAATCGGAGGAATGCCGGCCGCTGTAAAGATGGCGGAGATGTGACACAGGCGGTCGATTCTTCTGCGACGGAGGAATGCTCCGAGTGAATTTACATCTCTGTGGGGAGGTGGTGGTGGTGGTGGTGGTGGGGAGGGTCGGGGGGGTCCCTGAGGCTCGATCTCAGGCTGCAAATTAAATCCAAAATCACCTCTGACCCGTCTGCAGCTGACGGACCAGACAACATGCAGGATTGGGTTTCCGTCGGGTCGTTACCAGCAGCTGTCCGTAGAACTCCTCCATGAACCTGTTTCATTAAAAGACGCCTTGCTGCTCTGAGAGCTGCTGAGATGCTGAATTGTAACGAAGAAGAAAAAAATTGTGCCGCTGAAACGTTGAGCGACACAGAGTTTGTGTCTGTGTCCTCCTGCCTGACCATAAAAAGTCACGGTGGAGACCGTTTACTGCTGCTCCTCTAAATATTCGCTCCTCACTTCAGATTCAGAGGACGGCCGGAGCAAAAACAAACGGAAGCAACACACGGGGAGTTTTTAACGTCTTGTGAGGCCCACGGAGCTTTTTGTTCACGATGTTAAACACTAAACGTTTGCTTTTGCGCCTTTTCTGGTCCCGACTCAGCTCCACTAAAACTTGTGGATATTATCTGGTTTGTTTTTGGTTTCACAACCGCTCCACCAACCCTCCATTACTTTTAACTTTAGTTAAAACAGTAACGGAGTCGTCCTGGAGGACGAACCCAGGACAGTAAACAGTCGTCCTGGAGGACGAACCCAGGACAGTAAACAGTCGTCCTGTAGGACGAACCCAGGACAGTAAACAGTCGTCCTAGGGGACGAACCCAGGACAGTAAACAGTCGTCCTGGAGGACGAACCCAGGACAGTAAACAGTCGTCCTGGAGGACGAACCCAGGACAGTAAACAGTCGTCCTAGGGGACGAACCCAGGACAGTAAACAGTCGTCCTGGAGGACGAACCCAGGACAGTAAACAGTCGTCCTGGAGGACGAACCCAGGACAGTAAACAGTCGTCCTGAAGGACGAACCCAGGACAGTAAACAGTCGTCCTGGAGGACGAACCCAGGACAGTAAACAGTCGTCCAGGAGGACGAACCCAGGACAGTAAACAGTCGTCCTGTAGGACGAACCCAGGACAGTAAACAGTCGTCCTGTAGGACGAACCCAGGACAGTAAACAGTCGTCCTGGAGGACGAACCCAGGACAGTAAACAGTCGTCCTGGAGGACGAACCCAGGACAGTAAACAGTCGTCCTGGAGGAATGTTGGGTGGCGCTTTAATGGAGTCAAATTTAATTAAATCTGGTTGACTTTGATTCGGAGGATCGCTGCATGTTGATCCACTGAAAAACTAAATGAACCAACCAGGTTTAAATTAAAGATATAAAGCACATTTTGTGGTGTTTTCCTGTCGCAGCGGGAGGTCAGTGGTCATCAGTGAACAGGATGTGGTTTCCTGCTGAAAACCTCGTCAGCGAGCTTCTGTATCTTTCGCTCAGCTTCATAACGTCCAGACTTGTTTTCTGTCTCTGGGACAGTTTTGAGTGAGTCTGAGGGTCGCTGCTGAAGGAAGTGTGTCGCTGCAGCTGTGTGGGAACGGCCCAGATTCAGGAAGAGGTCTGAAGCAACATGACCAAATATGGAAACACACACACACATGAACACGGCGACCTCTTTTTCTTTTGTTTTCTGCTGCAGTCGAAGCCTCAGCCGGAGTTTTATCTGTGCAGAACTTGTTCATGAAGATTTCTATCTTTTCTGTTCCTGCCGGTCACTTCATGCTTCACAGCTCAGCTCATTGTGGCAGGAAGGCCGCAGTTATTCCTCCGAGCTTGAAATGTGTCTGCATTAAAGCTGTTTGTCTCATCGTGAAGCTAAACACCTGAAATAAACGTGACTACCCTCTCAGTCGTGCCTCATATCTGCCGCTGCCTGTACTCCCTCGTCACGCCTTCATATCGGCCTGACTCGGCACCAAAAGACTCCAAACCGCAGTCAGAGAGCAAATATGTTGGTTCATGGATATCTGGCAGCTGACGCCAGCTGAGCGGGGGGAGGTGGGTAAGGGGGATGGGGGGGGGGGGTGAACCACGACTCCATATTTGGAAGATTTGCAAGGTAGTCAGAACATTTTCTTGTTTTGCAGCTCTACTACATAAACAAAACCAATCTATATAAAAATACTGGATTGGCAAAAAGCCCAAAATACAATTTGAAAAACACTTTTAAAACCGCCGCCTTACATTGATCTTTAAGTTGAGGGCCGTTGTTTCCCTTCGCCTGGACATTGATTATTGATCAGAGGACGGACCGTCCGCCGTGCTTCACTCTAACGGTTGTGTGCAGCCGTGTCAGACTGATGATCTGCTCGCTTCGCCTGCAGAGTTTGAACTGCACCAACATCTTTTACTTTGAAGGAGTTCCTCTCAGGACTTCCTGTCGGCTGTAGTCGTCTTTGTACGTTTCTGCTGTTCTTGTTCCAGATGTATTTTCTTCATCCAGCACTGAGTTTTTGCATTTTCTTTTCTTTTCCAGATGGATCCGCGGTTTCTTTTAATAGCAGCATTATCAGCGGTCCTCGGCGGCAGCCGGGCTCAGCAAGGTAAGAAACACAACCGCCAGAAATCTGCTCATCTTCTGCACGTTTTTTCAAAACTGTTATATTTGAGCTAACCTGTAACATAGCTCATTTTCAGCTCCTAGTGTTCATTGTTAGACTGATAATCATTGTTTTGTTTGTTCCAGACTCGTTTTTAAATCCTAATCCGTCACAGTTTCAGACTTTGTCTGTTTTTACTCTTTAAATCTCGTATTTCTTCATTCACGGTTTCATGACTTGTGTTTGGTCGTCTTGGTTTTCAGTGGGAGGCTTTTCTTTATTTTAATTTTTGTATATACGGTGAAGTCATCGCTCGGTGAGCCGCCTGCAGCTCCTCCCAGCGTGACTCAGCTCTGTGTCCTGCAGCCAGAAGCTGCTTTGAGTTAGTGAACTAATGGAAAAAGCTGCTTGTCATCTCATCTCCTTCAGAGGGAAGCATCTGCATCAAGGCCAACGCTCAGTCGTGTGGGGAGTGCATCCAGGTCGCTGAGACGTGCGGATGGTGCTCAGACGAAGTGAGTTGAAGTTATTTTTATCTCGTGAATGAATCCTGTCGAGGAGATCTCGAGCTGTGGCTGCACTTTTAGTTTCCTGTGGGCTGGCGGGCGCCATGTTGTGTATGAAATCATGCAAACGCACATGATGTGTACTTATTCTACAATTAGGGTCAGTAGCTAACAGATGAAGACAACTCTTCCCTTTTTTTTTTGCCTTTCAAACAAAGACAAGTTAAACCACAGAGGCTCCAGTGATCGTCACTGCTGCTTCTGGTCTTCACTGGAAACTCGAGCTGAATGAAGCTGTTTCACAACATGTTTTCTGTATTCTCACGTTGCCGTGGCAACACACGATCGAGCAGATGGACCGCAGCATGAGAACAGACTGATGTACGGGACCGTGAACATGCACCCGCTCCTTCACAGCTGCAACACATCAGCAGCCTGCGGGACAAAAGCCTGTTGCAGTTTTGTAGACTTGAACATTTGTTCCCTCTTTCAAACCAACGCAAAACCTACTTCTGCTCCTGGATTGGTGTTTGCGCCTTTACTCACGGTTCAACTAGTTCAACCAGCCAAGTGTTGGTGTCGCTCTGAAACCAGGTTCTTTTGGATGAGAGACAATTCTTTTACAAAAAACTGGTTCAAGATCAGACACCAGCTCTTAAATAAGCTTTTGAAACGGCTCCCAACGGGCTCTTAAACCGGCTCCCGACGGGCTCTTGAACCGGCTCCCGACGGGCTCTTGAACCAGCTCCCACCTGGCCGGTCCTCAAACCCTCGAACGGCATCGGGGGGAACGGGGGAACAGCGAGGCAGCAGGACCCACATCACTAATGGTTCACAATCTCAAACTACTCCATCAGTAAATATCTCCAACATATAATCTCATTTCAGTGATTTAACAACAGTATCAGTTAACTTGCATGTTCCAAACAGTGAGATTTGACATTTTGAATCAATATCTTGAGTTTTTATCTTTTTCAAATCGATCCCGTCCGGTTTTCACGGCGAGACGCAGTGCAGAGAAAAAGGAGGTTTCTGAGGGTCATGTGGATTTGAAGGAATTGGGTCAAAGTGCTATTTTTGTTGTGACTGAGCTCATTGTGTGGAGCTCGGCTCCACTTCGCCCGGCGGTGTTTCATGTGTGTCCAGTCTACCTCGCTGTCATCTGGTTCTGCTTGTTTCTGGCTGCTGGTGAACAATAGCCTTCGAACCACAGAGCCTTCATGCACACGGATGGATTTCAGAGGCCTGGCTGGTTGAAAAAGCATCTGCAGCATTCACCTCCCCCAGTTTATCAGCTGAAAAAAACAAAACAGAAATAGAGCTGTAACTTTTACATAAAGTTTTCAGGCCTGTGAAGGATTCAAATCGTGTTTCTTCATGTCAGAGAAATTTCTGGACATTTACAGCAGCTTTCCAGATGTTCCTGCACGTACCTGCTGATTTTAAAGGTGTAAATGTGATCACTGTGCAGCTAATTTTAAAATATGCAACACACAAGAACATCTGATTCTTCATCATGTCCCAGATCAGAGTCCTGCAGCAGTTTCTGTCTCCTGTGAGCATCTGTAAAAGGAACCACATGTAGAAAATTAGTCAGGAATGCAGTTCAAATCTCAGCCTGTTTCTTTGTGCAGAAATTCCTCACCGTGGGCGAGTCCAAGTCGGCGCGCTGCGACGATCTGGACTCCCTGAAGAAGAGAAACTGTCAAGCGACGAAGATCGAGAACCCGCGTGGGAGCATCAGCGTCGACAAGGACAAGCCGGTCACCATCCGCAAGAAGGACGTGACCGAGAAGCTGGAGCCCGAGCAGATCACGCAGATTCAGCCTCAGAAACTCACCCTGACGCTCCGATCCGGTAAAGATGCAACTTCTGGAAACACTTCCTCGGGTTTAAACTGCTGTCAGAAGACATTTCCATATTTAACTGGTGTTTATGGTACCGAAAGGGCCCGTTAATAAAAGTCAGCTTTAAAGCAACTCTGGAGCTAAATTAAAAGTCATTATATGTGTCTGAAATGAGCTTCAGAAAAGAAAAGATAAATATCAATAAAACATACTTATCGGGGCAACAGCAAAGAAAAACAATACGAGGAAGAGGATTTCAAGAACGAAGTCGAAATCCCATCAAATCACCAAGTAGTTTGGATTATTCTTATAAATTTGAGTTTAATATTAAAATGTTATTTTATTCCGGAAATATATTTCACTTAATTTTGACTTCACTCTTGAAATTTTTAATTTATTCTTAAAAATTAAACTTTATTCTTGAAATTTCAACTTTATTTCAACCTTTAACTTATTTTTCAAATGTGTTCAACAGTTTACAATCTTACACCCTTATAGTGTTTTTTTTATTTTTATTGTCAGAGTCTCTAACGTGGTTTGTTTCTGTCTTTCAGGTGAGCCTCAGACATTCAACCTGAAGTTCAAGCGTGCCGAGGACTACCCCATAGACCTGTACTACCTGATGGACCTCTCCTTCTCCATGAAGGACGACTTGGAGAACGTGAAGAACCTCGGCACCCACCTGATGGGGGAGATGCAGAAGATCACGTCGGACTTCAGGATCGGTGAGTTTGAAACGTGACTCCCGGCGAAGAAGACAGACAAAACTAGGAGAAAACTAAAATACGTCATGTTTTTATTTCCCTCCCGAAGGTTTCGGCTCCTTCGTGGAGAAGACGGTGATGCCCTACATCAGCACCACGCCGGCCCGCCTCATCAACCCCTGCACAGGGAACGAGAACTGCACCAGCCCCTTCAGCTACAAGAACGTCCTGCAGCTCACCAACAAGGGAGACGAGTTCAACCGGCTGGTGAGCCAGCAGCAGATCTCCGGGAACCTGGACTCCCCGGAGGGCGGCTTCGACGCCATCATGCAGGTGGCGGTGTGCGAGGTGAGCTTACAGCGGCTGGGGATCAAGTCTTATTCTCTCTTCCTCCTGTGATCAAGTCTTATTCTCTCTTCCTCCTGTGATCAAGTCTTATTCTCTCTTCCTCCTGTGATCAAGTCTTATTCTCTCTTCCTCCTGTGATCAAGTCTTATTCTCTCTTCCTCCTGTGTCTTTTCATTATTAATGAGAGCTTTGGTTTCCGGTTCCCAGGAACAAATCGGTTGGAGGAACGTCACTCGTCTGCTCGTCTTCTCCACCGACGCCGGCTTCCACTTTGCCGGAGACGGAAAGCTGGGCGGCATCGTCCTGCCTAACGACGGGAAGTGTCATCTGGAGAACAACATGTATACCATGAGCCACTACTACGTATGTAGTTAAACGTTTATTCAACACGCGTGATGTATGACACCCGGCTGAGCGCTTCATACCTCCGTGTACACTGTGTTCAATAGGACTACCCCTCCATCGCTCACCTGGTCCAGAAGCTCAGCGACCACAACATCCAGACCATCTTCGCCGTCACGCAGGAGTTCCAGCCCGTTTACAAGGTCAACTGCTGCATGCTGAGCTTTTTATCATGAATATATATGTTTTTTGGTTTTTTTTTTTATGTTATTCTCATCACATGATATGTTATGATTCTCTTGCAGGAGCTGAAAAATCTCATCCCTAAATCCGCCGTCGGCACTCTGTCCTCCAACTCCAGCAACGTCATCAAACTCATCATCGACGCCTACAACGTGAGTCCACCTGCAGCTTCTCAACAGACAGCTGACTGATAATTAGAATTAATTCAGGATTTATCTCGTGTAAATAAGTCCCTCTAGGAGATCTTGCGATCGCAATAATTAATGCAAACGCTGCAATATTTGTGGGAGCTTGCAGTTTTTAAAAAAAACATCGTCATCAGAATCTGTTCTGAAAGTATTAACGACATAAAATAAGTCTTTTCAAGCAAAACTCTTTATTAACATAAATAACTCCTCATCTCCAGTCAGTACGGTTCTCCTCCTCTCATCTCCTCATTAAAACAAACTGTTCACTGGAGAAAACCAGAACAAGAGGAGAAACAGGAAGTGACGCGGTTTGTGGGAAATGTGGTCGTCACAATAAAATGATGTAATGAAATGTTTATGATCAAAGGAAGTGATCAGAAAATAACTGAAATCCTGGAAGAACTGAATAATTTTGAATATTTTAAACTGAACACGTGGGAGAATGTAATCTTCCTTTACAATGAAACATCCTTCGACGTCACGTACGGAGGTTTTTTGATGAATTGAAGGCAGCGTCCCGATGTCTCCTTCTTCCTGCAGATATTCATTTCACATGAAAGCTGTCCATCTCAACAAATCCACCACAATGACAGTTATGTCTTATTAATGAGGAACTCTGAAATCTCCTGCTGCCAAGGAGACGTATCTCCTCCTGAATAGACTTGTGTTGATTGATCTCCAGATTTCAGATCATACATTTCTCTCTTCTTTTGTAAAGTCTCTGTCGTCTGAGGTGATTCTGGAAAACGGTCGACTTCCAGAAGGAGTTTCTATCACCTACAAGTCCATCTGCAAAAACGGTGTGGAGGGAACCGGAGAGAACGGCAGGAAGTGCTCCAACATCTCCATCGGAGACGAGGTAACAGGGATGAAAATATTACATCTGGAGTAAAAAAGATCGATTTTAAACCTTTAAACTCAAGTGCTCTACCCTTGACAACTTCGTCTCCTTCTGCTTCATAAAAACGTGTTAATAATCCACGACACGTCTGAAACGGTGAACAGCACGAACGACATCCTCCTCGTCCATTTTAACGACCTTAAACTCCCCTTTTTGTTTTCCAGGTGACTTTCAAGATCTCCATCGAGTCCCAGAAATGTCCGTCGCACAGCAAGATGGAGATCATCACCATCAAGCCGCTGGGCTTCACCGAGGAGGTGGAGGTGGTGCTCAACTTCATCTGCGACTGTCAGTGCGCCAAAGAAGGAGATCCCAACAGCGAGAAGTGCCATGAGGGCAACGGCACCTTCGAGTGCGGAGCCTGCAAGTGAGTAGAAAAGGCAGGAAGGATGTTCCAGGTCGGGACCGATGGACCATCGGACCGCAACTCCACGTCTTGTTTTTGTGTGTTTGCGTTTCAGGTGTAAAGACGGACGCATCGGGCGTCTCTGCGAGTGCAGCAAAGACGAAGTCCGGACGGAGGACCTGGACGCCAACTGCCGCAAAGACAACGGCACGGACATCTGCAGCAACAACGGCGACTGCGTCTGCGGCACCTGCGAGTGCAAGAAGCGGGAGAGCCCCGCCGAGAGCTACAGCGGAAAGTACTGCGAGTGCGACAACTTCAACTGCGACCGGTCCAACAACAAGCTCTGCGGAGGTGAGGGGGTCGAAAAAAACCAACATCATCTCTTCAAAGACAGATTCATCACCGCCTCATCGCTCGTCTCTGCTTCTGCTCCGCCAGGTCACGGCCGCTGTGAATGCAGGAAGTGCATCTGCGAGGCCAACTACACCGGCAGCGCCTGCGACTGCTCCCTGGAGACCTCCACCTGCCTCGCCAAGAACGGGCAGATCTGTAACGGCCGCGGCACCTGCGAGTGCGGAATCTGCAAATGCACCAACCCCAAGTTTCAGGGTCCGACCTGCGAGATCTGCCCGACCTGCCCGGGAGTCTGCGCCGAGCACAAGTCAGTCTGCATGTTTCAGAAAGGGTTAAAAAAAAAAAAAAAAAGACCAAAGCTGTTGAATACATCACAGACTTTTAAAGATGACCAACTTTTCATTTCATTCGTTTCATATATTTAAAAGTCTTTCACAACAGAACACAAAGTGGGAAGGTTTCGAGTTCGAAAACCTCAAACTCACTACTGGCAGGTTAAATGTGGGCGTGGCCTTCACTTTTTCTCTGAATTTGCATATTAGAAATACAGCTACAGCCGTTTAATCTCTGTAATCCAGAGACTCATTTTTTTTTTTCTTTTAAACCGGCTTCATACTTGTCTTGACTTTCAGACGACTTCGGAAACGTTAGTCCACCCTGTTTTGTGTCCGACTTTTTCTGCAACTTCCTAAAACCATCAATCCAACATTCACTCTGTGATTGGTCGGCTGTCAGGAAGTGAGACAGGAGCCACTGAATGTACTTTTTCTTTTTAATCTCTCTTTTAATTTCTTACTGTTTGCAGCACTTTTCATGATTCCAATCGAGACTTCTCTTCTTGACCAATCAGAACCCGTCTCGCAGGCCGTGAACCGCTCCTTTAATTCCTCAACCTACCGAATGTAGAAACTCCACCGTAACCAGCGAACACGCGTGTTTCCACAGAGACTGCGTTCAGTGCCGAGCCTTCATGGCCGGAGAGAAGAAGGACACGTGCGAGCGCGACTGCAGCTACTTCCAGCTGATCAAGGTGAACGATCGGGACAAGCTGCCGCAGCCCACCGACCAGAGCTTCCCGCTGACCCACTGCAAGGAGAGGGACGCCAACGACTGCTGGTTCTACTACACCTACGCCATCCGCAACGACACCAAGGAGGTCTACGTGGTGGAGTTCCTCGGTACGCTCCGATTTAACTTTATTTTATCGATTGACATTCAGTTTGCCGCTCTGGGAAAGACTGTGTTGGGGAAACAGTGCAGCAATTTTAATGAATAATGTTCTTTGACGTAAAACTACAAAGAATTAGTGGATTTCATCATCTACGGTTCATAATATCATGAAAAGATTCAGAGAATCTGGAGAAAACCAATATTGGATGGTGGTGATCTTCAGGCAGCTCTGCATTAAAAACACACTATTCTGGAGTGGAAATCACTGCATGGGCTCAGGAACACTTCTGGAAACCATCGTCTGTGAACACAGTTCATCGCTGCGTCCACAGACGCAGGTTAAAACTCTACAAAGAACAAACCAGATATAAACATCGTGTCCCTGTGCGTTTCTTTTTTCTTTTTTTTTGTTTTGGTTTCAGAGTGCCCGGCGGGCCCCGACATCATCCCCATCGTGGCCGGCGTGGTCGCGGGCATCGTGCTGATCGGCCTCGCCCTGCTGCTCATCTGGAAGCTGCTCATGATCATCCACGACCGCCGCGAGTTCGCCAAGTTTGAGAAGGAGAAGATGAACGCCAAGTGGGACACGGTGAGTCGCACCGCCGGGAGCACACCGAGCTTCACCAAAACAACCGTCACCTGGAGGCAGTTTCAGCCGTTACACAATAAATCTGCAGGAAATAAAATCTGGCTATCTTTAATTATGAGAATATTTGAGTTGACTTTGCTGCCCTGAAACTGGAAGGAGAAACACAAGAAACTGAGCAACTTATTGCAGGTTTGATGAAGTTTGATGAAACTTTTTTTACGTAGAAAGCAGCAGTTACAGAGTGAGTATGAAACCTGCAGCTCCCTCCATCCTCCCTGCAGTTCTGTTTAGTCTCTCTGAGGGAGTGGTCTCTTCCCCTCGGCCGTCAGTGCTGCCCCCACTGTCCACATGCTGCAACTGCACCTCCATAAAAGGCCATGAACGGCAGGGGGAAGAGGAGGACGGCTGGAGGGCAGGTCTCTGGCGGTGCACGTCTGTGATTGGACGGGAGGAAGCAGGACATTCAGCAGCAGGCGTTTGTGGGGAAATGACTTCTAGCAAAGTTATTTACCACATGAGAGACAGAAAGAAGTCCCGTTTCTCATTTTTATGGTAATCTGGTCGGTTTTGAGTTTTCCCAGTTGACACCAGGGAGTCTGTCCTTTTGTTCTTTAAAGCTTTCTGCAAACAAACAGCTAAAATAATGACAATAACACAACTATAATTAGTTATTATAATGTTTTGTTTTCTGGCCTTTTGTGTGTCTCCTTTCCTGCTTCTCTTCATCTCTTCTTCTTCTTTTATTTTCCCTTCTTCTTCACGTTAGCAAGGGAATCCCATTTACAAGAGTCCCATTAACGAGTTCCAGAATCCCAACTATGGAAATAAAGCCGCCGCCCTTTAGGTCACAGTTTGTATCACCTGCATGTGTTTCCTGTCTGAAGAGTTTTACACTGAAAGGTTGTGTTTCCTGTCTGAAGAGTTTTACACTGAAAGGTTGTGTTTCCTGTCTGAAGAGTTTTACACTGAAAGTTTTGGTGACTGCATGTTGTGAAATCAGCATGTTTGACTTATTATTAAGTTAAAGCAACATTTTGCTTTGTTTTTTTCTTGATATTAATGTCTAGTATCGTTGTTATTTAACATCCTACTAGCAATGTTAGCACATAATATATTGTATATTTCTGTCCAGTGAAAAGCGCGTCTCCTAATTTGCAGATTACTGAATGAGGAATTTAATTTTACCTCTTACTTGTTAAGCTAAATAAAAGCACAAAGCTGAAGTAAAAACTGAACATGTTTTTCACTGGACTGAGAAAATATTCGACAAGTACACAAGAAAAACCATGAATATCAGTCTAAATCATAAATTAAAACGGGATTAACAGAACTTTTTTTTTGGCCAACCAGTGTGCCTTTTTAAGATTTAAGGAAGTCGTGAGTTATAAAAGTGGGAACATCATGTGACGTCTCCTTCATCACTGTATAATCTGTGGATATTATCAGACAATAACCACCTCTTACACCGCCGTCTGACCCTGTGAGCTAAAGAGATCTGATCTGTCTGCTTTTGGTGAAATGTCTTTAAAATCAAGTCTAATATAAAACAGAGAATCTACAGTTCATTCAGTGCCGTCACATAAACTACAGTTTCTGTCCTGTTTCCTGGATATAAAAGAGTTCGTAGCTTCAGGTCTGTAAAATGGTTCTGATCCAGAAGTGTCTTCAGCTGCAATACCAGCGAGTGCCACTAGAGGTCGGCTCCAAAAAGCCTCCGGCTCCATAGACTCCCATTCAACTTCTCTCATCAAATCCAAAGTGAATAAAATGTGTCCATCAGTTATCTCGGTGTTGTTAGCTAAAGTCACTCCTTCTTCTTAGTTTTCTGGAGGTCCATCTGAAAATAATCCCTCATTCATTAGAAAAGAAGATTCAAGAAGACCTGTTTTTGGGGGCGTGTCTGTTTGATTGACAGGCCTGTGGTGCAGTCAGGTTACAGCTATCGGTGGGCGGGACATCGTATCGTCAGGTTTCCAATCAGATCGGTCAGATCCACCGCTGGCTCCTCCCCCAGCTCGTCCAAATATGGTCACTTCAGGTGACCTCACTGCTGGTTGCTGATTGGTTGGACGGCTTTTTCCAGTCAAATCAAACTATCACAAATTGTGTTTCTGTGACGCCACTGAACTCGAACACTGCTGACTGCTGCGTGTTTTCTATTATTCTTCACTGACTCCTGTCTCTCTTTTTTTTTTCTTCCTCAGGGCGAGAATCCGATCTACAAAAGCGCCGTAACGACTGTCGTCAATCCAAAGTACGAGGGCAAGTGACGGAGCCGAGCCTCCTTTGTGACAACACTGTATGGAAGAGAAGACGGGCTGGGACGATGCGAGGGGGGGCGGGGTTTTTATAACGCTCACTGTTTGTTTGTGTTTGTTGTTGTTGTCGTTGTTGTTTTAGTCACCAAACGATAGCAAAGCATTTTTTTTTTCCACTCTCGGTTTTACTAACGTGTTTTTACTTCCTATGCATCCTCTGAAACGTGTACAGTCTGTGTAAATGTCAGGTGTTGTGTGTGTGTTGTTGTTTTTTTGTGCGGACTTTTGAGAGAATGTGTTTTGTATTTTTTTTTTTTTTTCCACCACGGGACGGGCGAAGGCGACAGAAAGTTGAATTTAATTTTTGATAGAAGCCATCAGTGTTTTAGTCGAGGGTCTAATTGGATGTTGATGTCGGGCGATAAAACGAAGGGTCTAAAAAAACAGGAAGACGGCGCAGATTCGCTCAATCAGTGTTTCCCCCCCAAAAAACCAGGCGAACAAAAAACATCTCGCGATCGATCGGCCGCCTTCGTCTCTTCGGATGGAGCTGTTCGGCCGCGGTGGGAACGTTGTACAGTATGTTTGTGCGGTTCTGTGTTAAAAAGCCATACATGTATTCACAGAACGGAGTCGAAGGAAGATGGTGTTTGTTTTGTTTTCGGAGTGACTTTTTAAAAATCCATCTGAACAATCATTTGAAATGTGTCTTTGTGTAGAGACGATGGGTTTTTTTTCCTCGGGCCGCCTCTCTAGACGGGAGGACGTAACTGTTGGGCTCCGGGGTTTTTTTACTCGCTTAATTTAAAGCCATCTCTCAGGTCCTTAATTCTTCACAGCGATGCCAAATACACGCAAATCTGCCTTTTTTGTAAACTGAATCTGCTTCTGTTGAAATGCCTTGTTTTTATATATATCAGTAATTCCTGCCAACTCTTTCACGGTGCCTTGATCAAACAGGAAATAGGAATTGTGATGATGTCACTTCAAAGTAAGAGTTTGTGGTTCCAAAAAAAAAGGTTACACACCCGTCACCATTGTTTTTAAGTGCCTTTTTTTACATTTATTTCTCCAAGTCACATTTGCAATTCTGTTTACTGAAATTATTTATTGAATAAACCTTGGAAACAATTTACCCCTGTATGTTTGAAGTACCAGCGTGCAGTTACTGCGTCGTGGAGCTTTTTACTGGGATGTGAACAAACGACCTGCTCTTGGGTTATTGATCAGTGATTTATAGATAATCCTGACCAGCCGGAGGCTCCGGAAACTGAGCTGCTAGAAATGAGTCCACCAGATTAACTGGGTTTAAAAAAAAAAATTATCTTAGCTGTGGCATTAAAATTAGTTTTTAATTATTCATCCTTGGTATTTCAGTTTAATGTTGTTTTTTTAAAGAGAGGATTGCATCCTTGAAGTAGTTACAATAGTGGATATCTTTAAAAAAAATAAACATCATTATTTAATAGAATAAAGGTGTAATAGCTGTTTTACACCCAACATAAATAAAATTAAGGTAAAATACAGCATGACTTTTTTTTCTTTATTCTGGTGCCTAATGAAAAACATGATGTACTCCAGCATCAGTTAGTGTTTATAGTGAACTAAAAGAATAAAGAACAAATCACAGCTCATTTTAACAAGCGACTGAAACAAACAGACGTTTTAAAGGATGAAATAAATGAGATTAAACAACCTACAAAATAACAAGTAAAATAATACAAGTAAAAACAAAGCGGATGTAAAAACTACGACCTTATCGTAGCATGTAAATTAGCTACGAGCTAAAGCTCGCGTCATGGTTTTGCCAGCCAATCACGTCCCGTCCCGTCCCCCGTGGCGCGTGACGCCACGAGCCCAGGGCTCTCCGCTCTGATTGGTGGCCGCGGCCGGCCAATCAGAGCGCGTCTTTCACAGTAAAGTTGTTAACCCCCAACAGGACACTTCGGTGTCCAGCTCGAGTTTCAGCGGCGACGGGGACAAACCCGGTGGACACGGAGCGGACAGCGGGCTCTTCCTGCCCCGGACACTCTTCCTGCCCCGGACACTCTTCCTGCCCCGGACACCGGCGGAGGACCGTTTGCTCTTTTTATTTTTCTGATGAACCCAACAGGGAGAACGAGCCGCGCGGCTAACGTCCATGTTAGTTGGCTAGCTGCGTCGCGATGTCTGTCGTCTTCTTTAACTTCTGACTCGCGTTCAAAAATGTCCTCCATCTGTCTCCGGGGCGCCGCCGACCCCTCCTCCACCCCGGACCCCCCCTCCACCGCGGACCCCTCCACCCGACCCGGACCCCTCCACCGACCCCTCCTCCACCCCGGACCCCCCCTCCACCGCGGACCCCTCCACCTCCACCGACCCGGACCCCTCCACCGACCCCTCCTCCACCCCGGCGGACCCCTCCACCGACCCCTCCTCCACCCCGACCCCTCCACCTCCACCGACACCTCCACCGACCCCTCCTCCACCCCGGACCCCTCCACCGACCCCTCCACCGACCCCTCCACCTCCACCTCCGCTCCGTGAGTATTTCTCTGTCATGTTTTGTCCAACTTGAGTCGAGGCTCGGTGTATTGAGAAGGAGGAGAAGGAGGAGAAGGAGGAGAAGGAGGAAAGGTCCATCGTGATCAGTGTTTTCATGAGATGGTTTCAGTCAGGTCAGCTGGATGCAATTCAGCAGTAAACAACAACAACAACAAAAAGAACAAGTTCCTGATCACTTTAGTGGACTGGAGGAGGAGGAGGAGGAGGAGGAGGAGGCGGCTGTCATCGATCGATTCAGCCGAAGCCTCGTTGTATAAAACTAGTTGTGACAGTCACGGAAAACCTGTGAAAGGATCCGGTTCATCTGACGAGCGAACCGCGGAGGGAGGACCCCGCCGGAGGGAGGACCCCGCCGGAGGGAGGACCCCGCCGGAGGGAGGACCCCGCCGGAGGGAGGACCCCGCCGGAGGGAGGACCCCGCCGGAGGGAGGACCCCGCCGGAGGGAGGACCCCGCCGGAGGCCCTGAGTCCCGCGGAGGGAGGACCCCGCCGGAGGGAGGACCCCGCCGGAGGCCCTGAGTCCCGCGGAGGGAGGACCCCGCCGGAGGGAGGACCCCGCCGGAGGCCCTGAGTCCGGCTCCCTACATCATGGTCTGTTTTTAAGGGCTTGTTTTCCTCCTGAAATGTACCATTGGTGGATCTTAAGGTGGCTGAACGGTGCCCGGCTGCTCCTGTGGTCCGCCTGGGAACTGCTTTGGCCCTGGCTTGCACGGGTCTGGATCACATGGACCCTGGTACCCCCAGATGAAGAGCTTTTATGAAAGTGATGTGGCCTGAAGGTGAAGCTGCTGTTTATAGCCCACCTCGATGTTGTGACGTCATTACTAGTTAACAATTGTAGTGGTTTTTAAAACTCGGCAGGTGAGCTGGAAAAATCACAACAAACTAAATCAGTTTTCTGGTGTTTTTTTCCTGTGAATATCTGGGGGGGAGGGGGGGTGTAGTGGGACGAACCCCACCCACACAGCTGGAAGTATGTGAGGTATGAAAGTGCTGTTGTTTTTGTCTCTGGGTCTTTTTTTACCAGCATAGATGTCAAGCTCACTAACTTAGAGGACTGAAATATTTATTATTTTTTTCCTGCATAATCACAGAACACAGCAGGAGGTCACATTAGTGTACCTGAAGAGGAGACGCACAGTGCTTCCTGTTTTACAGAAATAAAACAGACATGTTGATTTCTTTTTTTTTTGCGTCTTTAACACACGAACATGCACACATCCACATTTCAAACAGCCAATGACATCAAGGCAGCGAGCTCAGCTACCACACAGCAGGACATTTAACTGATGATATATCACAAATAGGAACAGGATGTGTTCACGCAAGAGGCTCCTACTCCGTCTGTAAAAATGGACGTAGCTCCCGGCTAGTGAAAAGTGAAGCTAACAAGAAAGTGTCTTAAAAGTGCAATACTACTGAGGGCCACCAGGGGCGGGAAAACTCCAATAGAAAAAGCATCAAGTTCTCTCTTGAAGTCAGTCGATGTTTTCCACGAGTCATCGTGGTGCGAAAAAGTAGGAAGATTTATTTACTTATTTTTTTGGGGGGGGGTGTTTGTTTGATTGACAGGCTGAAGGGTTGAGTCAGGTTTCCAGCGTAGGTGGACGGGGCACAGTGTCCAGATTCACACACACACACAAACACACACACACACACACACACACACACACACACACACACACTCGCTCCTACCCAGCTCATCTAAATATGGTAATTTCTGGTTCCAAAACAAACAAGATGGTGACAGATAAAATGTCGATCCTCAAAAAGCCTCAAAATCAAAAACGCTGTGACGTGACGTTGGACTAAATGTCATGATTCAACCACCGATAATGACTTTTAACCTGCTGGTGTTGCAAAATGTAAAAGGAATCACCAAAGTCTTTAGGTTTCTAAAATCGTCGAGACGTTACACACACAAAAATACCCCAAAAATGTCCACCTCTTGCTGGAGGATTCAACCTCTGGGGAACATCTGTCCAGTATTTCATAGGAATCCATGAGTATGGACCCAAGCGATGGATGGACAGAAAACAATTGGTGAACCCACCAGCGTGGCCCAAATAAGGATCAGGACCTTCAAAATATAGTGTTTTTTTGTCATATATGAGGTATTAACTGGCATCAAATGTTTTTTTTCCTTCACATTCTGCTACGTTGCAGAAAAAAACCAGACTTTTTTTTTTTTTACAGGTTTAATATTGATACTCGATATAAACATGAAGACAAGAATGGTGGAAAGTTTGAGAGCCAAAGGTGAAAAACTAAATGTCCGTCTCGTTTGCTGGCAGGTCGTCACGGCGCAGTCGAAGGATTTAATGATGAAAAGAAAACGTTGGTTTCAGTGGGAGGAGCCTGGATAAACATGACGTCATCATCACCAACAGGTGAGGTGTTTTAACGGTCGTAAGATGAGATTTTAACCTGCAAAACTCAACATTTGAAGGTGTCTTTTGGTTTGGTGGTTGTGATGCCAGTGCTCAGAAAAAGTGTCCTGATAGTACCCGTTTGGAGACTTGATCTTTTGCCTGTCCGACCAGCAGAGGGCAGCATTGTTCTCACGTTGAAGTGTTTCACCTGGAGGAAACTTTTTTATATTTTTATTTTTTTTATAGGGGGTTGTTGTAGGATCACTGGCGATAGATAAGGTCCAGTGGATCTGAGTCGGTCTTTGAGCTGGCAGGAACATAACCCTCTGGTATTTTGGGCGTTGGCCTGCAGTTGGTTTTAATGTCTTTTTTTGTTCCTCCTGTTTTCCACCGAAGCATAAAAGAACGTACCGCAAATGGAATCTTCAAAGTAGAGTTGTATTTTACTTAATAGTGCTGCTATTATAGTGTTGTGAGTACATTTCTTGAGGCTTTTTAAAGGCATTTATTGTTGCTATGCTGTCTTTTCCTATTTTTATTCAATTTTGCAAAACCTATTTTAACTTTCCTTTGAAAAGAAAAAGCAATAGAGCAGAATATATTTGCACAGATGATCTTTAATGTGCCATGATTTGAGACTTTTAGTAAAAACAAATTTGGAAATGCTGTTATGTAAACATAATAATACATTTTTATATGTATATATTATAGTAAGTAACCCCTTTTTTAAAATAAGTAGTGTGAAATAAAAAAAAAAGATAATTCTTTGTAACTTTTGAAGTACTCCAGTAGCCCCACTTATAAATGTATTTATTTTTTACTTCATTTCCTTCTATTAGTTAATATATAACTTTTTCTATTTCTTTTCCTTTTAAAATATGTATCTTAATTTGGATGTTTTTAGTAAATTGTTTATTTTTATTTTTACTGTATATATTACTGGATAAAAAAATTATGAAATTATTTACTTAAATTGTATTTTGGAAATATATATTATTGCATTTTTTAAATTATTTTTCTTAAATTATCCAGTTATATTTTTGCAGTATATATATATTGTATTACATTATCTAGTTATATTTGTATTTTTGCAGTGTAGATTTTGTTTTTGTTTGTTTTATTAAATTATCTAGTTATATTTGTATTTTTGCAGTGTCGATTTTGTTTGTTTGTTTGTTTTATTAAATTATCTAGTTATATTTGTATTTTTGCAGTGTCGATTTTGTTTGTTTTATTAAATTATCTAGTTATATTTGTATTTTTGCAGTGTAGATTTTGTTTGTTTTTGTTTTATTAAATTATCTAGTTATATTTGTATTTTTGCAGTATATATATTCTGTTTGTTTGTTTTATTAAATTATCTAGTTATATTTGTATTTTTGCAGTATATATTTTGTTTGTTTGTTTGTTTTATTAAATTATCTCGTTATATATATATATTGTATTACATTATCTAGTTATATTTGTATTTTTGCAGTGTAAATTTTGTTTGTTTTTGTTTTATTAAATTATCTAGTTATATTTGTATTTTTGCAGTATATATTTTGTTTGTTTGTTTTATTAAATTATCTCGTTATATATATATATTTTTATTATTATTATTATTATTTTTGTCGGGTTTATTTGGGCCGTGCCGTGTTTATTTAATAACTGATGTGTGTGTATGTAGAGGAGTTTTAGTTTGCAAGAGATGCCCCCTTCCCCCCACCCCCGCACCGCGCAAGCGCCCGGGACCGTGTGGGAATGGTCGGTCCGCGAACTGGGGGTTGGACCGCTCCGAGCGAAACACAGCAAAAGAGTTTTAAATGTCCGCCATGTTGTCCATGGCGCACTGAACCAACGCTAGGGAGCGGAGCGTCGGAAAAAAACAGTCCGAGAGAGAGCGACCGAGATCCGGGCCTTCCCCCGGCTCCGCTGGCGACGCCCTAAATACAAGCTACAACCATTCGAACGTTAGAACAGAGATTAACCGCCCAGAACCATCCATGAACGCGCCACTCGGCACCGTTGTGAATATTAGGACATCGGACAGATTTAAATCGCATCTCGAAGTGTGAAAATGAGTAAATTGTCGTTTCGTGCGCGGGCGCTGGACGCGTCCAAGCCGCTGCCCGTCTTCCGCTGTGAGGATTTACCCGACCTACACGAATATGCATCAATTAACCGGGCGGTGCCGCAGATGCCGACGGGGATGGAGAAAGAAGAGGAATCGGTATGCTTTAACCGTTTGACATTTTTTAAAAATATACGCTTTCGTTTTATTTATTTTTTAATGATCACAGGCGTCCCTCTTTTTTTTTCTCTCTGCGCAAGCTTTCACAAAATGGCCGCCAATTTTTTTCCTCAAACAGAAACACGACGGATTCGTGTCGTAAACGGCACTTCGGCGGGAACCGGGCTGATGTTCGGGTACGGCGGGGACGCCCCGGGGCAGTATTGGATAAAATTGCTCGGTTTGACCGGCACATTTGTGTGCGAGGTGATTTTCTGAGTACAAAGGAGTCATGTGACTTGAGCGATGCCGACATTTTGTGTCTCGCCTGTCAGGACCGGGGGGGAGGGGGGGCGGCTTGTGTTGGCGTAATTGCAGCCGACCAGAGCAAGGGGGCGCTAGAGCGGCTTCACATGAGGGCATCTTCAGCCACGAGCAGACAGAAATGTCAACACTGGAGGGAAGACGGTCCTGGTCGTCTCGTATGGACACAGTTTGTGTGTTTTAGCTCCTTTTAGTTTGTGTTGTTAGAAACAAGGTTCCGTTATTGAGTTCTCCAGATGATCCAGATGTTTCTGGAGGGTTGTGATCAAACACAGTTTAATGCAGCTGTCGTCTCAGTTATTGCAACAACTATACAACCATTGTTTGAACATTTATCATCGCTAACCTGCAGAGGTTTCTCACAGTATAACAAGCCTGTGTTGTCACAAACACTGTTGACATTAAATCTTTTATTTAAAATGTGAAATTAACCATCTAAAAAAGCAGCTGTATATAATCAGGTGTTGTTGTTGTTATTTAGCATTTAAGGGCTGTTTCTGGATGCTGCAGCCACTGAGACACAGTCTGCATCCCACTGGGGTGCTGTGATTTATCTGTAGGGGGGTAGATGAATATGGGCTCCGGAGGTGTCAGGGGTTCACTGTGTCAGATGGCAGACCAGCACGTGGAGCTCTGGAGGAGATGGGGGGGGGGGCTGTCACTTCAAAGTCTGCTCAGCTGGAGGGCTCTGTTATGTAACAGTCATATTGTCATAAGAGGAAGGCCGATGCCAGCCGCTCCGCATTTGGAAATGAATTTCTGTGATGGAAATGCTTTTGTTTTTGTTGTTACTCATTCTTGATCTGCGCTGTGCTGCTGGATGTTGTTTGCAGGACGTTCCTGAAAGCATCCTGGAAACAGGTGTCTCATCTTTTTTTTGCATGTTTACACATTGAGAACCACCAAAGAAAACATGCACCGCTTTTTTTTTACCCACTGAGCGGCCTGCAAGGTGAACGTGTGGCGTTACCTGTCCCCTCCACCCCCTCCCCCACCCACCCATCAGTGCTGTTTAAGTCTCACTTTTTCCTCTGTTGCTGTCGGACTCGAAAGTGGTATCACTGTCAAACATGTGTTTTTTGTAATTTTCACATGTTTTTTGCGCCTCCCCCCCTTCCTTCCTCCCCCCTTCTTTCCTCCCCCAGCACATGCTGCCTCTGTTTGTTTTGGTTCCAGACGCTTTGTGTTTACGTCCGGGTGAAAGTGAGGTCAGTGTCTGCGGCCCTGCTGCAGCCTGGTGGGAACCCACAGGCATCTGTTGTGTTTGTCCTCGATGCCAGATCTTGTACACACACACACACACACACACACACACACACACACACACACACACACACACACACACACACACACACACATCCTGGCGGGCCACCAGTTTCTCACGTGTGCTCTTGCTGGATGGGAATGTGGAGCATGTCACCTGTCCAAAGTCTCTTGCAGGCGCGCTGGGATAGTGAAAGTGTCCAGTCAGTGTCCTGTTGACAGTTTTGTTGTGGTGTGACTGCGGGGGGGGGGGGGGGGGGGCATTTAACCAGGGTGGTTCTTTTCCGGTCCGACTCCACGGTGAGTCTGCCGACTCAGGAAGCCTCAGTTGGAAAAGACTCCTTCAGGATGACTCGTGAATTTATGTAATTTTCCGGTGTGTTTTGATTGCGCTGCATTATTGCACAACTGTGAGCTGACACAGACTTTATTTTATTTTTCCACCATTATTAATCTGCTGGATGGAAAATTCCTCAGTTCATCATCTGTAACTTGAATGTAAACCTCCTACTATCCCACAGCACGCACGGAAAACTGCTTTTACCCATCCCTCCACAGCCCCACCAGACGACCCCCTCCTCCCACCCCCACACACATTCCCCCGCCGGCTGTCCATCACATTAAGTGGCATTTACAGTGTCTGGGACGGTAGCTGTCAGGAGGCGAGACCGGAGGAGGAGGCTGGCTCGCTTAGCAGACCTGACAGTGATCGATGTGGTCATTTTAGAAGGCTATTTCTGGACTCGTGTGTGTGTGTGTGTGTGTGTGTGTGTGTGTGTGTGTGTGTGTGTGTGTGCCTGTTTAATGCTCTGTAGTCGGACCGTTCACCCCCGTCTGACTCGGTATTGGTCGAAGGTCAACAAACACGTTGTATGATCGGGGTTTTTGGCAGCCGGTGTTGTTTTTCGCTCGAGGCCGTTTAATATGAAGGTTTTGGGTTATTTCACCGTTTGGCGGGAGTCTGATAGGAACATGGATGGTTATGGCAGGTGTACAAGAACAGGTGTCTCTTCGTCTGAGGGAGCATCCTCATTCTCAGAGCAGATTTAACCACAGTAAATGTAAAATATAATCGCCGGCCTCGAGGAAGACGGGCTGCGGAGGTGTTAACGACCGCGATGCTCAGGGAAATGATAAAATAAGATTTAATGCTGAAGTCTGCAAAAACATTAGGGGATGAAAGTTTACTTTCCCAACATCCTTTTATTACCTTTTTGCTGTAAAATGTGAAATGACAACCAGTAATAATTCAGTGTAATTGTTTTTCTCATTCACCACATTGCAGTGCAAATGAAAGACGTGACTTTCTCATGTTTTGGACACTGTATTCAGTAAAGCAGTTTCCTCTAATAAGCGTTGCCTTATTTACGTGGCATTTCTGAAACGTCGGTCAGAAATGATGCTTTGCGGTCTCGGCTGGTGGATAGAAGCTGTTTTCCTCCTTGTCGGTAGAATATAAGCGAGTACTGACTGCAGCAGAGCGGCGCTTTGTGTCTTCAAGGTCTCGGCGAAGGCGTCGAGGACCCTCTGCTTTAAAACCCCGTGGAACTGCAACGTGTCCTCATTAGAGGAGAAAACTGCTTCATTTTCCACCGTGTTTATGTTTTGTTTTTGTTTTTTTGCTGTGAGTTGTTGGTAGAAGCTGCACACTTTAATAATGATAATTCTGCTGTAGTTTTATTCTTCGTTATTGTTCAAAATCCTCCGTGTGGAAGACGGCTCGGTGTTGATGGAACATGTCGTTAACCGGAGACATCAATTAATCTCATCAAGTTTTTTTTTTATGAGTCTTCTTGCTGGCGGAGTCGTGCCGGCTTCACCTACATGTTTATATTGTTTTATTACGGAGACAGTTAAGACTTCATATCAGACCTCTTAAACACCTGTAATGGTTTAAAGTCTGAGGAAACGCAGCTTTGATAGGAGACTAAGTCAGAACGCTTAGAGTCTGCAGAGAGACAACAGAAGTTTGGCAGATGTCAGTTTTTTTTTTACTATAGTTATACCAAGATATTAATGCATTTAATACAAAATCTGCTGTATCATGGTGTAAATTGAAATCACGACACCACAAATCAAACCTCTGTCGGAAAAGTACCAGCTTTCATTTGTTAGGAGTGGATTTAAAAGTGTGTTGGACGCCCGGAGGTGACGCCCAGTCGGCGTGAAGACCCACGTTCCCTGGACAGGAAGCAGAGACGTCTTCAGTGTTTGGCCGAGTGTCAACATGTGTTATTTCTCTGAATCTGAATGAAGCCGTCTGATACTTCCTCCTCTGTAACCATGACTACAACTGATTGTTTTGGCAGCAGGCAGTCACTTGTTGTTGTTGTTTTTTCGTTTTTGTAATGGATCAGTGTTCTCTCGCAGTGTCACATTCATTCTTTTGAGCTCTCACACACACACACACACACACACACACACACACACACACACACACACACACACACACACACACACACACACAAGCGTAGTGGGAGGGAGACTATAAACACACCTTTCTCTCCAGAGAGCTGCTGTACGAGCCGGCAGCATGCTGCCTTGTTGACAGACTGCCTGGCCGTGGCTCGCCGCCCAGCCTCCGGGCCAAAAGGCTGCACTACTATTACTGACTGTTCACACAAGCAGCCCGCCAGGAAACCAACCAGCCGGTCGGCACAGCAACTGCAGGTTGATAATCCTCAATGACTACAGTCTGGAGATGACGGTGATTGGGTGGCGGTTCAGATTCCCATCCAGCTCCCACTGCCTCAGTAGTTTCCAGCTTTTAGGATTTAAATCTTGTGAACTAAAAGATTGAGTCAGAGGCTGGTTGTTTTGTAATATGGTTCCATTATCAGGTCATGCTAAACCGACCCTTTACTATCTCTGTTCCAGCCAATCAGGAACCAGCAGTGATGTCACCCGTCGGTTTGTGAGCGTTATGAAGCCTCCAGTTCAGATTCTGTCCTTCACCATCTTGCTAGTTCAGAGCAGGAAGTGACCATATTTGGACGAGCTGGGGGAGGAGCCAGCGGTGGATCTGACCGATCTGATCGGAAACCTGACGATACTACGTCCCTCCCACCGATAGCTGTAACCTGACTGCACCACAGACCTGTCAATCAAACAGACACGCCCCCAAAACCAGGTCTTCTTGAATCTTCTTTTCTAATGAATGAGGGATTATTTTCAGATGGACCTCCAGAAAACTAAGAAGAAGGAGTGACTTTAGCTAACAACACCGAGATAACTGATGGACACATTTTATTCACTTTGGATTTGATGACAGAAGTTGAATGGGAGTCTATGGAGCCGGAGGCTTTTTGGAGCCGACCTCTAGTGGCACTCGCTGGTATTGCAGCTGAAGACACTTCTGGATCAGAACCATTTTACAGACCTGAAGCTACAAACACTTTATATACAGTCTGTGGTTCCATCCAGACGTGTGCGCTGTGCAATCAGAAATATCTCCGTCCTCCTGTTCATCTTTTATCTACTCATCTTTTGTCCGTAGCTTCCAGCTGTGATTTGATTCGCTGCCACTGCTTGATTGGTGTGTGTTTGTGTGTGTGTGTGTGTTTTTTATTATTGCTGGCTCAAATCTCCCAAGATACTTCTGAACGTCTACAAATGCCAGTTACAGAGTCCAAAGGCGGCGTCTCGTTCAATCCTTCGTCATCCGGAAACAAAAAGCTCCCACGCAGCAAAAAACGCAATATAACAACTCTCATTTGATGATAACAGAAATACAAACACGCGTTATTGTCGGGGACTCCGCCGTAATATCGACTTTACTGACCCTCCTAGCGGTGATCGTATCGCCTCTCTGATTACAACCGTCTGAAAACAGCCCCGTTGGTTCCTGGCTGTTTGCTGTTGTCACGAGATCTTGATGCCAAATGTTCCCCTCATTGTTTAGGAAGATAATCATCTGCTTCCTCCTGCAGCAGGTTTACAAAGTGTACGTCTGCATGAGTCAGCGTGTTGCGACAAACTACACCGCAGATCATGTTGCAGCTTTGTTCACAAACGTCCAACAAATCGGTGTGAAGGAGTTTGTGACTGTTTTTGCTTCTTTTCTTCTTTTTTAGAGGAGCTGTTTGTAAAACGGTGACAGCACAACAACAAGTAAATATCAAAGTTTAAAAGATGGCTGCTGATGTTGGGAGAGAAAAGGAAATCACACGCAGGAGTTGGAACTTTCCTGCAGACATTTTGAAATAATTGAAGCTGCAGCAGCACACGGAGGATGCTTCAGATGCTTCATTCATTCCCCGCTAACTGATGAGTAACGTGCACCAACTGTTAAGCAGGCCAATCCAGTGCTGTTTGGCTGTGGCTTTTTTAAATTTATTATTGTTATATTGATATTTGATCCATGCTGAGCAGCAGAAAAACAAACTTGTCAGCGTTATTATTGAGAAACTAGAAGCAAACTCTGTTTCTAAAGTACCTCAAACACAGTTTGGCATTTCTGTAGCTCACTTTCTTTTTACCACGATGTTCATACATCTGCATTAAGCTCATATTTAAGCAATATTACACGAGAGGCTTTGCTTTAACGTCATTATTGGCACCGACTGAATAATGGCAACACGTGGGGTGAAAACTTGGAACTGGAAAAACAATCGGTAGACTGATGCAACGTGTGCAGTGTTTACTACTCCCGGAAGTAGCCCGACCCTTAGCAACCACCTAGCAACAGAGAGATCAAACTCAATGAATACAGCACATAGAAGCACTAAACTGCTCAGTCTGGTTGGAGCAAAGATATCTGATGAACAAAGATATCCATGGACTCGTGTGTTTTTAACATTTTAGCACCGTGTCATGTTAAAACAAAAAAACGGTCTATCCGTGGTGTTACGGTACGGGTGCTCAGAGCGACCAAAAAGGACCAAAGGAGACCCGACTTCACCAAATGGGTCATTTAATAGACCTATAACAAGTAGAAACTACATTATATTACATACTGTATGAAATTCAGTTCTAATTCTATATTCCCATTGAGGAGGTGGAGTGATATTTCTAGTGACGAGCAGGGTGTGATGTCATGATGATTTGTTCCAAATGTTCAGTTGACCAATCAGATCGCTGCTTCAGAACTACTTGTATAATGTTCAATATGTTAACCTGACTTGATTTATGCTGCTTGGATGCTTCGAGAGTGATTTCCTGACAAATGAATTTTCTTTTAATGGTGAATTAAATGCGAGTTGAGGAAGACTGCAGAAAATCACACAGATTTTGAAATCTTTTTATTATTATTATTATTATTATTACCCTCCAATCCTGTGAAGGAACTTTTTAACGTGTTTGCTTACCTCGACGGTTTAAAGGGAAAGGCTTCTGTTTGGAGATCAGGCGTCTCACCTGTCTCTTGTGTCTGCAGGAACACCATCTCCAGCGGGCCATCTCGGCGCAGCAGGTCTATGGCGAGAAGCGGGACAACATGGTCATCCCGGTTCCCGAGGCGGAGAGCAACATCACCTACTACGACTCCCTCTACCCCGGAGACTACAAGATGCCAAAGCAGCTAATTCACCTACAGCGTGAGTGCAACGCATACGATGCAGAGACGGTGGCCGTGGCTGTCGTGTGTTGGTCGGAGTCGCAGAGTTTGCCAGCTGGTCCTGGTTCAGTAACGACATCGTGAGGAAATGAATGTGTGAGATTAGTTCAGTAACCGTGTCTGGTGTTGCAACTGCTCGCTGCGACTGTTCCTCAAAAGAAAAAGCAATTTGCTGCTAAAATCAGAGTCTGTTCTCAGCCGGCAGCTCGACTGACAAATGTTTCTTTGTCCTGTCAAATAGAAGTTTTCTCAGAGGGCGAAAAAGAAAATTAACTTCAGATCAGTTTTAGCACCTGAAAGTTGAAGGCTCGTACGAGAATATGGTTTGACACGTTTAATCGCTAAACTAAACTATGATGTCATCTTCATTTTTTGCTTGATTCTGGAGGTTTCTTCTGTTAAAAGAGAGTTTTTCCTTCTGTTGGAGGTTTCTTCTTTTAAAAGAGAGTTTTTCCTTCTGTTGGAGGTTTCTTCTTTTAAAAGAGAGTTTTTCCTTCTGTTGGAGGTTTCTTCCTGTTAAGAGTTTTTCCTTGCTTCTGTTTCTCTGTATAATCCTCAAGTTCTGTTACAAGGACTTTAATTTGTTAAATGCCATGAAATAATCTGTTGTGATTTGGTTCTATTTAAATAGAATTGAATTAAAGTTCTGTGTGCACAAAGATGCTGAATTTTACAATTTCAAAACTTCCAGAATTACCCGGATGATAGTGAGCTCACCGATTTACTCATTAATAACATAGTTCACTTTCTCAGAATAAAACTGATGAATGATGGCCGCTGATGATATGCTGCAGGCTGCGAGTTTTTCAGAGTCTCAAAAGAGATGCAAGACGATGGTCTGAAGAACTCCAAGGATGGAGACGGACTGGAAAACTGGAATATATTCACACCAGACTGATGTTCAGTTTGCATTATGATCTTTCATGAGCACATTCATGCAAAGTTAAAGAAGCTGTCAGATGTGTCGGGTCTGTCTGTACCCTGAGACTGTCTAGAACTAAACACATTTCGGAGGGTAAACCTGCATCGGGTGTTGCGACCCTCCCTCGCCGTTCTCCTCTCCACCAGGTGTTGGATGCCGCACCGTTTTTGGGGGCCTTAAAATGGAATTTAATTCACTCACAGCCACATTTTAAATGTCATTTAAAGAGGAACAGATGGTAGAGTAAGTTACAACTCTACAAACCCCCCTGAACAACCGAACGCTCTCCCACACAATGTTTACTGTTCATTAGCTGCAGCCCGTCTCCAGGCAGTCCTTCACTGAGGGGGCAAATCTGTTGTAATGAAGCTTAATAATCATCCAGTGCATCCCCGACCTTCATGTCCAACATCTGCTCCTCCGACCGTCCTCTTAAATCCCTCTTTTATTCTGTCAGTCCTGTGTGGAGTCATATTTTCTGCACGTGTTTGGGGTTTTATCTTGTTCTGAAATAATACGACCTGCTATTAAACCCTCCCGTTCGCTCCGCTGTTTCATTTAATAGGTTTACATTCAGCTTTTTGCAGTACAGTAAACACTCGGGAGCCTTTTTAACTCGGTGGGACTCAAACATAAGCTGCTCGGGAGTCGTAGGTGGTTTTCCGTAGTGTGAGAGAGTTTTCCGGCGGCCGTGTTTGAACTCCTGCAGCGTCCTCGGGGTGTTGAACAATGAGGAGTCTTCAGTCGTCCGTGTCGCGGCGTGTTGAGTAAGCAGTTTTCTCGACCCTCCCGTTTCCCTCGGCTGTCCGTCGCCTTCACGCTGCAGATCAGAGCCGGCTGGCTCATCGCTGACGGCTGAGAAATCAAACCATCTGCTGCGTTTCCAGCAGCCACACAAAAGCACAAACTCTGTTTACAGTTTAGCTTTCACAGAAAACTATTTATAATGCATGTCGTCAGCTGACACCATAAATGTGTTTCTTTGTTTGAAACGTGTTTGAGCTTCTGGACGTATCGCCAAGCAGCCATCTGCATTGATCCAACTGTCTTTATCAACTAACCACTTCTTTATCCGTCTGTGTGCATTTGGTTTTATGGGACTTGAAACTGTATTTTCTGCTCTGGTTTCATGGATGAAAGTGAGATTGTGTCGTTGCATCTCCTGCAGTAACTGAATGTTAGAGTTCACGGAGTCATTTCAGAGTGATGATTAAGCGCTGAGGTCTTCTGAACTTCGCAAAGTGTTTTGTAAAAGCCTTTTAGTCGTTTTCAGACCCGAGAAGCTGAGTTTTGACTTCTTTTTTTCTCACCTGCAGCTTTCAGCTTGGACACGGAGCAGCCGGACTACGACCTGGACTCGGAGGACGACGCCTTCGTCAACAAGCTGAAAAAGAAGATGGAGATCAGCTTCCTGCAGTTTGAGGAGATGATCGACAGGCTGGAGAAAGGCAGCGGCCAGCAGGTGAGCACCGTTTATCTCCACACCTGAAACACGATGCACAATGAGCTCTGATGCAGAATAACAGTCACTATTTGAATAGTCAGTTCTTCCAGGATTTCACTTGAGTTTTTGTGATTGTTGCGATCAAATATGTTTGATTTTGTGGCGTATTTAAAAAGAAAAATCATGATGAATTTGTGGAGTTTTAAGTGATTTTTTTTTTTTTTGGGGGGGGGGGGTGAAATTGCAGGAATTAAAGCAAGTTCAGAAAGAAAGAAACTTTTTCTTTTTTTTTAAAGCACTGTGATAAATGTGTCATCACAGAAATATTTTTAGTTCTAATCTGTTTTGATGTATTTATTGAATTTAGAGAATCATGGGACTAAAAGTTACAAAAATAAATCCTAAAAACTGCTAAAAGGTCCTAAAAGCTGCGTATGTTTCCAGAACAGACCGTCTGTGACTGGAATATAGAAACAAGGACGACATCAGCTGTCAAAATAAGAGCTTTAGATGCTGTTTAATTCATGTTCATTCAACACATAGACCTGCTGGATGAAACAAATAAAGAGACGTCTCTGACAACTGGACGTGTGGAGAAAACTCATTTAACATCCAGTAATATGGAATCACTTCCTTTGATCACAAACATTTAATCACATCGTTTTATTGTGAAGAACACATTTCAAAACAAATCACAAATCCTGTCGCTTCTGAGTTTTCAGCTTGTTTCATTTTCCTCCGATGAACAGAGTTTTATTTGGTGATGAAAACAGGAGCAGACTCTTTCTGACTGTAAATGAGAAGTTATTTGTGTTAATGGAGTGAGTTTTGTCTGAAAATATTTATTTTATGTCGTTAATACTTTCATCACAGATTATGATAATGATGTTTTTTTTGCGGTAAAATCACAGGAATTATTGTGATCACAAATGGGAACTCTAATTTAAAACCATTGATGCTATGACCATGAACCTCCTCGCTGCTGCGTCCTTCATTAATCCAAACCTAACTCCTCCTCCTCTTCACCTCCTGCAGCTCGTGAGTCTCCCGGAGGCCAAGCTGCTGCTGAAGGAGGACGACGAGCTCATCAAGGAGGTCTTCGACTACTGGAGCCGCAAGAGGAAAAACAGTAAAGCCAACTGTCTCATCCCCAACGTGAAGCAGGAGAAACGGGACGGCTCCAGCACCGGCGACCCGTACGTAGCCTTCCGGCGCCGCACCGAGAAGATGCAGACCAGGAAGGTCAGTGGTTTTTACCTGTGGTCTGTCTGAAGCTTGATCTGATCTCCATCAGCTCGCTGCTCTGTAAACACTCCGCAACGATCGTGTTCATTCATCCTGCAGCAGTCCAATGTGTGAGATCTCTTGTGCATTTAGATTATTACTCTTGTCTGCTCTGCTGAATCTTTGAAATGTTTGGAGACATAAAAAAAAACACTTTCCTAACCTACAAAAAGGGTTTAATAACTCATCAGACCTCACTTCTTTAAAAATAAAGTCTTCGTTTATCACTAATTCATTATTTAGTGGCATTCTGTGGACGAATGAGTCTGTGACATCGTTTCTCCTCTCGGCCCCTCATGTGAAGGACGTATGTGCCACCATGTGGTCATTTGATGAACTTAGTGTTGATGGTAACTTTTAATATCTCTGGAGTTTGTTTACTTTTCTGCAAACAACTTTATGAATGTTCGGCGTCGTCATAGAAACTCTCCAGGATGTTTATTTCCACATTTAAGCCACATAAATCAGATAGTTACTTTTAAAAACATTGACGTGGTTCGTCTGAAGTTACGCAGCATGTCACATGTTCTTATTATTGTGTGTATTTCATAATGATTTTATATTTTCCTTCGACGCTCAGAACCGCAAGAACGACGAGGCGTCCTACGAGAAGATGCTGAAGCTGCGGCGCGACCTGAGCCGAGCCGTCACCATCCTGGAGATGATCAAGAGGAGGGAGAAGAGCAAGAGAGAGCTGCTGCACCTCACACTGGAGATCTTCGAGAAGAGGTATGATACACGCGCGCACACACACACACACACACACACACACACACACACACACACACACACACACACACACACACACACACACTCACTAATTCACACACTCACTAATTCACTCACTCACACACACACACACACACACAGTTTGACTAACCGTCTCTTCTCTCTCCCAGAAACGTGATGTCGGACTTCGGCGGCGAGGTGATGGCAGAGGTTCTGGCCGAGCGGGCAATGGTGAGGCCGCAGATCATCCCGCTGGTCCCGCTCACCAACCAGTACCGGCACCAGGACCACATGGACCTCAAGGACTACAAGTCCAAGGTGAGGACTCCAAACTTTATGTTCACAACCTTTCAGCCTCTATAAACACGAATATTTTAGTGTTATGGTTTTAAAAAGGAAATAAAATGAAGTTTGATGAAGTGTCTCCTGCGTTCTCCTCCCAGCCCGAGAAGACGGAGGTTCCCCGGCAGAAGAGGAAGTATGAGAAGAAGCAGAAGGTGCTGCCTCTGTCGTCGGGCACCCCCCACCACCCCGGTCCGGTCGTCTTCAACGCCAAGGACCTGAACCAGTACGACTTCCCCAGCTCGGACGACGAGCCCTTCTCCCAGGTACGCAACGCCGAGCTGTACGTCACCTTATTTTTTTCTATTATTATTATTTCTTGAAAAAGTGATTCTGAAATTCGCTGGCAAACTAGAGGAAGTTGCTGAGCAGGAGAGGAAGTTCTGCTCCGAACAGACAAGACTGAATATATTTCCTTGGCTGCATTTTATTTCACCAGAATTTAGTGTCACAACAGTGTTTTTATCCGCGTGTCTTTTCACTGTTTGGAAACCTTCTAGGATTTTTGTATTTTTCGTCGCAGCTCTAAACTACAAAACCACATGGTTGAAATATATTTAAAGCAGGCTCACTCGTGCTATAAATTCTGACCTCTGACCTCTCCGTCCACAGCTGCACTCAGGCTCCTCAGAGGCGGAGGAGGAGAACGACCCAGACGGAGCCTACGCCTTTCGCAGGAAGGCCGGCTGCCAGTACTACGCCGTAAGACGCTTTATTACAGAGCACATTAATTCTCTTCTTTCTTTTTTTTACTTGTTTATTGAACTTGCAGATAAAAGTTACAAAAAAACAGACGTGTGTGTGTATAAAATATATTTTAGCGCAGTAATATCTAATCACTTCCTTCTGTTATAAGAAGCATTTAGTGAGATCATTAATGTTTTGGTTTCCTCCAGAGTTTTATTTGATGATGAAAACAGCAGCAGAGTCTTTCTGTTATTTGTGTTAATGAAGCCGGTTCTGTTTGAACAGATTTACTTTCTGCCGTTAATACTTTCAGTACAGCTTCTGATCACGATGTTTTTTTTTTAGGAAAAACTGCAGGAATTCAAAAACATTTTAAGCTCCCACAAATATCGCTGAGTTTGTTTAAATTTACTTTTATTTTTCCGATCTGAGGTTTCAGGTTTTTAGTTTCAGTCAACTGCAGCACATTTGAGTAGATTTGAGTCCAATGAGCGGCGGCGCTGACGTTGTGGTCCGTCTCCAGGCTCGTCCGGACCGGCTGGGCGGCTGGCCGTGGTGCGCTCCCTGGGACGGCGGCGTGGCCGAAGCTCGTTTCCGCTACAGTCTCACCACGCTCACGGTGCCGCGGCGCTGCCTGGGCATGGCCCGGCGCCGCGTGGGACGAGGCGGCAGGTCGGTGAACGTTCTCGTTTTTAATTTTTTTTATTTACATCGGCGCTGTAGACGACCTCTGACCCCTCTCCTCGTCCCTCAGGGTGCTGCTGGACCGGGCCTACACGGACTGCGACAACGTTTTCCACGGACTGGATCCGGAGACGCTCCACCTGCCTCCTCCTTCCTCTCCTCCTCTTCCTCCTCCTCCGACTCCTCCTACAACTACTTCACGCTCACCGGCCACCGACAAGATCGCCAGTACCTCAGAAACGAATACCTCGGACAGAAGTTCCTCCTCCCTCCCCCCCTGCTCCTCCCCCTCGTCCACGGACCTCAGTCAGATACTGTTGAATATAAAGTCGTGCCGCTGGAGGCACTTCAGACCACGGACACTACCACTACACGAGCTGGACCACGCCCACCCGCTGTTCAGGAGGCTGAGCCGAGGCCTGAGGCGCCCGGTCTCCGCCTCCACCGCCGGGGGGCCGCCGTTCGGCTGCCAGCGCCCGGGCAGGGCCGTCCCTGCGCCCCCACCCGCTGCTGGTAAGTGTCAGGTTCAAACAAGCGTCGGGTTTCTGTTTCATTATTTGTCTGTTTGGGGTTTTGGAGCGTTTCTGCTTTTTCCTGCAGCCACACGAGCTCATTTTAAAGGCTCTTTAAAGTTCCCTCATTTACACACTTTGGTTCTCAGTCCGAGTGGATCCGGCCGAGGAAGTCCTTTTATTTGTCCGGGTGGTGAGAGCTTCATCAAAGGGGAACAAGTCTTTCCTCTGGAGGATCACGGGTTGTTTTTCAAACTGTCTGGATTATAGAAGAAATAATGGCTGCTGAGTTTGAGAAGAATTTCTTGAATACGAGCAGCCTGAAAAACTCCAAATGATCCGTTTGACATGAAACGACAAGTAAAGTGTAAATATGTGAACGGTTTCAGCTTCCTTGTTTTTCCTGGATCGCGTCGCTCCCGTTTCCTGCTCGGACCGTTTTAATTGCCGGACCGGCGTCGGTTCTGAAGCTGCGTCTTGTGAAGGTTTTGTGTTTCAGCTGTAGCTTAGCAGCCTCCCATCCGCTTCATTAAAGCTGGATTTCAAACATTAATGATGAGCTGCTCACAGTCTGCAGACACGGAGCGGCGTGAAGCGCTCAACACGGACCGAACCGGCGCTGCTGAAGGTTTTAATGCGCATGAAGAATTTAATTCAGATGTAATGAACAAAAGATCCTTTAAGAAATGCGTCTGACAGCTAAAACCAGACGAGGAGGACGAGCGATGAAGAGTCTCTGGGAGCTCGTGAAGTCGTAGGAAGAAGCCAATCGATGTTTCACACGAGGCGCCAGAACGAAATCTGATTACTGGAATAATCAGATTACTGTTGACAGATGTTTACATGCAGCTCTGCAAAAACAAAACAACAACATCCAAAACTGTTTAAAGTTTTCTACAAATTGAAGTTGAAAGTTGTCACGAAGTTTCATGTAATTACGCTGAAACAAAAAACACAACCAAAGAGGGAAAGTAATGTAGAGGACGAGTTCAAATATGAAACAATGTGCAGGTGAGTGCTCTGATATCTACAGGTGTGAATGATTAATATCAATATATGGAGGCCAGCTTTTATGTTTAAAATGAATCTGAACTTCAAAATGTTTTTGGGTCAGAAACTGTGTTGACTTTTACCTCAAACGGTGTTTCAGATGTTCGACTGTCTCCGTGTGTTTTTGCGTGGCGTGAATTATTCCCGGTGTGTGCACACGCGTGTGCTGCGTCCGTGTCCGCCTCCCAGATCCGTAACCCAACTGTTGTCGCTCTCAGCTTTCACAGCCGAACAGTACCAGCAGCATCAGGAGCAGCTGGCCCTGATGCAGAAGCAGCAGCTGGAGCAGATCCAGCTGCAACAGCAAGCCAACAGCAACGCCACTGCCAACAGCACACAGGTGAGTCTGCGGGTCGCCACGGTTACGCTCTCCTTATGTGTCCCCGCCCTCCGTAACCCGACTTCCTCCCTCCCTCCCCCCGACAGGGCCTGGCGAATACGTTGGACCAGGCCAGCGCTCAGTTTGCCGCCTCGGCCCTCGTCACCGCCGACCAACTGCTGGCTCTAAAAACCAAGGAGGAGCTAGCCCTGGGAGGCGGAGTCAACGGCATCCTCTCCCCCTCAGGTAGGACGGCTCGCCACACGGCCGCCGGTCGGCTCCGTCATCTGTGAAGACGACCACCGTCACAGCGATCCTTATTATATAAAGTTTGATTATTCAGGAAACATCTTTACCGATTTATTTTGAAAAATACAGTTAACAAAATAAAAGCGCGTGGATTTAACGTCCTGCGTCGCAGCGACTCTGAAACTAAGTGAGCAGACAGAGCGAAGTAATTCCAGCTGTTCGCCCCACGATGGCGCTGATAAGAGAATAAAGCAGCCCGATCAGAACCTGCAGCAGCGACCCGCCGACACCGTTCAAACAAACGTTTGGTTTCAGGTGGAAACGGGACCGAGCGTCTCCGAGCTGAAGCTCAAAAGTTTAGTTTTCTTTGTGGCGCCGCAGAAAATTATGAACGACCTTCAGCAGCTTCTTCTGAAGGACGCCAACTCTTATTCTGAAAAATAAGCTGCTTCCTTTCTCTACTTTTAATAAAAGAAGAAAAACAAAAGTTCAAATTTCAGGATTTTTCTCCAATTAAAATCTTGCACCCCCCCACCACCACCACCACCACCCACCCCTCCTCCTTTCGACCCCTCAGGTGTCTACAAGGGCTTGCACCTCTCAAGCACAGCGTCCCCATCCCCCGCCGCCCCGGCTCCGCCCACCACTGCCCCGACACCCGCCTCGCTCCACCCCTCCTGCACCACCAGCTCCACCTCCGCCACCAGTAACAACAACGGCACCACGCACCCCGCCAACGCCGCCGCCACTCAGGTCCTGCTGGGGAACAACAACAACAGCCTCCGTCTGGGAGTTCCCGCCGCCAAGCGCATCCACGCCCCCCGGACGCTGAGCGCCACCATGTCGACATCCGCCTTAAAGCTCGCCCACGCAGCAACCGCCAACTGTCAGAAACCCAAGGTCACGACGACCTCGCCGCTGGACATCGTGCCCAGGTGGGAAAAACACTAGCAGCTCACAGGAAGGCTTTTATTCTGAAAACCTAAAACTGTAACCTTCGTGTAAATGAACTCGTTTAAAGTGAATCTTTTTTTATTTTTCTTTATTGATGCGATTGTTTTTTTTATTGGTTTAAAATGCAGCTCTTTGTTGGTTTCTTTAACTCGCAGCCGTATCGATCGTAGAAGAGAAAACAGGAAGTGGCGATTACGGTCCTTAAACGCAGCATCGGAGTATTTTAGAACAAAGATGTTTCACGTGTAAAGAGAGTTATCAGCTAAAATACGCCTTTAGTTTGAGTTTTTCCGTCCTGCTTTATCGGTTTGTTTTTACTCCCAAAAGAGTGGACAGATGTTTACTTCAGCAGCTGGAAGACGATAAATAGGACTTAAATCTAGAAGGTGTTTTTTTCTTAGGACAGTTTTTGTTTGTTTGTTTTGCGTGGACCAGTTTCACACTTTTCGTAAACTACTTTGACTTCTCGCTTCCTCGTCGGGTCAAAACAGACGTTAGCAGCGTAGCGCTTTTTAGCGTTTATATTCTCGCTGGCACTTTGCTCTCGTTAGTTTTTTTGTTTCATTTCACCGTTTGCTTTTTTAAACGGCCTCATTTAAAACTCTCCGCTCCGTAAAAGGCCAGAAACAGAAGCCGGTAAACTCTTGTCAAGTTGACGTTTTTAGTTTTTTATAGACACATTAGAACGTTAAATCTCGTGCTAACGGCGTGTTTCCATGTCTTCTCTTCCCCTTCAGGGAGAACCACGAACAAGACAAGCCAGCACTGAGCAGCCTATCAGAGAACACAGTGGCCATGGAGGTCACGTAGCCGCTGGCACGCAGAGCGGAGGAACCTGACTCCTCCTCCTCCTTGTTGTTGTCGTCGTCGTCGTTGTTGTCGTCGTCGTCGTTGTTGTTTTTTTTGTTTTTGTTTGTTTTTTTTAGGTGCTATGCATCGTTTCGTTAGTCGTGAATGCAAAGTGGTGGTGGACTGAGCACGGCAAGGCTGGGTTTCCACGGCAACCGTTTTGGGACTTAATTGCAATGCTCGTCTCGTACAATTTTATTTTTTATCCCCCCCCCTCCTCCCCCCACCACCACAAACACTCACTCACACACACACACACACACTCTCACACACACTCTCACACACACACACACACACACACATCTCCCTATTTGTTACTGTTAATAAGAGATCGTCTGTAAATTCTTAATATGGCAATTATATGTACAGTACTGCATATTTGTAATACCCCCCATCCCCCCATTCTTGTATATAACATTACTTGAATACAGAATTGTTCATTTGTGATGTTTTGCACTTGAGATATTACAAAAAAAACATTTTAAAAAAAAATTCAAAATTAAAAAGAGAAAACGACAAACTGCAACTGGTGCGAGAGAAATGTGTCATCACATCGCAGCCTGCTGTTTGATCTATTTATTGTGCCGTGTTTACAGACGTTTATCCCCCCTCCCCCCCACGTTCATGTCATTACTTCTTTTTTTCATCACTTTTTTTTAATACACTGAACCCGTCACCGGCTCCCCGTGCTGTAGTCAGTGTTAAGATGGATTTTTTTAAAAACTAAAAAAAAACGTTTTTTGGGGGGAATGTCGTGAACATGGCCGTTTCCGTGGAGCGTTTCTTCCACGATGTTGTCGTGGAAACGAGCGTCGACGCGGACGGTGTTTTTGTTTGTAGGCATCAGCGTGTCGGTGGGTTGAATCCGTCTCCATGCAGCTCTTCCATACGTATATTATTCCTGAGACAAGTAACAAAACAAAACGGGGATGAAGACTTTCCCAGAAGACGTTGCTGCTTCTGATGTATCTAAGCACTATTATAATTCTTCCTTTTTTTTTTTTATTGATTGATGCTGCTTTTATATGATTTTTTTTTTTGGTGTCTGGTTTGCACCTGATGGCCGTATTTACTTTTTTTTTTTTTTTTTTTTATAATCCACCACCTCCTTATAATTTGTTTTTTTTTTAAACAAAATATTTTTATATCTCCCCATTTTTTTTTTTTTTTTTTTTTTTTTTTTTTTTTTTTGTTAAATTTCCTCACAAAAGACTTCATTCTTTTGTTACTTGTTGATCTTTAAAAAAAAATAAAAACTATAAGGGAGTAAAAAAAAAATAAAAAAAAAAATGCAGTAACTGTCATTTATTATCATTCCAGCTTCTCTGTAATAAGGAAGACGACTTGTATTAATTGGGGGGAAAAGAAAAGACAGTTTTCTCGTTTAATTTAAAAAAGCAACTCTCCAGAAAGGCTGAAAGGCCACGAACCAACCACGCGTTATTATCGGGTGCCTTCATTTGGGGAAAAAGAAAAAAACCCTAAAAAAATAAATAAACAAAAAACAACTTGCTCTCTTCTGTGAAGAGTTTGGTACTGAACAAGGCTACTTGTAGTTTTTCTTTGTCTGTACCACAATCCCATATCGCCCATTCCAGTGGCCCGGTCCATTCATGAACTTGTTTTGTTTTTGTAGACCCTTCCAACACACACACACACACACACACACACACACACACACACACACACACACACACACACACACACACACACACACACACACACACACACACACACACACACACACACAGGAAAGACTCCAAATCCTCTTGAATTGTCACAATGAAATAAAAATCCAGGGCATTATGTGTCGACCAGCACGTCTCGTTTGTTTCTGTCTTTTAATTCACGGTTTCTTCACTTCTGATGAGCTGCTGTTAATGTTAACATGATCAGCTGTTTTAATTGATCCTTTATTGTCACATAAATATACATTTACAGTGGTACACAACATCTATACAGACTCAACGAAATGTCCCCAAAGAGAAAAAAACATGATCTCAAAGCCGGTTTAGTATTCAAGATAGATCAAAGCTATTTAATATAAATTGATCAAAGTCATCTAAACTAAATCCACTTCGACTTCCTGCTTTCTAAAACTCACGTCTCCAAAAACTAAATCATCAAACTGCACAAATTTCCAGTTTTCACTGATCAACAGTAATTACTTCCTTTTCTTGGAGTTTAAGGTTTCATCTCATTAAACAGCAACACAGCCTGTTTGCTTTTTTAACATTTAACGAAGAGATAATTAACATTTTGAAGTATTAAGTGAAGTATTAAATTCACCCTTTAAACTAGTCAAAGAAAAATGTGACCAAATTTCTTTTGAATGCCAAAATTCATCCAACGGCGTGTTGAGCCGAGACGTCGAGGCCTCGAGGTGATGACGCGGGAAAACGGAGCTGACGGACGGAAAAATGCAATTTACATGATAAATGCATTTAAACGTGAAGCCAGTTTGTATTATAATGATGTGATGACTTAAGAACTGGAAGCAGGAGCTGGAAAGCTGCTTTGAAAAAAAGCTGCTCCGTCTTTAAAAAAACGAGTAATGAAAACGTGAAAGACGGCGAGCTGCAAGACGAGGAAATAGAGAGAAGCTTTGTAAGGAAATAAAAAGATGAGTTTAGCCAGAGGAGAGGTGGCGGCACGAAGAGAGGCCGGTGGCACGAAGTGGCACGAAGAGAGGCCGGCGGCACGAAGTGGCACAAAGAGAGGCCGGCGGCACGAAGTGGCACGAAGAGAGGCCGGCGGCACGAAGTGGCACAAAGAGAGGCCGGCGGCACGAAGTGGCACGAAGAGAGGCCGGTGGCACGAAGAGAGGCCGGCGGCACGAAGTGGCACGAAGAGAGGCCGGCGGCACAAAGAGAGGCCGGCGGCACGAAGAGAGGCCGGTGGCACGAAGAGAGGCCGGCGGCACGAAGTGGCACGAAGAGAGGCCGGCGGCACGAAGAGAGGCCGGTGGCACGAAGTGGCACGAAGAGAGGCCGGCGGCACGAAGTGGCACAAAGAGAGGCCGGCGGCACGAAGTGGCAGAGAGAGGCCGGTGGCACGAAGAGAGGCCGGCGGCACGAAGTGGCACGAAGAGAGGCCGGCGGCACGAAGTGGCACGAAGAGAGGCCGGCGGCACGAAGTGGCACGAAGAGAGGCCGGCGGCACGAAGTGGCACGAAGAGAGGCCGGCGGCACAAAGAGAGGCCGGCGGCACGAAGTGGCTCAAAGAGAGGCCGGCGGCACGAAGTGGCACGAAGAGAGGCCGGCGGCACGAAGAGAGGCCGGCGGCACGAAGTGGCACGAAGAGAGGCCGGCGGCACGAAGTGGCTCAAAGAGAGGCCGGCGGCACGAAGAGAGGCCGGCGGCCGGCGGTGGACTCGATTGAGTTTTTCATTGTGTCAGTGGAAACCATCCGAGGTGGAGGCGGGGCCTCGTTTCTCGGCGCTCACGTTCCCGGCGGTTTCCTCCGGAGGGCGGCGGGTCGGATTATCGGCCTGCGGTGTGACGGCGAGATGTGTTCATGTAAACCTGTTAATTCAAGGTGTTAGAGATGAAAGAGAGACGGGGAGAGTTTATTAATTATGGATGAAGCTACTTATCCTCTCTGTGTGTGTGTGTGTGTGTGTGTGTGTGTGTGTGTGTGTGTGTGTGTGTGTGTGTGTGTGTGTGTGTGTGTGTGTGTGTTCCTAGTGGGGACTTAAACCTGAATACTTACTTTCGGGGACACGTGTCAACGTGGGGACAAACATCGAAGGTTGACTTTGCTTTTTTTGAGGTTAGTTAGATTCGTTCATCTTTGATCAGACTACATGAATAATTTCCAGCGTCAGACCCGAATATGAACATCTGGAACGAAGCTCTGTGCGTTGTATGTGACATCACCGGAGAACAGTGACCACAAGTTCAGCATGTCAGAAGTTTTGTTTTTGTCCTCGTTTGATTCATCCTACAAAAAACAGCTAACCTCAAAGTTAACGACGCTAACGAAGCTAACGGCCCTCCGGAGGTCCCGGCAGAACTCGGAAACAACAAACCTCGTTTTTGTAAAACGACTTCACGCAGGACCTCAAACTGAATCTCATTCTGTCCGTTTCCAACGACTCAAACCGACCGCGGGCGTCGAACCAGCAGCTTCAGCAGCATCAGAGGCCAAACCGCTGCGTGATTTCTGTGATTTTAATCCTGGAGGATTACACAAATCCAGCCGTGCTCGGGATGAAAGAATTATTCATTGATTTCTCAGAGGAAACAAGTACGAAGGCAAGCGTGGAAAATCCTGTTTTACCCCAACTGTGTGTGTGTGTGTGTGTGTGTGTGTGTGTGTGTGTGTGTGTTCATGACTCTGGACTGCCTCCCTGCAGGATTATTATCTAGCGCCACCTGGTGGTTAAACTAATTTTGATCATTTCTTCTTTTTTTAACACTGAACGTCAGGAAATCTGCCCGTTTAATGCATCTTAATGTCCTCTAGACATTTACCCTGAACAATAAGGATCATATATTTATATAATATATATATTATATATTTATAAATTAATAACAATTTGAATGAGAACTGCAGATATTAGACTTTGACTGGAGTCCGACTGAAGACACAAAACAACCAAATTAAACTTCATTTAAGTCGAATTTGAAGGCAAAAACATTTCTTCTGTGCAGACCTGCTAAAGATGCAAATAACAGCAGATTTTGTGCACCTATATGTTCATATACATTTATTGAGTGCATGCATTTTAAAGTTTTTCATCTCAGTTACATAAAAAAAAACTTGTTTTAATTGTCGGCAATCAGGGACACGAAAGAAGAAACTCACGCTTGGTGTTTTTACTTCAACATAGAAGGACGCAGTCGCTGCTCATTTTACGTGACCTTTATTTGCTCAAGGTGGAGAAATCAAACGTCCATTTAAACTGTTCCTCTGAAAAAATATTTAGAGCTCAACAACATCTGAAACCAACATCTGACTTCAGCTGATGCACAAAAACACTTTTTACTTCCTCCTGTTTTCTGAAATTTAATTAATTTAACAAAACCATTCTGATCTTTGACTTTAAATAGTGACGGAGTGTAAAAGCTCGTTATGAAGGTGTCGACAAAACCTGCTCAAACATTCACCTTAATTCTGCGCTTCCTATTTAAAAAAAAAAATCTATTTCATGTCATTATATTTTTTTTTGGTCTTCAAAATGCCAAAATTGTTGATATTAAATTGGTCCTTTAAATAAACTGTGAAATAACACGTTCAAATGGCAGTTTTCTGCTGAATATTCAAACTTGTAAATTCTTAGTAAGAAGATGCCGTTGCATTGGAAATACATTAAAAACAACCACAGTACAAAGAGGCAACTTTCAACCGCAGTAACACAAAAAACATCACAAACACATCTGCAAACACCAGGATGTGCAGCTAAAAATGTGAATATATATTTATAATAAAATACATCAAAACTCCTTTTTTATGACAAACTGGTGCAAAGAAAAACAACAAAGTGATACACATATATATATTCATCTAATTATCATTAACATGCACTTTCACTGCAAGATGTAAACATTTGCTTTAAACCCCTGATTTGGCTGCAGAGTGAATTAAAGGTGTAAACAAACATTAAAACCTGTTGAAGTTACTTCACTCAGAGATTCTTGGCTTCCTGCTCGAACTTTAACATTATTATCATTTAATTACATTTACAGCGTCACCTTTTATTGCCACACGGTGTCGGCTCCTTTACCAGGAACTCTGACATCCGAAAGGTGTTTTAAAGGTCCCACAGTGTAAAAAATGTAGACTTATGTTGTGATTAAAGCAGGTCGAGTTGCTATGAAGACGGAGGAAATGTCAAAACATGAAGAAATGCACACAGCTCATGCTCAGCAAGTGTGCTGTTTGGACTTCCTGTAAATTTGTGATGTCACAAACTCATTCTGATATCATGTGCCCGTCCTCTGCATGGCCCACCGTCCGACCTTTTTAATGCGCAAGAAAACACAGAGCGGGTCATTCTGTCACAGAGCTAACAAACTATAAGACTGAAGAAACCCTGTGATTGGCCCGGACGTGTGTCACTCAAAAAGGAGTCAGTCAGTTATATAATTAAAACTACAAAAATATCTGAAGACTGAAAATAAACCAGTGGAAAAGTGTGAACGATGGGACCTTTAACTTTAAAGGGTCAATTCACCCAAATCGCAAACAATAATGTGTTTTTGTGGTAAATGTAGTGAAGTAAATGTACGTCTGCATTTATGTCTCGAATACTTGACCTCCTCAGAATAATTCAGACCAACAGGTCCGTTCACAGCAGAAGTCGGAGAAGATAAAACGATCTGCCAGACGACGTAAGCGAGTTTGTTCTGAGTGATTTGGGTGGAAGGACCTTCTAGATTTCAGCGGATCTCAACAACGTTCGGACATTTCTGTCGCGTAAATAACGAGTAACGTTTCCCAACAGTGAAAAAGAAAATCACCATTTTGACTCGGAAAAAGAAGCAAATAAAAAAGTTCCTGAAAAACATTCAGCTGAACTGGAAGAGCGTGAAGACGCGACGACGTACGAACGATATCCAACATTCTGAAGTCGTGGACGTGGTTTCCTGTCAGATGCGGTTGGACATCATCCCGGTGTTCAGTTTCAGAAAGAACGACTTGAGCTTGCAAAGCCGGCACTTCTTCTTCTTCCTCTTCTTCTTCCCGTTCTTCCCCTTCTTGTACACCCCTCGGTATTTCCCCTCCGCGTCCTCCTCCTCGTCCGCCCAGGGCACCCAGGCTCCTGCGTGCCGGCTGGGGTTCGCTCGCGGGTCGTCGGGCGGGAAGTAGACGGGCACCGCGGTCCGGTTGTAGAACGCCAGCCGGGCCAGCAGCCGCTGCACCACGTCCGGCCTCTGGTCCGCCAGGTCCTGCCGCTCGTACGGGTCGCCGGTGATGTTGAAGAGCCAGATGTTTTTGTTGGCGGAGGATTTGTAGACCAGCGACGAGGTGCGTTCGAGGTTCCACCAGCGACCCGGCAGAGTGGGAAGCACCTGCGGGTCAAAACTTTCAGTTATTAATGTTCATTTCAACCAAATTAAAACGGACACGTGAATGAAACCTCTTTCTAAAGTACCTGTGCGGGGACCCAGTCTCCGTGGCCCGGGTCTCCGGTCAGCAGCTTCCAGTCTCCGACCCGGATGGCGGCCTGGACCAACGTGTCCCACACAGGCGGGGCGGTTGGATGGGATCCAGGCGGCGTTCCCGCCTGGGACATGTTCTGGTTCTGGAATAACGTCCGCCTGGAATCTGACTTTAACCCAAGTTTGAGCTGCGCTTTGGATTTAGGCTGAGGTGGTCCAGACTGAGACAGGTTCTGGTTCTGGTTCTGGGAGGCGGTCCGCCTGGACTTCGAACGTGATGGGATCTGAGGTTTGGGCCGGGATGTTCCCGACACTGATGGAGCGCCGCTAGACTGGACCTCCGGCTGTGGTCTGTAGTGGGACCGCTGCTGGCTGTGAGGCGGGGCTTTGGTCTTGGCTTTAGGGGCGGGCTTTGATCTGAGGAGGGGCTTCAGGCCCTTTTTGGGGAGGGGCTTAGCGTGGTGGGAAAACGTCTGAGGTTTTTTGGTGGTCTTTAACTTGAACACTGACTTCTGCTTTGGTTGCTGCTTCAGAACTTTCTTCTTCTTTGGTTTTTTAAATGTCGTACCGTTCGATGCGCTCACTGCCGAAAGAAAAGACGAGGAGGAAGAGGTTTTAACCTTTAATTCAACATCTGTATTTCCTAGTTATAAATAAGAGGTGCTTGTGTTTTCATGTTTTCGATTTTGTCCGTCGCCATCTTGCTAGTTCGGGAGGAGCCGGCGGTGGATCCGACCGATCTGATTGGAAACCTGACGATACGATGTCCCGCCCACCGACAGCTGGAACCTGACTGCACTGCAGGCTGAGGCGCAACTGAAAGCTAAATCTGACCTTTTTTTTGTGACTAAAATTTTCAACCATCCTGTTTATCATTTAAATCACACGTGACCATCTTGTCGTTTTTTTGTGGAGCTGTTTGTTACCTGAGGCGCCGTCTCTGCTGCCGTCTCTGCTGGCGTCTCTGCTGCCGTCTCTGCTGCCGTCTCTGCTGGCGTCTCTGCTGCCGTCTCTGCTGCCGTCTCTGCTGGCGTCTCTGCTGCCGTCTCTGCTGCCGTCTCTGCTGCTGTCTCTGCTGGCGTCCCAGGCGGTGGTTTCAGCAGGAGGTTTGTGCAAAGGGTCGATGTTGTGAAGGATCTCCTGACGGGGCGACTCCTTCCCCTCACTGATGGTGGGCCAAACATCGAAACCGTCCAGACCTCGACTCTTAACGGGACACAGAACCAAGAAGAAAGGAACACTTTTAACCACACAGGAATAAATAAAAACGAATTTCCTGTTGTAAGAGAGGTTTTCTGGATGAGTCAGATTCTGTGACGACAGTCAGAATTTATCTGCTTTAGAAAATAGAAATCTGGCAGCAAATCAGGCCAAAAAAGATTTTATACAAACCAACTGACTCACGCTGATTTATGTCTGAACTGAAACACAAAGCGTGAGTGAGGTCAGTGTTCAGAAACGTTCGTCTACACGTCAGGAAAATAAAATAAGGACAGTTTTAACGGGAACATCTGAGGTCACGACGGGGACGAACGTTTAACTCAAACAAATAAACTTCAAATGAGACGGAGGCTGGGGTTAAAGAGGAGGACAAATGTTTGGTGGGACGACTAGAAATAACATTCAGGACCAGAACGCGGTACAGAGAGCTTCTGGATCCGGCGGGCGTCCTTATCGCTGCTCTGGTTCGGAGCACCATGGAAAGTTATCTTTTCTTTTCTAATACTCGCTGAGACTTACGAAGAAAAGTCCAACGAGAAACTTAAAAAGATACAAACGAACAACGTGCCACAAAATACAGAAACAAAACGTGACGTATAAAACAGTAAAACTTGGACTTTCCGTGTTGTTGGAGCCGAACGGAGTCGCCCTCACCTGGCTGATGTTCCCCCCGGCGAGGCCCACCAGCGTGGGGAACCAGTCGGTGATGTGGAGCAGAGCTTTGGACACTCGTCTCCGGCGCCTCAGCAGAGGACTGTGGACGAACGCCACTCCGCGGACGCCGCCCTCCCAGTACGTCCCCTGAGGACACGCTCGGCAGCGTTAACTTACGTATAAAACTGCTGTTGTAGATTTAATTAAGTTCATTTTCATGGAGAGTTTTAAAAAAAACGTTGGTTCAAAACATATCAAACATTTATGCAGTTGGTATTAAATTATGGAAACAACAACAACAACAACAACAATTTTCTGCAAAATATTAAGAAAAAACCTAAAGAATATTTATATCATGACAATAATACTAAATCATCAGCCTCCTTCTAAACACTTAGATTTGTGTTTCAGTCCCTGACAAGTTTGTTTGTGATTGTTGCGATTAAAAATATTTAATTTTGAAGCAGCTTTTCTTTAAATGAACACATATTTCTGGCTCCGACGAAGAATAAACGCTGAGCGAGCAGCCGTGATGCTCTCCGGCATCGGAGAAGAAAACTTTATCATCACTGGAAAAGAAATCTGGAGTTTCTGGTGTACGAGACTCTTTGAGCGCTTCTCACATTAATCTCACGTTTGCAGAAAATTCAGGCCGTTATCTGAGTTACGAAGACGAACTCTACGTGACTAAAACTACAATATATTAGCTTCCCATCCAACCAAACACGAACCTCCACGACCTTTGACCTCGTCAGCAAAACACTTCACAACTCGTGAACTTGAGGCTGATTGAAAATGTAAAATTCATAAATATCCACAGGAGGGCGCCGTTCATACGAACTTTCGTACCTTGCGGCCTCGCAGCGGCCAGTTGCTCCCGCCGGTGAACGGCTGCGCTCCGTTATCGGTGGAGTAGACGATCACGCTGTTCCGGTAGTATCCGAACTTCCGGAGGGCGTACGTGACGTTCCGGACCGCCTCGTCCACGGTGGAAACCATGGCGGCGAACTTCCTCCTGGCGACGTTGGCCATGTCCCGGTACGGGTAGATGTAGGACTTCGGCGGCTGCAGAGGCGTGTGGACGGCCTGCAGGGGGAGCAGTTGCAGACTTTAGTCACGGCTGCATCTTCTCGACAACATGGCTGCCCGCAAAACATCAGCTGGAAACAAACTCGATTTTCTGTGCCGTATGCTTTGAATTAAAATGTTCCGGTCCATGTGAGCCACACAAAACATTTTTAATTGACCTTTTTTCTGCAATCAATTCAAAGCCAGAAATTAGCATTAGAAAAATACATTTTGATTTTATTTTGAAAGACTTTATCTTCACTTCCTGTTCCGGTTGCTGCTTCCTCTGTTACCTGCAGGGACAGCAGCAGGAAGAGCGGCCGGTCCGCCGGGTCGTGACCCTCCAGGATCTTGCGAGCTCTCTGTGTGAACAGCGTGGTGGAGTATTTCCCTTCCTGGCCCCAGGCCACGCCCTCGTCGTCATGGAGATCGTAGCCGCACAAGCCGGGGCCGTCGCAGGACCCGTAACTACGCACAGACGTGAAAAATGTGAGTACAAAGACAAAGTAAACATGCACACTGGTATTATTCATGCTAATTCTCACGATTCACCTGTAATAATCCACACTTCCTGTTAAAGAACCGAAGAAACTGTCAAAACCTTTTCTGGTGGGCAGACAGGCTCTCCTGCAGGAGAGGAGGAAGAAAACTGAGCGTCAGACAAATTAAAAGTAAACTGTGTAGTTTTATTCATCCTTTAAAATCAAAACACAGCAAAGAAAAGTTCATTTCCAGTTCAGAGCGGTTTGGAGCAGGAAGTGACCATATTTGGACGAGCTGGGGGAGGAGCCAGCGGTGGATCTGACCGATCTGATCGGAAACCTGACGATACTACGTCCCGCCCACCGATAGCTGTAACCTGACTGCACCACAGGCCTGTCAATCAAATAGACACGCCCCCAAAAACAGGTCTTCTTGAATCTTCTTTTCTAATGAATGAGGGATTATTTTCAGATGGACCTCCAGAAAACTAAGAAGAAGGAGTGACTTTAGCTAACAACACCGAGATAACTGATGGACACATTTGATTCACTTTGGATTTGATGAGAGAAGTTGAATGGGAGTCTATGGAGCCGGAGGCTTTTTGGAGCCGACCTCTAGTGGCGCTCGCTGGTATTGCATCAGTCCCGTGAAGTCTCCGTCTCACCTGTAGAAGCCGAGGTGCCACTTGCCCACCATGTGAGTGGAGTAGCCGGCCTCCCGCAGCCTCTCGGGCAGCGTGTCCATGTGTGACGGCAGACAGCTCGGCTGGCTCGGTCGGATGATGGAGTGCTGGAGTCCCGTATGGATCTGATACCTCGAAGGAAAAAACAGGACCAGTCGGTGTTTGAACCAGAGACTCACCGATCCATCCGCTTCGTCTCATCAGTAACGAGATCATTCAGAGCAGCGCACTTCATTTGCTGTTTCCTGTGATTCTCTAACATGAGAATTTAACTTCTGTGGATCAATAACATCTGAAAAAAGTTATTTAAAAATGACTTTAAACTTACGAAACTTTATTTATTCGTGATGAGCAGCAAAAATTAAAAACAACTTATGATTAAACATGAACGAGAAGCTTTAAATAAACTAAATATAAAGAAGAGAAATGAAAACTTGTGTGAAATACGTCAAACATCCACAAACAAGGTGGAATTCTCCTTTAAAAACCTGATTAGTTTCTTTACTACGTGTCATAAATGAGGATGATGACAATTTGTAAGTATAACATTCCTTTAATCCCTTTAGAAATTAATAACAAGTAAAAAGAAGGGAGAATAAATGGTCAATATTGTTCTTTAAGGATGTACTGACACATATTAAGAGACTACAAGAACCAAAGCTGGAAAAAGAATGAAAGAAAAAGAAAAAGAAAAAGAAAAAGAAAAAGAAAAAGAAAAGGACATTAAGCTTATTATATACTGAAAGTGGCGACATGAGAACCGAGCAGCGAATTAAACCTTCAGCAGGACGAATAAATGATGGAAAATATGTGGAGGCTTTTTATAACTGCTTCATGTTGCAAAGCTGTTTCCAATTAAGATTTAAGTAGGAAAAAAATACACTTGAAACAATCTGACAATAAGACCAGAGGATAATAATCAAGAGTTAACGAGACAATTTGGGATATTGGCTAAAAATTCAAGTCATTTTATTTGGACCAAAAATACCAAAACAATTTTGCGGTTTGAGCTTCTAAATGTGAGAACTTGCTTCACTTTTCCTGTAATATCACTTTAAATTGGATATCTTTTTGTTTTTTGACTGTTTATTGGACAAATTAAGACGTTTTAAAGACGTTATTATTGACATTTAACGGATTAAATGATAAAAAATATCCACTAATTAGGCTGAGAAAGAATAATACTGAACATCTGATGCTTCAACTGGAAGTCAAATCTTTCTTTCCCTCAAAGTCACATCGATTCTGTTAAAACTGTGAAATAAAACGCCGTCTCTGACGGAGGAGGGGGGAGGAGGAGGTGGAGGCAGAGGAGGCAATGGAGGAGACGGAGGAGGCGGTGGAGGAGGCGGTAGAGACGGAGGAGGAGGTAGTGGAGGAGGAGAGGGAGGAGGTGGAGGTGGAGGAGGAGGTGGAGACGGAGGAGGAGGTAGTGGAGGAGACAGAGGAGGCGGTGGAGGCGGAGGAGGAGGCAGTGGAGGAGACGGAGGAGGCGGTGGAGGAGGTAGTGGAGAAGGAGAGGGAGGAGGCGGAGGTGGAGGAGGAGGTAGTGGAGGAGGAGAGGGAGGAGGCGGAGGTGGTGGAGGAGGAGTTGGAGGTGGAGGAGGTGGAGGTGGAGGTGTGTTTACCTGCCGGTGATCAGCTGGCTGCGTGACGGTGTACAGATCGGTTGGACGTAGTAGTTCTCCAGCTTCACTCCTTCTGCTGCCAGCTTGTCCAGAGTCGGAGTCTTGATGGTCGGGTTGTGATATCCGATGTCGTTGAAGCCCTGCGACGGTTTGAATGTTAAACTGCTTCGAACTCGTGTTTCTGACTTCACGTCGTGTTCAAAGTCTTCAGATTAAAAAGGTTTTTCGGGCGTCGATCGTCTGAGTATTTTCTCCGGCGGCCGAATCGGTCGTCTCGTTACGATCTCGGAGAACTCACCTGGTCGTCGGTGAGGATGAAGATGATGTGCGGCGGGTTCTTCGTCCTCCCCGTCGTCTCCTCGTCGCTCCGCTGCTTTGTTTTAAACTGATGAGGCGCGAGGCCGTCGACGCTGAGGAGGACGGTCAGCGCCGTCAGAGCCGCGGCCGCCTGCATCGTTGCAGCCGGACTCCTGCAGGAGCAAAACAAAAGAGTCCTGAAAATACAGCAGGACAGAAAAACCCAGAGAGGAGCTCAGAAACGTTCCAGTCGGCACAAATTCACACGAGCGTGCCATCGCTGCAGGACCGACTGTAGATCATAAAACCACATTTGAGACGGACTCGCCAACTCGGCCGCGACTGAGATCTGAAACATCCATCTGGTGGACAGAGATGAAGCTCAGAGGGCGTTTTAACCGTTTACAACCTGCTGAAGAAACACAACAACATTCAAAGTGATGAAAATATGAGCAGAGGATCAGAAACACGGAGAAGTTTGAGTTTAAAAGGTCTAAAATCCAACAAAGAGTTCTGTAATTCTAATTTAATTGTACATATAATAAAAAAATAAACAGATTAAACAGACTACATAAAAAAAAACATACAGGCTTCAAACTACAACCTGAAAACAACTAAAGTAAGAACGGAGTTCAGATTTATTTACTTTCTTAAATTCTGATTTTTTTTTTTTGGAGGGGGCCTTTATTTTGAAAGGCAGATTCATCAATTCAAATCAGTTTTATTTCAGTTTATAGTCACCTCTGTAAAATGGTTCTGATCCAGAAGTGTCTTCAGCTGCAATACCAGCGAGTGCCACTAGAGGTCGGCTCCAAAAAGCCTCCGGCTCCATAGACTCCCATTCAACTTCTCTCATCAAATCCAAAGTGAATAAAATGTGTCCATCAGTTATCTCGGTGTTGTTAGCTAAAGTCACTCCTTCTTCTTAGTTTTCTGGAGGTCCATCTGAAAATAATCCCTCATTCATTAGAAAAGAAGATTCAAGAAGACCTGGTTTTGGGGGCGTGTCTGTTTGATTGACAGGTCTGTGGTGCATTCAGGTTACAGGTTTTCATGCATCCAGTTTGTACTTTGAGGCCTTTTAGTTTCACTGTTTGTTTACATCCTTTAACTTTAAAATAAAACAATTATTGCACATTTTTTGTGCTCAGTCGGGCATTTTTAAAAATAAAATTTCAGTATTTAATTTGGTCAAATGCAACTTTAAACTTTCTACCAAAATAAATCAGATACTAAACTCAGTATAAATTGAAGTGTTTGCCTTTAACTTTTTGTGGACACTTCAGTTTCTGACGATGCTGTCGAGCTTCAACTGACAGTTTATGTCACTCTCGATTGATTTGTTGATTATTTATTTCATTAAATCAACTGAAGAATTTGTCAAATAACGTGCGCAGTTAAAAAAAAAAAAAAGGTTAAAAAAACAAAACTTTTTATTGCCTAACTCTTAATTTTTCTGCAGTTTGAGCAGAGCTCTGTTCTTCAGAGGAACATGTAAACAGCAGATTAATTATAATCTATATTAGGTTAGGTAGGTGGTTACTTTATTTAATAAATATATATCATATATATTTAATATGTAATCAATCTGTGACATGTTTACAAACGGAGGAACACAACGAGCAGCACGTCATGTTGTATTTTGTAAGCAGGCATGATGAAGAACAGCTGCCTCACATCCACTCAGCTGGACCCCCACACACGCGCACGCAATACAACTATTGATAAGTCACTAATACATGTGACGTCACGGCTTAACCAGGTGCAGATCATTCTAACATGTGTGACGTCAGCCCGGCTCTGATTGGCTCCTCATCTGTTCCGCCCATCAGCGGTGATATTTACAGCCTGACTGAATCAATACGTCGATGAAGGATCAATGGGAGTGAACGGCCCCCCCCCCTCCTCCTCCCCCTCCTCCTCCTCCTCCTCCTCCTCTTCCTCACCGCCTCTCTTCAGTTCATTCTTCACTCTTCGTCTCCGGCGAAGTTCGTTTTTTGCGGAAAGTTTCTGGAAGACGCCGCATGTCCTCCGGTCTCCAGCAGAGCCGTCCTTCCGTCCTTCCGTCCTCCGGTCTGAGCGTCCTCTCTCTGCCGATGAAGCGCGAGCGAAGACGAGGCGCGCAGAAACGCACGCAGACTTCCGGTCTGACTTGTCAAAATAAGATACTCTGCATGCGGACTCAAAATAATCCGAATGTATAAACACACATATGTACATATACTAATTAAATGATGGTTCCTCATTCGAAAATACAGATAAAACAATACAAATAAAAATGAATTGGTTGATTTCACTTGCTAATGTTGCTTTAATTATGAGATCCAGCCGATTTTTTTAAAAAGGTCTCTGAAGGGCTCTAAATTTTCTCTTTCAGTGCATTTTTAATAATTCAATATTATTATTTATCATTTAAGAATTCAATATTGATCAAAACTACTTGAATACATGAAACACTTCATCTTCCCCTGAAGGAGATTGTTGTATATTACCAGGCCAGCTGGCTAAATAACCGAGCTTGTGTTATTTGCACTGTTTTCCCCTCTGACTTTATATGACAGCACAGTGGAAATGCTCAATCTCAAATACACAAGTGATAACTTAATAAAGGCGTAATTTAAATGCTCAAAGTGTTAAATTTGGGGCAATTTAAATATGGGCGGAGTCAAACTTTTGACTGGGCGGTGTTAAAACATTTGGCTCCACCCCAAATTGGACAGCACAGGGAGGGGCTCCTTGATCTGGCTAACAGTTCAATCTGAAGCAGTAACCTCGCTGGTTATCGGAAGCTAACGTACAAAGAAATAACCACTGAGCTCATCGATCATGTGAAACCTCAGCGAGCTGTAGCTCCGGTAACTTATTTCATATTTGTAATTTTCTGTCCCTTTTCTGTTGGTTAATGCTTTTAATTAACAGAGAAACTGACTCACTATTAAGATTATTTCTGCCTTCATAGCATCTAAGCCTGAAGTAAAAATGAGTACTTGTGTGCTAACATCCCTCAGCGGGGTAATAATGTAAAATCTGTCATTTATGCCAACAAAAAAAATGATAAACTCGTAAAATCTTGCTTGTCCTTTTAATTTGAAGGCTGCACTGCTCAACATCCGGTGTTCCCGAGCTCATTTCTGTAACTTTACGCAGGAGAAAACTGCAATAAATCCACAGCAGCTCGTTTAGCGGCTCTAAGTTACTTTAACACGTCTCCTGTACGTTGTGGTCGTCGGTCTCCGTGCCGGCGGCGGAGGGACCGCGGACGGGACGTCCGCCGGGCGGTGCGGCTGCAGCCCGCCGGACGGTTCAACAGGCGGAGGAGAGCCAGCTGGCACTCCGGAGAGGAACCAGGAATTTCTCTCCGTCAGGCTGCGAACTGCAGAGATGCAGCAGTGCAGCAAGTCATCCACAAGTAATCAGGATTAGACAGGAAATAGGAGAGATTAAATAAAAGCTCCTGTTATCTCTCATTGGAAATGTTTGTATGCTCCAACAAAAAGAAAAAAATCAGGTCGTAAAAGTAGTCATAAAGGTCAACAGAACAGAAATAAGATAACATTTGCAGTGTCTGCTGTTAAAGTTGTCCTATTAAGCACAATAAATGTATAAATATACAACCAATTCTCTAAAAGATGCTGATTTAAATGAGAATTTTTCCTCGTGTGGGAGCAGTTCTTGCACAACTTCCTGTCTTTAGAAATCATTTCAGAAGTTTTAGCTGTGTTAAATAAGTTAATTCTTAATTTTAAAAAGGTTTTGTCTTGTTTTTTGTAATTATCTGTACTGAGGTGTTTATCTTTTACACTGGTATCAAAACACATTTAACGAATAGCACATGTTATTGAGTAAGAAAGAGGAATGCTTTGATGATTTCTTTGTAAAGCTGGCAGATGTGGCATCAGAGGAGAGTTTGGACGGAGAAAACGCAGCATTAAAGCTCCACAAAGGCTCTGAAACTCAAACTGTTCCACCAACCACCACTTTTATTTTGAAAGTTATGAGCAGAAATCCTGTTGTCCCTAACTGTGCCTCTTTTGTCAGTGATGGATGGACGGATGGATGATTGACAGGTCATTTAAAACTATGTTTTAACTTACTTGTTGCAAGTCGCTTTGGATAAAAGCGTCAGCTAAATGTAATGTAATGAAATGTGATGTAATGTAATGAAATGTAATGTAATGAAATGTAAATGTAATGTAATGAAATGTGATGTAATGTAATGAAATGTGATGTAATGTAATGAAATGTAATGTAATGAAATGTAAATGTAATGTAATGAAATGTGATGTAATGAAATGTGATGTAATGTAATGAAATGTAAATGTAATGTAATGTATGTAAAATGAGGCTGAAACGTGGTGGAAGGACGTCTTTTTAAAACCTTGGTGTTTGTCTGCGTCCCATTGGTCCAAATGGTCCAAATGGTCCAAACGGTCCGGGACCCTCTGCTTCTGCTGGAGAGTCTCCGCGTTGCATCCAGCACCAAGTTTCCAACAAACAAAGCGCTGAAAGAGGCGGTGTGTGATTTATTGAGGCCTGATTCACTGGCAGGAACGAGGCCAGACGTTGTTACAGCTCCTTCAGTTGCATCATCCCAACTTAAAGCACGCAGTTTCTCAACTGAAACAATACGAACACTTTATTCAAAACACACTTTAATTTAAACGCAGGTTTAGAAGGTATGAAGATGATTTCTACCAGTAAGGCAAAGGTTATTTGTTATTATTATTATTATTATACCTTCACTCAAAATCACAAGTTACTAAGTTACAAATTATGACTTATTATTTTATCATTTTCAGAGTAAAAAACTATTTCTGGAAAAATAATTAAGTCAAAATGACACTAATTCAAAAATATTGACTTTCTAAATCCCCAATAATGAGCTATTAAATCAAAGTTTAGGATTATATGTGAAGACGTTTACTTATTTACTTTCTGGGTAAAAAAATTGTGAGGTACCAAGTTCAAATTAAGAGACAGAAAGTCTGAATTTTGATTAAATATTGAAGACTTTTGCTTTATTTATCGATTTATAGACACTCATACTTTTGTCTCCAAAAGTCACAAATTTGATTTACAAACTTTTCACCCTTAAATCTCGGCTGTTTTGTCTCTTTTCCTGATGTGAAGCGATATAAATGCACAAGTCTGTATAGTTGGTCAAAAATATATATCTAAAGTCTTGTTTCTAAACTCTGTAAATTAATCACTGGTGTGTCTAATTAATTGTGCGTTTTGCTTCACAGAAAATGACCCTTTTATGAAGTGAACAAACTAAGAAATAAACATGGTCATTAAAAGGAAACGCAATCGTCTAAACTCATTTTCTATCTGGCTTTCAATAGTATAAATATATTTATGTTGTAAATATGAAATTCAACTTTATTTAGACATTTAATCTGCTAAACATTCTTCTAAATGTTTATTTTAGTTCTCTAACTCAGTTCTGTCCCTTTTATTTCCAGTCTCTATGGAGACAGTACGCGCTGTCCTCGTCCTCCCTGCGTCCTCTTTAAAAACAAAAGACAACAAATCAAAACTCCATTTCCCATGCTGCATTTCGAAGGGGGGCGTCGTCACCGCACGTGCGCAGGCTGCACGGCGAACACGAAGTGAAGTGTTAATAACAGGACAATAATATTGGAGCTGGAGCGCGTCCCCGCCGGTCCAGTTGGACACCATGGCCTCGGAGGAGGACGACGCGCTGCTCTTCCTCATCTACCAGCACCTGAAGGTCAGCGGCTTCCGGAAGGCCGCCAAGGTGCTGGAAAAACACGTTTCTCAGGTGAGAAGTTCGGTCCGGTTCTGCCGGACCTGCAGCCCGGTCCGGTGGGAGGCGACCTGACGGGGCTCGTTCGCTCATTTCTGTTCTATTTATTACCAAGTAGGTTTTTAATGCTGTTTGTTGTCGTGACACGCGCGTCCTGCACGTTTCATGAAAGCTGTTCTATGAAATATAAATGTGCTCGTGCACTGAGTGAGTGTGAGTGTGTGTGTGTGTGTGTGTGTGTGTGTGTGTGTGTGTGTGTGTGTGTGTGTGTGTGTGTGTGTGTGTGTGTGTGTGTGTGTGTGTGTGTGTTGGGGGGGTTGAAGCGGCCCGGGCCTCCTGGAGGAAGGGAACATAATGTTACGGGAGCTGCTGCAGCCTCAGGCCCCTCCGCTGACGCCCCATTCAAAACCTCCATTCACTTTTCTCCAATTTAGTCATAAAGTTGTCAGATTTGATTTAAATGCTCTATAGCTGCAAAGAGAAGCAGATTAATGGATCATTTGATCAACAGAAAATTAATCAGCAACTATTTTGATCACCAACCAGTTACAGTTGTTAACCAAGCAGAACTGACTAACGTTGGCTTCCCACTATAGTGCAGAACATATTGTTGGATTTTGCATTGTTTACGAGACATTTCATGACTTCTCACTGTGCTCAGACTGAAAGGTTTTTTTTGTTTTTGTATTTAATAGACCAAATATTCTGTAATAAACATTAAAATGTTGGATCAGTGTGTACATGCAAACACACGCTTTCAAATTCTGTAAAATACACAATTCACTGTTCAGCCAGACTCTTATTCACTTGTTTTTTTTGGTATATTCTTTTAGTCCAAACTAAACTGTTGAACCGACTCCGAGTGGAGTCACTGCTGTTGCTCCAGTTCTGCTCTCTACGGAACAGCTCGGTTTTTCTTGCACATGCACACACGAAGAATGTGCAACTTCTTTCTTCTGGTTTCACGTTTCGGGCTCGCAGGCTGAAAATATCCCCGTTAAAAGTTTCTGACAGAGTTTAAAGAAGATCACGACACAACAACGTCAGTAATTACCTGCCCGACTCTTATTTTGTTACTGCGAGCACGAGTTCCCTCTCATACTGCGAGTCGGGCATATTTTCCAGGGGTTCACATCTGGGAGCTTCGTGGCATCAAAGTGGCAGCTTTCCTGAAGGACAGGAAATTTGCTGTTTCCCTTTCAACTCTTTTTTTTTTTCTGTCTTCGTCATTATAGTCGCGTTTCAGAGAATATTGTCTCAATTATAGTTGTGACGTTCAGGGCATCGGTAAAAAGACTGGAAAATAGGCTTTCGAGAGAAACTCGGAGAATGTTGAAAAAAAAGCCCAAAATGTGTCAGGATGTGATTTTGTTTGTGTAGGTGGAGACACCGGAGACCTCCAACCTTCATGATATCTACACAGGATGGATGAAGTAAGTCAGACAAATGTTTGATGAATTCAAAAGTACTGAAAATAATTGTTATAATATGGCAATACATTTGTTTAGATGTGTCTTTTTATTATGTTCATACTTACAGGAAGAAAGATAGAAATAATAATAATTACAATATCGTAGGTAACGAAAGCATAGAAGTCAAATTTACAACAGAAATAAAGTGAAAAAATAAATAAAGGATAAAGAAAAGATAAATGAAATATGGAGAAAAAGAACAAAAAACAAGGCATTTAAAAGTCATATTCTGTTTATCCCATAACTGTTTGTACATTAAACAGACGCAACAAAACAAAACAAGAATCAGTCGGAGACTAAAGAACTGAAAGATGAATTCAAGTATGAAGAATCTGTCTGGTTTTTCATCAGGTGACATCAGACACTCAGCTCAGGTGGATTTAAAACAGGATGTGACCGGTTCTCTCTCTGTGTGTGTGTGTGGGGCTTCCTGTTTGGCCTCGTGCCCAGTGCATTCTGGGATAGGCTTCAAAATCCCTGCCTCTCAGTGGAGGATTAAACGGGCAGCAGATGAATGAGTGAATGAACGACATCATCATGTGACATCATCACGTCAAATCAGAGAAAGTCAATGAGAATGTTTCGTTAAAGACGAGAAATGAAATGAACACAGAAGAGAAACACAACCTCAATTTAGTCTGTGTGTGTGTGTGTGTGTGTGTGTGTGTGTGTGTGTGTGTGTGTGTGTGTGTGTGTGTGTGTGTGTGTGTGTGTGTGTGTGTGTGTGTGTGTGTGTGTGTGTGTGTGTGTGTGTCTGTGTGTGTGTGTGTGTGTGTGTGTCTGTGTGTGTGTGTGTGTGTGTGTGTGTCTGTGTGTGTGTGTGTCTGTGTGTGTGTGTGTCTCTGTGTGTGCGTGTGTGTGTGTGTGTGTGTGTGTGTCTGTGTGTGTCTGTGTGTGTCTGTGTGTGTGTGTCTCTGTGTGTGCGTGTGTGTGTGTGTGTGTGTCTCTGTGTGTGTGTGTGTGTGTGTGTGTGTGTGTGTGTGTGTGTGTGTGTGTGTGTGTGTGTGTGTGTTACAGGCTCTGCTCTCTCGCCCAACACACCAAGCAGGAGAGTGAAGACTTCGGCAGCCTGAAGAAGGAAAGCATCAAACCCGAACCTGCAACCAGTGAAGACGACTCCAAGCCTCCGCCCGGTAAACCTTCATTTATAAATTTAAAGTTCAAACATTATTACTTTATTTCCAGCTGAAACAATCATCAAGTCGTCTCCGCTGCATTTTTTGGGAACTTTAAATTTTTCTTAAAATTCCTGCGATTTTTACGCAAAAAACTCAAAATCGACAAATCAAACATTTTTGATCAGGGATGGATTATTTGGTGTTTTAATATCCAAATTAATGTCGAAGTATGATTTCAAGTCTTTCACCTTTGATATTTATGTTTACAAAACTGTCCTCCTTAATTAATTAAAGATTAATGAAACCTTGATCCGCTTTTCTTGAACTTTTCTTTTTCCAGCTCAGTATTATTCAATATATTGTTTTGTCTTTTTATTTATTCAGATTTTATTTTCCACCATAGAAGTTCCTTGTGTCAGTTTCACACACACATCATTTAATTCTACAATTTTTCCACCTGTTTTTTAAATATATTGTTTTATTTTGAAATATGAATCTTTGCTGTTTTGACTATATTTCATCACGTCTCTGTTCTCAGAGTCCGGAGGAGACGTCGATCCTGCAGAGACAGAAACCGTCTGTGAGCAGCTGCTGGACGCAGCTGATAAAACCAGAACCACAAACGAGGAGGAGGAGGAGGAGGAGGAGGAGATGAAGATGGAGGAGATCAAACCGGAGCAGGAGGTGAGCATCGAACATATCAGAGAAATGTTTTTTTATTTGTCACAAGATACATAAAAAAATGTGCCGACAAATAGCCGGTACATAAAAGAAGGTCAAGTTATGATTTGAACATCGAGAAGTTGAGGACGGTTGAATATAAATAAATGTAGAATAAAACATAAAAGCATCGGAGGTATCGAGTGACTGGTCGACAGTAACGGCACCAAAACACATAACTGTCGTCCAGTCAGTGTAATAATTGTTGTTATAACCTCTGATGATTCACATCTCCTCGTCTGTCCTGTTTCAGTTGTCATTACTGTGTGTGTGTGTGTGTGTGTGTGTGTGTGTGTGTGTGTGTGTGTGTGTGTGTGTGTGTGTGTGTGTGTGTGTGTGTGCTCTTTTATGTCGGCCCATCGATGCAGCAGATAACACTGTTTGGACAGAGACTGTGTGACAGAAGGATAATCTTCTGAGACAAATTGTGTGTGCGTGCGTGTGTGAGTGTGTGAGTGTGTGTGTGTGTGTGTGTGTGTGTGTGTGTGTGTGTGTGTGTGTGTGTGTGTGTGTGTGTGAGAGTGTGTGTGTGTGTGTGTGAGCGTGTGTGTGTGTGTGTGTGTGTGTGTGTGTGTGTGTGTGTGTGTGTGTGTGTGTGTGTGTGTGTGTGTGTGTGTGTGTGTGTGTGTGTGTGTGTGTGTGTGTGTGTGTGTGTGTGTGTGTGTGTGTGTGTGTGTGTGTGAGCGTGTGTGTGTGTGTGTGTGTGTGTGTGTGTGTGTGTGTGTGTGTGTGTGTGTGTGTGTGTGTGTGTGTGTGTGTGTCTGTCGGTGTGTGAATGGATCATTGTGGTTCAGTCGACAACTGCAGGAAACCCCGATTACTTTGCTTTGTTTCTTTTCATTCGTGTATTTCAGCGAGTTTTCTTTCTCTGCGAAGACGAAATAGATTTTTAATAGAACAAAAATATTTCTGCTGAACTTAAGTTTAGTTTCTTTTGTTCTTCTACTTCTCGCCGGTCAAATTTAAATCGGTCCGTGTGCAGACGACAGAATTAAAACAATCTGCCGAACACGTTTGACATCACGTGTCTAAAAACTGCGTGTATTCGAGCTGCGGGATTCTGGGTAAAATACGAAAATATCAAGATTTTCTTCAATATAAATATTTAGTGCATCATTTACCTGATAAAACTAATAAAATAAAATAAAACTAATCTAACTGCCTAATGCAGGATGGGTGTTCTGCCTTCATCCTCCTGTTGCTCATATTTTGTTCCGTTTTGTTCCGACCGTGTGAATTTGATTCATTTTATAAAGGAAATAAATAACAGGAGGATTATTACCTTATTATCAATAACTTCAGATCAGAGTCTGACAGGAATCAGATGGTTTTATCGTCCCGGTTTATCATCACAGTTTCCGGTAGTTTTCCTTGTAGCGCCGCGCCGCGCCGCGAGCTGCATCAGTTCTCAGCGCGCCGGCAGAACTCAACACGTCAGAACAACGGAAAGGAAACACTCATGTTTTTAATGCAGCGGCTTCACGAATCGGATACTGAACAGAAAAACAATTCAATTTAATCTCAAATATTCTTTCATTAAACGTAAACTCTGAGTTGTATTCTCCTTCCTGACGGTTTCTCTATAGATTGAAGGTGAATAGAAGCGCTTGTTTGATGGTAAAATCGTTTGCGTTTAGAAGTGAGATTGTGATTAATTGTGCAGCTCTAGTGTGTATTCAGACACTCATTATCCTCCATTATAGAGCTCCACCGCTGCCCCAAAACTATTAAAGACACACCAATGAGCTACACCCGGTCCCACATGCACTGTTTTTCTACTAAAGTACTCCTCAGAGCAGCTACGATCAGTCACCAACACACGCACCGTCTCCAGAAGTAAAAACATCCTTAAATGTCGATCCTTTCCTGCATCTTGTACATGTTTTACAGTCCGCTCCGACTGAAGTGTCCGAAGCATCTAAGAAGGCAGAAAGCTCCGTCTCTGCCTCGGCAGACTCCGAGGAGACGGCCGAACCCGCCCGGGGCGACTCCGGCCCGGCGGACCCCCGGCGACCTGCCTCCGATCGGGGCGAGGAGCCACCGCGGGTCCCCGATCCAGTCGAGGAGCGCCGAGATGAGCCGGAGCAGGTGAGACGAGGCTGACGAGTCTTTTAGGTTCTTATCAGTTCTGGTAGTTTTGAATGTTTTTAACGCTTTGAGGAGTTGAAGCTGTTGATCAGATATTCTGCTTTGTTCCTGTGTTTTCCTTTTCTGCAGGATATCGGTCACTTTTCTGTGAAGATGTGACACTCAAACGTAGCTTTATTCATAGTTATTGTGTTATGTTTGTCTGTCCTTCACACCGTCCTCGTCCTCCACCTTCCTGCTCTGAAACAAACAGAACCGTTAGTCGTCGTTGACTCGTGACTCAGCCGAGCCTCGGCTGCACATCTGAAAGCGATTGTGTGGAGAGCTGCGACTCACTGAGGTGCATTGTTTGTATTGTTCAGCTGCCAGCAGGCAACGCTGCAACAAGCATTTCTCTGCTGAGTCGGCACATTTTTAAGACTTTTTTTTTCCCTGGAGGATTAAGATTACATTTGCGTGACCAACAAGGCTGGGTGTTTTCTTAAAATTATACACTTGGGATTAAATATTGGAAATAACCTCTAAAAAATAATTTGAAAGTCCAACATGAACAGAAATGCCAACTTTAATCAATATTTAAGTTGAGTGCCAGTTGGCATTAAATTCAGCCGATCATGAGGCTGCACACTGAATTAAATTATTTATAACCTACTGCAGTTTTATTGATTTTTACATCTCTTTAGCCTCTCGTGACATTATTGATTCTGCAGCAGCTTTTTCTCCAAAATTCTTTTAACATTGACCTCATGAATCATTCCTGTTTATTAAACTCTTGTAGTTTCATCCATATTGTTTTGTAGTTTAATCCATCCATCCATCATCTATACCCGCCTTATCCTGAACAGGGTCACGGGGGGGCGGAGCCTATCCCAGCTCACATTGGGTGAAGGCGGGGTTCACCTGGACAGGTCACCAGTCCATCACAGGGACACATAGAGACAGACGGAAACAAAGACCGTTCATGCTGTCATTCACACCTCAGGGACATTTGTAGAACCACCAGTTAACCTGGTAGCATGTTTCTGGATGGTGGGAGAAGCTGGAGAACCGAGAGAACCCACACAGGCACACGGAGAACCTGCAGACTCACACAGGAAGGCCGGGATTCGAACCTGGAACCTTTTTGCTGTGAGGCGACGATGCTAACTACTGAACCACTGTGCCGCAGTTTAATCCAATATTTTTATATTTTGTAGTTTCAGCCAACATTTAATTTAGTAGTTTTTTCTTTCATTTTATTTTGTAATTTCGTCGAGCATTAGTGAGACGAGTCGACAGACTGTAAACAGATTATTTCCCAACATGACGGCGTCTCATTGTTTGTATAAAACTGCTCCTTGTCACGTGATAAACGAGGAAGCTCAGCTCCTCCTACTTCTGGGTGCAGTGCCGTTACTATAGCAACCACTGAGACGCAGATCGGATCTGATCCCCTTCAGGGACTTATTGAGTTCAGCGTTACCAAAACTGATTGAAGTTATGGACAAAATTATCCTATGATTCCTCCTGGATGAAAAAATGAACGCTTCTTTTAATTGTCATCATCTTTCTTTCTGCTTCCAGGAGCCACAAGCTGCCGTGAACGCTGCAGAGGATGAGGAGGATGAAGAGGGGGCGCCTGCAGAGGATGAGGAGGATGAAGAGGGGGCGCCTGCAGAGGATGAGGAGGATGAAGAGGGGGCGCCTGCAGAGGATGAGGAGGATGAAGAGGGGGCGCCTGCAGAGGATGAGGAGGATGAAGAGGGGGCGCCTGCAGAGGATGAGGAGGATGAAGAGGGGATGCCTGCAGAGGTACAGCACAGCCTGATGTTATGATATCAGTGAAGACCCTGCAGGGGCTTTTTATTATTATTTATTATTATTTATTTCCACAATGTTTAAATCAGAGTTTAACTTTTAGTGTTTCAGATTCACTAAAAGAGTCAAAGAAAGAAACGAAACGAAAAACCTCTTCATGTCTGCAGTCAGACTGATGTTGACCTGTTGATTCCTCCTGCAGCAGCCCGGCCGGGCCGACTCCGCCCCCTCCGGCGAGGAGACCAATGAGCAGCCGGCAGAGACGGAAGCCCCGCCCCACGACGGTAGGGCGAACCAATGGCTGATCTAATAGCCGGGTTGTTCTGTAACTTTTACATGTGGCGTTTTTTCTGTCTCCTTCTCACCGCGGCGACAAGAATCACACGCCGTCGTGAAGAAGCTTCTCCGACGATTCAGAGTGACGGCGTTCATCTCCGACGGCGTTCATCTCCGACGGCGTTCATCTCCGACGTCGTTCATCTCCGACGTCGTTCATCTCCGACGGCGTTCATCTCCGACGGCGTTCATCTCCGACGGCGTTCATCTCCGACGGCGTTCATCGTTCATCTCCGACGGCGTTCATCTCCGACGGCGTTCATCTCCGACGGCGTTCATCGTTCATCTCCGACGGCGTTCATCTCCGACGTCGTTCATCTCCGACGGCGTTCATCTCCGACGGTTCATCGTTCATCTCCGACGGCGTTCATCGTTCATCTCCGACGGCGTTCATCTCCGACGGCGTTCATCGTTCATCTCCGACGTCGTTCATCTCCGACGGCGTTCATCTCCGACGGCGTTCATCTCCGACGGCGTTCATCGTTCATCTCCGACGGCGTTCATCTCCGACGTCGTTCATCTCCGACGTCGTTCATCTCCGACGGCGTTCATCTCCGACGGCGTTCATCTCCGACGGCGTTCATCTCCTCCGACGGCGTTCATCTCCGACGGCGTTCATCTCCGACGGCGTTCATCGTTCATCTCCGACGGCGTTCATCTCCGACGTCGTTCATCTCCGACGGCGTTCATCTCCGACATCGTTCATCGTTCATCTCCGACGGCGTTCATCTCCGACGGCGTTCATCTCCGACGGCGTTCATCGTTCATCTCCGACGTCGTTCATCTCCGACGGCGTTCATCTCCGACGGCGTTCATCTCCGACGGCGTTCATCGTTCATCTCCGACGGCGTTCATCTCCGACGTCGTTCATCTCCGACGTCGTTCATCTCCGACGGCGTTCATCGTTCATCTCCGACGTCGTTCATCTCCGACGGCGTTCATCTCCGACGTCGTTCATCTCCGACGGCGTTCATCTCCGACGGCGTTCATCGTTCATCTCCGACGGCGTTCATCTCCGACGTCGTTCATCTCCGACGGCGTTCATCTCCGACATCGTTCATCTCCGACGGCGTTCATCTCCGACGGCGTTCATCGTTCATCTCCGACGTCGTTCATCTCCGACGGCGTTCATCTCCGACGGCGTTCATCTCCGACGGCGTTCATCGTTCATCTCCGACGGCGTTCATCTCCGACGTCGTTCATCTCCGACGTCGTTCATCTCCGACGGCGTTCATCTCCGACGTCGTTCATCTCCGACGTCGTTCATCTCCGACGTCGTTCATCTCCGACGGCGTTCATCTCCGACGTCGTTCATCTCCGACGGCGTTCATCTCCGACGGCGTTCATCTCCGACGTCGTTCATCTCCGACGTCGTTCATCTCCGACGTCGTTCATCTCCGACGGCGTTCATCTCCGACGGCGTTCATCTCCGACGGCGTTCATCTCCGACGGCGTTCATCATCTCCGACGGCGTTCATCTCCGACGGCGTTCATCTCCGACGGCGTTCATCGTTCATCTCCGACGGCGTTCATCTCCGACGGCGTTCATCTCCGACGTCGTTCATCTCCGACGTCGTTCATCTCCGATGTCGTTCATCTCCGACGGCGTTCATCTCCGACGGCGTTCATCGTTCATCTCCGACGGCGTTCATCTCCGACGTCGTTCATCGTTCATCTCCGACGTCGTTCATCTCCGACGGCGTTCATCTCCGACATCGTTCATCTCCGACGGCGTTCATCTCCGACATCGTTCATCTCCGTTCATCTCCGACGGCGTCCATCTCCGACGGCGTTCATCTCCGACGTCGTTCATCTCCGTTCATCTCCGTTCATCTCCGTTCATCTCCGACGGACGTCGTTCATCTCCGACGGCGTTCATCTCCGACGGCGTTCATCTCCGACGGCGTTCATCTCCGACGGCGTTCATCGTTCATCTCCGACGGCGTTCATCTCCGACGGCGTTCATCTCCGACGGCGTTCATCTCCGACGGCGTTCATCTCCGACGGCGTTCATCGTTCATCTCCGACGGCGTTCATCTCCGACGGCGTTCATCTCCGACGGCGTTCATCTCCGACGGCGTTCATCTCCGACGGCGTTCATCTCCGACGGCGTTCATCGTTCATCTCCGACGGCGTTCATCTCCGACGGCGTTCATCTCCGACGTCGTTCATCTCCGACGGCGTTCATCGTTCATCTCCGACGGCGTTCATCTCCGACGGCGTTCATCTCCGACGGCGTTCATCTCCGACGGCGTTCATCTCCGACGGCGTTCATCTCCGACGGCGTTCATCGTTCATCTCCGACGGCGTTCATCGTTCATCTCCGACGTCGTTCATCTCCGACGGCGTTCATCGTTCATCTCCGACGGCGTTCATCTCCGACGGCGTTCATCTCCGACGTCGTTCATCTCCGACGGCGTTCATCTCCGACGGCGTTCATCTCCGACGTCGTTCATCTCCGACGGCGTTCATCGTTCATCTCCGACGGCGTTCATCTCCGACGTCGTTCATCTCCGACGTCGTTCATCTCCGACGGCGTTCATCGTTCATCTCCGACGGCGTTCATCGTTCATCTCCGACGGCGTTCATCTCCGACGGCGTTCATCTCCGACGGCGTTCATCGTTCATCTCCGACGGCGTTCATCTCCGACGGCGTTCATCTCCGACGGCGTTCATCTCCGACGTCTCATCAGAGCCGCCGACACCATCCGACCGCCGGCTTTGTTTCCAGTTAGAACAGATTTTTAAAGTTATTACTCTCCGCTGCACTTCAATAAAAGTCATTGCAAGGTTATTGATTTAGGAAAAATATATAAAATCTTGTTAATGTACAATTTATTTCCTGTTTAAGGATTTAAATCTTTCCCAAAAAGTGAAGTTAAATCATCATAAAATTGCTTTTGATTTTACCAATAAAAAAAAAAGCTGAAAATCCTTCTAATTTAGATGCAGGAACTCCTGATTATCTGAATAAACTGACTTTAAAAGTTCTCCACAAGCATTTGCAAAAAGAGAGTTACTAATGAAGTAGTTTCCTTCATTTTACTCTGGACATATTTTTTCCATTTTATTTGGCAGTAAGAGAATCACGCTGCATTTCCTCTTCTGGCAGCGTCTTCGTCTCCAGCTGTTGAAGCGCAGGACGTTTTCATCATCTCACTTTATTTGAATAAAAAAGGAGAACAGGAAGAAAACCCAGCGAGACGGCCTCCAAGTTCACCTCCAGGCGTTTCGGATTTCAACGCCAAACCTTGTAAAGAGTTTGAAGGAGAGAAACGACGCTCCGACCAGTTTTTCCACGTCGTCACTCACTTTGGGAAACTTCTCGGAGCTCGTTAACCAAAAACGGAGCGAAGACGAGTCTTGAGAGTTAAACTCATCTGAGGATTTCTAAACACTTTGGAAACTAACCAAGAAACTGATGATACAAGATCTGTTGACATTCATGTCCCCCTCACGGATAAGTTGGAATAACTTACTGTTGTTTTCATCTTTTTCAGACCCTGACAGTAAAGAGGAGAAATCTGAGGTACCGCACAACTTTTATTTTGAAGTGATGAAGTTTAAAGCGTTTACAGCGCTGTTATGTCTTTACCGATAATCTAAACATAAGAACGTGATTACAGTAACGGTAATAACTCCTGTCTGTGTTTCACTCAGAATAAAGAGCAACGTGACGTCACGTCCGAGCTGAAGCTCGAGGACGAGACGGAGACGTCGGCACCCGCGGAGGACCAGAAGGACGCTGCAGACGTCCCTGTCCATCACACGGGTACAAATTCTTCTCCAAAAATAAAACACGCCACGCAACTCTCTTTAGTTCACTCATATCCGGAACAATTTTTCCGACATCTTTTAAACATGTTCCTGCAAAATTCCTACAAATGTTAATCAATAAGAATCTTGTTTTTTAAATATTAAGCATCAAATTCTGTGATTTGTCAAAACATAGTTTCAAAATCTTCTCCAGCTCTGAATAATTACGAATAATCCTAAATTGATTGATTTTGTCTTTTCAAATTATTTTGACTTTGCTTTTTGTAATTTTGCTTTTTTTGTGTTTTGTTTTTTATTTATATCTGTCTTCAAATTTTCAATATCCACAAGGACTGAATATCAAAATATATTGTATGTTTATATTTATTTAACCTGCAATAACACATTTCTTTTGGGGCCACATGGAAGGCTGCAGGAGCATGTTCTCAATATGTTAATATGTTGTACATGAAAACAACCAGCAGTTGTAGTGTAACTTTAAGTCCAGTATTTACTGTACAAAGAAGCTGTTTGAACAACTCCTGAAACAGAAAACGATGCTGTGAGAGTGAATCAGAACCGTGAGCTGCAGATTCAGCAGATTCGTCACTGCTGGGTTTTAACATGACATCTCTGTTGTAGAAGAGCCAGAGGACCCCGATGTCTCCATCGTCCTCAACGTCCAAACTGAAGCCGGCGAAGCCGCCGAGCGAGAAACCAGCCAGCTGCTTCCTGAGGAGGCTGCAGAGTCCGGAAGTCCCAAGAAAAAGAAAAAGAAGAACAAAAAGGACGTCGAGACTCCCGCAGCAGAAACACCGAGCACTGATGCATCTGCCACAGACACACCCAGCGACACTCCTCTGACCTGCAAGTCTGCCAAAAAGAAAAAGAGAAACAAAAAGAGACACGAGGAGGAGGCGCAGGAGGAGGCGCAGGAGGAGGAGGTGCCTCTGGTAACTCCATCGGAGAAGAAGAAGACGAAGAAGAGGAAAAGAGGGACAGATGAAGTGGAAGAGAAAGAAGAGGAAACTCCTGTCACTCCTTCTGAAAACAAAATTAAAAAGAAGAAGAAGAAGAAGAAGGTGGAGGAGGAGGAGGTGGTAGGAGGAGCGGTGGAGGAGAAGACGGTGGAGAGTCCCGTGAGTCCAGCAGAGACGACAGAGGAGAAAAAGAAAAAGAAGAAAAAGAGGAAAAAGGAAAAGGAGGAGCTGCAGTCTGAAGGAGAACCAGCAGGTGGCGACAAAGACGCAGAAGAGGAGCTGGAGACCGCCGGTGGTGAGAGAGTAGAAACATGTTTTTAATAAGTGATGGTTCATACTTCATGTGGACTCCTTATCAATACTAAGGATTGAAATGTTGGTGTTTTTTTACAGAGAAGCTCAGTAATTGGTTCATTTTTCTCCACCTCTGTTTCTGCAGTCAGAAACTCTTCTCTGCTCTCCTCGGCCAATAAGAAAAACCGCCTCAGGAAGAAGCTGAGCCTGAAGAAGAGATTAAGACTACAGAAGAAAGATGTGATGACGAAGAGGAAGATGAAGAGCAGGACCGTCCCTGCAGGGCCGGAGAGAAAGAAGTGAGTACGATAGCGTGACTCTTCTTAAATATTCTGGACGACTTTTTTTTTAATTTTTTTTTATCATATTTTGGATTATGCTATAGTATGAATAGTATGAATAAAAGTCACGTCGTCTAAAATATGAATAAAAAGTCACACTATAGTATAAAATTGAAATAAAATATATACTTTAAAAATCAAACGATGATTTAATTCTATTAAGAATAAAGTCAAAACTACACTAATATTTTCAATTATATCCTGTTAAATCCACGAAAATGACCATTTTCCAGACAAAGACGCATCGAAGAGGAAACTGAGGAGACGCCTCGACCAAAGCCAAAGAAAAGACCTCGAGTCGACGCTGCCCGGGAGGACGAGACGCCAAAGAGGAAGAAGAAGATTAAAACAAACAGCGAACAAGAGAGTTCGTCAAAGGAGAACCAACCTCCCCGGGCCGAGAAGGAGAAGAAGAGAGCGGCGCCGGCCGACGATCGGAGCGCCGCCAACGGCCCGACTCCTGAAGACGAGTCGGAGCCTTCGAACGAAGGGAGGAAGAAGAAAAAGAAGCCGAAGGCAGCGAAAGAGACGGCAGAAGATTCAACTCCCATCACTGATGTTCCCACCAAGAAAAAGAGTACGAGTTTCTGTTGGTTTGTTTCCAGTTTATTTTGAGTTTATCCAGAATGGTGCAGCCCTGCCTTGTAGCGTTAGACTCATTGATAAACTTCCTGAACTGTGACTCATAATGCCGATATATCCACAGAGAAGAACAGATTAAAGGAGCAGCTGGAGGACGGAGAGGCTGCAGACACTCCTGCAGCTGTTTCTGTGGTAAGAAACACTCCTGAAAAACACTTCACTCAACTAAACCACAAGTTTCCTCTCAAATCAAATCGACAAATTTCACACGTTTTCTTTCATGTTTTCCAGAAAAAGAAAAAATCCTCCAAAAAGAAGATCAACTGATTGAACCTGGTGAGCAGAAAATCTAAATTTGTAATCAAACTTCTTTGAAGAGAAAAAGGTAAGTGTTTGTTTTCTTCTTTGACTTCTGGGTCAATCAAGAATGTTTTAATGTGATTTTACGATTTAAATTGAATTGTAAACCGTTTCAGAAAAGCTTTAAAGGGTTTTGAAGGAGTCCATCAAAAAAACAGTAAAATCTCTTTCAAAACACTTTAGAGATTTTCAGAAACGGTTTTTCCAATGAAATTAAAATCTTAAAATCACATTAAAACACTCCTGAAGTCGAAGAATCAGTTCAACACGCAGCGTCGCTCTCACTTCCATCTGAGCATGTCTGGATTTACGGAGGATTCATCTGGATTTTCTTTGACTCCTCCAGTGTTTTCTCAGGTTGAACGCAGGAGGAAGAGGAGGAGGAGGAGGAGGAGGATCGTATCGGGGAACCCGGGAGCTCAGAGATCTGTAATGTTCGTGCCTTCTCTCCTGATTCTTCTGTCTGAGATGAAAAGAATCTTTCAGTCCCGTTTCACTGCTTTCTGTTCTTTAAACTGTGAATACAACGACGTGTGAAGTTTGTTTACAAGTTGAAACCCCTTCAGCAGGTTTGGGATGTTTCAGAGTCGGACCTGGTTGAATTACAGCACCGAGCCTCCAAACTCCCCGAGAACCCTTTAAACTGGGAGCTCGGCCCATTTAAAGCTTCAACACATTATTTAGAAATACTGTTGTTGTTTTTTTTTATGATTTACAAAACAAGCCAAAGTGTCCTCTTAGATTTAAAAACAAAGAATAAATGAACATGATTATACATTTTCTCAATCGGTGCAATTAAAAAGTCAAATTTGGTCCAAAACCACAACATATTTCAAATCTAGTGATCAAAGTGAGTTCAGTTCAGGATGTTTGGAGGCTTTAAAATGATCACTAGTCCGGTTGTTTCTACCACTGAGCTGCTCTGTCTGCAACCTGCACTTCATCACAAGTCATAGAAATTGTGAAGGGGAACTTTTATAATTCGATGTTTGTCTTCTTCCAGTCAGAGACGTTAACTAAACACATGAACGTCTGACAAACTGTTGGAAAACTCCTTCGTCTCTTAATTTCTGTTAGAAATGAGCTTTAAAAAGGAAACAACTGTGAAACTTTAAGATTTCATGTCTGTCAGTAACCAACTTTTCTTTTTAGCTTCAAGGTACAAACTGCAGTTTTGTTTTGAGGAGGAACTTCCTGTGATGCTTGTTTACATTTCCTGTCGGTTATAAAGCTGTGAACTTCTTTTTTTGTTGTTTTCTACTGTTAACTGATGAAATCCTGTTGCTGTAGTTTGGAGGGACTTTGCTCTACTTTAATTCTGGTTCTGAAGGACCAAAGCGTTCAGATACCGAGCGGGGAAAATAAATCAATCCAACTGCTATAATTTGTTTGTTTTTCCTCTCCCCGTGTTGCACACGGTGCGTTCATGTCACATCGGCGCTGCTGTAATTACCGCCGTCTGAGTCAACATTCAAACTGATCAATCTGAAAACATTAAAAAAGCGAACAAGGCAGCATGTTCGCTAATTCACCTGATGTTTGTTTCAGGTAGTTAAACCCAAATATAATGGATCTCCTGTCCATCCGATATGACATGAACACAGTATAATAATATAAATGGTCCTCCTGTTTGATTTCCTGCTCTTAAACTGCACATCTGTCTTCACACTGAAGTTCAGAAACTTCTGAAATATGCAACAAGATTAAACTCAGGATTTAAAACTTTTAACACGTTTCAAAAGTCACCATTTGAACATCAAATTTGTTTATGAGAATAATAACTAACAACAAACTATTTAGTAATTAATTTAGTTTACTTTGAAAAAATGTGTTAAAAAGTTTTTTAAACTAACTTCACTTTAATTTAAGTGACAGTTTAGAAACTAACTTTTCATTAGTTAATTAATACTTCTGATAAAACAGTAATTCAGATTGTGCTTCTTTTGTTACCCCTTTAAAAAAAAAATTAATCAGCACATGCTATTAATTAATTCATTATTTGTTTTTAACTGGAATCTGCCCAAATTCAGTTAAATTATTATTTTTTTTAATTCTGTTTCTTTGTAAAAACATTTTTCTTTTTCCTGAAACATCTAAAGCAGTTTGAACCGTTTGAGCTCAACAAGACATTATTTCAACTTCTAAACTCCAAAGAAGCCACAATTAAATGAAATTAGACGATAAAGTAATGCGTCCTCTTTTTTCTAGGTAGTTTGTTGGTAATGTTCCTCATTATCTCCTAAAACGGTCACACAGATTATAACATTTACAGATGTAAACTGTTGTTTTTTTCTGCCTCACGTAGTTTCTGAATGTTTCACTCTGTCCTGAAACTTTCTGTTTCTTCCATTAAAAACATTTTCTCTCAAAATCGACTCTTCAGTTTATTAACGTACATATTCTAATTCACTTAAAGTGTGAAGTACTTTAACTCAGACATTCAGCTACAGATATTTGTGTGTTCGTTTGTTGTGTACAGGTGAAAATGATTTGCACAAAAATATATGCTCATTTTGAATTTGATGCCAGCGACATGTTTCAAAAAAGTTGTGACAGAGGCAATAAAAGACTGCAAACAGTTCAACAATCTAAGAATAATGTTCCTCAACGTAAAACTACAAAGAATTAGTGGATTTCATCGTCTACGGTTCATAATATCATGAAAAGATTCAGAGAATCTGGAGAAATCTCTGAACACAAGGGACAAGGCTGGAAACTATTATTGGATGGTGGTGATCTTCGGGCCCTCAGGCAGCACTGCATTAAAAACACACTATTCTGGAGTGGAAATCACTGCATGGGCTCAGGAACACTTGTGAAAACCATTGTGAAAATGTTTTCGAAGGCATCCTCAAATGCAGGTTAAAACTCTCCAAAGAAGAAACCAGATAGAAACATGATGCAGAAGCGTCGCCACCTTCTCTTGGCACTAATGAATAAATGCCTGAAATTCGTTTTGAAAATTATGGACGCTGCGTCCTCTGGGTTAAAGAGGGGAGGGGCCAAATAGGTTCTTTGTTCTATTTTCAATTAAATATGTGTTTAAAAGTTTTTTATTTACATTTTACACAGCGTCCCAACTTTTTTGGAAACAGGATTGTAATAATAACCGTAAAAAATGGACCTTCATTCGGTCCTGAGTCTACGGCCATCTTCCTGCCGTGTCAGTGGTTTGTTTTCTCCTGTGAACAAGGAAGTCGTTGATGGTTAAAAAACCAAAGAATCGCCAACTCTGACAAAACATTTTCAGGAAGGTTTTTTACGTGTTTTCCACTAAATTTTAGACCTAAAGTTTCATCGAACTTCCTACAACCTTCAAACTCAAAGAAACTTTTCATTAAAATGATTTTCTGTCCTGTCGCTGCATGAAACACCCACACGGACACAAAGTGCAGCACAATCACTGAGTGACACTCGTGTGGGGACGTTAACGGCAGACGAGATGTTCTTGACTGTGATTACACATAATTACAGAGCTGATGCTGCGTATGGTCGGCAGCATTAAAGTGGCCAGAATGACATCTGTGGCATAATAAATTTATTTTATACGACTACGTCTGCCATCAGGAGGAATTTTCTTCAAGGTGTCACATTGAAACGTTTGGACTTTACTTCATCTCAGACGTTTTCATGGTTTAAACACTTATTCTTTTCTCTGTAACTGCTACTCTTAAGAGTGCAGTGTAATAATTGGCCTGATTGTGTCATTAAATAGGAACTTTGGATCCTCTTTGATCCAAATTAAAGGACATTTTTGCAGCTGTGGAGGGACTTCATGGTGAATGATGAGCTTTTTTATTGGGGAGAACTCACCCGCCTCTGGCGTCTCCTAACACAGTGGACCTTAAAGATAACTAAATAAAGCAACTGTAGTCCTAACATGTTTAAATAGACTGTGTCAATGTGTGTTGTCCTGATAAACATAAGAAGAATCTATTTTAAAACTAAAGTTCAAACATATGACTGCATCAAAGTCAAACAAACAAGAAATACTATTCTTGTTCTTTCTGTCAGTGTTTCCATCAAAAGGACGGAAAATATAAAACAAGTGAATTTACAGTGTTGCTTAAAAGTGCACTCTTAAAAAAATATATTTCTGCATAAATCTTAGCCCTAAAACATCATCACATTTTCACACAAGAAAAAAAGTAGAGCCAATTAAACAAATGACATGAAAATATTACGATTGGTTATTTGTTTTTTAAGAAAAATTATCCAACTTCTGAGAATCTGACATTTTTAGTCATATTCATGCAGGAATATAGAAAAATCTAAAGGATTCACAAACTTGAAAGCATCAATGTAAAACCAGTGAAACCAAATATTTCACAAAAGTTGAGCTTTTATAATATCTGATTTTACAAATAGTCTCCGAGATAGAAAATTATATAAGAATTAAAGGGTTCTATTTGAAGTAAATCACAGTAAAAATGTCCCAATTTAAATGTCTCATTAAGGCATCATGGTGAGCAATTAACTTGGCAATCATTTTCTCAAGCGATTTATGAATTCTTTGGTCAATAAAATATCTGACAGTAAGTACAAAATTAACTTATTTAATAACATGCAGTTTGAAATAAGTAAATTTTGCAGTATTTTTGGATAGAAACGACTTAAATGAACAATCTATTATAAAGAAAATGATGATAGTTAATAATATACTGTCAATTGATTAGTACATTTTCTGTCCTAAAGCTCTCAATGGGTTCATTACTAATTAACGTGCATTAATATAATTTTAAATATGACTGATTGATTTGAAACAGGTGCATTTATTAGTTTATGTTAAACGTAAAATCTTCCATCTTCTCTGTGGAAGAGATTTGCTGCTTTCCTCTCACATTTTTCTGAAACAATGAAACACTTCATGTGACTCCAGCTGTGATTGATTGGATGCGATTACCTTCGAGTCGTTTGAAAACACTAAAACACTTTGCAGACTTGCAGACAGCCGCTCGGATGTCGCACGTGTGTGTGTGTGTGTGTGTGTGTGTGTGTGTGTGTGTGTGTGTGTGTGTGTGTGTGTGTGTGTGTGTGTGTGTTGCTGTAAAAGCACGCCAAGCTCCATTAAAGTGCTAAATCTGTGTAATCTAACATTCATTTTTCTCACTGAGACAAACGAGCGATTATCTGCGTGAAGGGTTTTTTGGTGCCGAAAACCAATTATGTGTAATTACAGCAGAAAATGTGTGATGAGATTGAAAAGCTGGCAGCAGAGAGAGAGATCAAATACAAGCCGCTGTTTCAGAGCCAGGAGGGCTTTACTGTCGACCCGACACTCTCAGCTCAAACCGGCGCTAAATGACGAGTATCTCTGGAAACTTATTTTTGTTCATTTGTGTAAGTATTCCCGGAGGTGAAGTCCATTTTTACAGAGCAGTGAAGGTCCCGCTGAAACGTCCAGGTATGAAAACATAATGAACCTTTCACCTGAAGCGAACTGCAACACAATGGAGGTGTAAATATGGAGAGTTGTACAAATTAAAGCACTCATTCTCTCCAGTTATTACGGATATTGAAAACCAGCTGCTTTCTGAACAGAGACGAGTAGAAAAGCAGCTCGAAGCTCATCTGAAGCTCCACGGAGGAGATTTGAAAGAAAGAGGAATTATAATTTGATTAAAAAAAAAAAGAAAAGGGAAAAAGTCTGCAGTGAGCCTGATGTAACTGTGGCCACTGGAAACAAAAATCTAAACAGTGAAATGTTGGATTTAAGGATTAAATGTGTGAAATGGTGAACTAAAATAGCTCAAAGTGACAGATTAAGATGGAAAAGATTGGATGAATGCTCATTTTAAATAACTACATTAATGATCATAAATACAAGTAATGGAAATGATGAATATCTACAGGTAGAAGGTAAAACCATCACTAAATATTGAATTATGATGACATGTAGACGACAGTTATTCTCTATAAACTGGGAGCCAAACAACTTCATCTGAAACTAAACTGACTGCACATGTAATTTATGGATTTGATTTTGTGTTTAAATGTCGTGAGTTGAGCCGAACTTCATCTCCAGCCGTCAGCTGTTAATCTGAAGACAGACTGAAGCTGTTTGGTGGCGATAAAGATATCGATTAAAAACACAAAGTCCCCGAAGCCTCCATCCCGTCTGCTCACCTCCTGATCAAACTACAGATTGAACTCTGATGTCTCGTTCAGGAACAGACGGACCGTCACGTTTGGTTTACGATGTTCAGACTTTAATAACTGTGATGTTTTATTTATGATTAAAGTGATTTTTAATTTGTTGTTTAATTTCATTATTAAGATACATCAGTTTATATAAAAAAAAATATGAACCAATGTTGCTAATTGGATTTGAAACATTTAAAACATTTAATTTACATTTGTTTTTTTCAAACAGGAAGTGAGGTTTTCGGTTTTCCTTCCGGTTCTATGAAGGATTTTGGTTTGTCATCTTGGATTTTGCCGTTTTTTTCTGCACTTGTGAGAAAACTGACAAGAGAAACTTAACATCTTCATCCCTCAAGTCTTCCTCATCTCTACTACCTGAGCTTTCTGCAACAAGCATTGAATTAGTTCGTCCATTCCTCTTCATCCTCCTCCTCATCGTCTCCTAATTGCTCCCTGTCTATAATCATGCAGATGATATATTTAAAACTGTACTTTTTTGTTTTTTTTGTGTATTTGACATTGTTGTTAGGTAGATTGCGTCATAAATTATAATACAATACAATGATGATTAAGGTATTTGCAGATAAATTACGTTAAATAACTTCTGTATCATATTTGATTCACACATTTTTTAAACATAATTTCACGATACAGTAATGTGCAAAATGTAATTATAAATTGCCTCAACACAATATTGGAAAAAACACAAAAGGTCAGTAACAAATAAGATTGTAATATTAGTAAAAATTTAATTTCTAGCTGCTTCCTGCAACTTTTTTTTTAACAGATTTCCCGCCAAAAAAAACAAAAACAAAAAAACCGACTGCTTGCAGTGCAAAGATTATCCACCAGGGGGCGGAAGACGTGGCAGATTGTATACAATCGTTTTTTTCAGGAAAGTATTCATCAAATTGATGAGTTAGAGGTCCCAGAAACTCATGTAGGAAATATAATCCAAATGGCTTCATAGGGCGAGGGCACAATTAAAAAAATCTACCGATAATTTGTTGTTTCTGTTATTTCATCTCATTATCGTCTCCATCTGTCGTCTGCAGCTTCACTTCTCACAGCTGAGAAAGCACAGAAGGTCAAGCCTGTGCCGGAGCTATTATGGGTTGCTTTAATCGCCATGGTAACTGATGCCTCCAAACACCCGACACAGATGTTTTTTTTTCAGACGTTCTTTCTGCAAACAAAAACACATTCAGCTCATCGACAGACGAATCTGCGTCTGCTGGAGCGAAGACCAAATAACCGCCAGTGGTTAAAGCTCATTTCACGCCGTGGCGGTTTTTGCAATGCTGATGATGTCAGAATTAGTCCGGACGCACAATCACACCTGCCCGTCAGCACTGCAGCCACTCCTCCTCCTCCTCTTCCTCCTCCTCCTCCTCATCATCATCATCATCACAGTTTACAGCTTTTCACTGTCCCCAAATAACATGAAATAATCTTAAAAAATATAACCTAATGATTTATATTCCTGCTTATAAAGTCAAACAACTGATTAAAAACCTGTAACCACTACTTTTCTCACCATATGTACCGCTGCCTCGTCCTTTTGTTCTTCTTCTCTGCTTCTTTAACCTGCAGAGAATAAACAAGAATAAACAGGAAGTTCAGAGAAAACTCACTTTCTGCACCACATTTTGTTGTTTTAATTTTTTTATTTATGGAAGCAAAACATCGGCCATTTCCCTGCATTCTCTCAGACCAGGTCAAATTTAAAGACAATTAAACTACATCTAAAGCTGGACTTTAAATGTTGTAAAATCGTTGTTCTTTTAGTAAAAATACACACAGAAAAGGGACGTTTTCTTCAGTCGATGAAAACCTTCAAAACCTGGATTCATCAAATCTGACCGAGATTAACAGGAAAACTTTAACAACTAACAGCTTCAGATTTGTGGAAACTTTTAATTCTAAACTGTTCATAACCTCAGTCTGGTTTTGGGACACTATCACAGGCTTGTTTGTTCTGTCCGGGTCTGAAAACTAAGAAGCCAATATCATAAAGTGTAATACCGCTGAGGGCCACTAGGGGCTCCAACAGACTCATTAAAAAAGCATCAAGTTCTCTCTTGAAATCCAAAGTCAATGTTTTCCACAAGTCATCATGGTGTCATTAGATAAACTCCCTCCTACTGGAAATAATTCATCATTCATTACATATAATTCATCATTCATTACATATTAGGACTCCACCTCTAAATATGGTCACTTCCAGCTCCAAAAAAACCCACAAACCGACGGATAAAATCTAGAACTCAAGAGGTCGGTCGTGTTCAGGGAAAACTTTTAATGTGAAAGGATGTTTTTATTTGAACGTGTTGAAACATCAGTGAGCCGACGGCTTCGTTTTCGATGTGTTGGTGGAAAACTCAGTCCGACCGACCGTGAAACCTGAATTTCATCCCTGAGCGAGACGGATGCGAAGGTGAAGTTGTCCTTATTATTTTGCTTCTATGTGATGCTATTTTCCCCTATCATGACCTCTGACCTCTGAGCAGATGCAGAGAGATGTGAGTTTTTCCCAGCAGGGGGCGCTGTGACTGTGTGTTAGCATGTGACACCTGCTGAGGTGTTGTGGTCCCGAGATTTGTTTGTCCTACTGAATGAGTTTTTTTTTGCTGGCTGTCCTTAAAGCAGCTGAGCAGGGACAAGCAGCCTGTCAGTCAGGAGCCCCTCAGGAGCCTCCCCCTCCCCCTCCCCCCCCAGTCATGATGTTTGAGTTTTCAAATAGTATTTAAATGATTAAAAATATTCCAGTTCACGTGTCTAATTTTCTCTGTTTATACATGTATCTGGTTGTAGTGTGTTACTTCCACCAGAAGGTGGCGGTAATGCGTGTAAAAGCTGTTTGTTATCCACATCCACAGATCCGATCACATAAGCTTGGAAATTCTGGAAAACGGCCGAAAAAGTTCTTTTGTTTGTCGGACAAAGCCGGAAGTTTTATGTTAAAATGGTGACGAGGGTTTTTCAGCTCTCCGTTCAGACGTCGTTTACACACCAAATAACTGATTTAATAATCAAGAAAAAAAACTATAATTTGATCGTGAAAATAATTGTTAGCTGCATTAATCTTTTCAGAAAAACCCTTCTGATCGTTATCTTGTCTTCTTCATTTCCTCGTCTCCCGAGCTGCAGCGGAGCGACACTCCTTCTTTTCTTCCAACCAGACGCCTTTTGCATCGTTATTGTTCTGCAAACACTGAATTTTACAACAATTGCAGCGGGACAGCAAAAGAAACAGCAGATTGAACTTGAACTCAACACCTTGAAAAAAAAAAAAAATCCGATATCATCAGCAAAGAGCTGAGGGATGGAGGAGGACGTGGGCGCGAAACTATGGGACAATGATTTTACCCAGCATGCACCGCTGCCAGCGAGATCTTTGTCCTTGTCCCAAACATAGTGAACGTTTTTTACCTGCATAAATAGCAACAAAAAAAACCTTTATCTGTTGGGCTGCAGTTGTCCTTGACGAGCGGTCTAAAAAAAAAAAAAAAAAAAAAGCATCCTTGAACCCGAGCGGCGAGCACGGAGGCTGAAAACACAGCGAGGCAACGGTTTCACACCGAGACGATTTCAAGCTTCTTTTACAATAATTTGTGGCAGGAAACTGTAAATGTTTTTAGAAGGAGGAAAAAACAAAAACAGCTGTATTTTATTGGATTCAAAGACGGGAAAGGAGACGGAGACGCATTCAAAACTGGATTTACCCAAAGAAACAAAAGGTGTTTTTTTGGTATTTGAGACTGTTGGTTTGACCACAAGTCCTGAACATTGACAGCCGGATATCAGCCGGATAGCAGGTCGCCCTTCTGTGCTGCTTCATACTCAAATTAAAGAAAAGGCAGCGAGAGGATTAAACTGAAGGCCGAAGTCTGAAAAGCTGAGCAAAGAAAAGATGCTCTGAACATTTAAATCCATCAAATATGCAAAAGTTTTTTTTATCGTAAAAATCACAAACAAACAGACTAAAGACGATACTTGATAAAGTCAGTTTATTTTCTGCATCAATATGCTGTAGATTTTTTGTTTCTTTGGTTAAAGCTTTGGCTCTGATTGGCTTCTACTCCGAAGGGCTGAGACTTATGGGTAATGTAGTTTTAGAGAGGTAGCGGAGCCCCTTTTCTTCTACTCGGCTCTCTTTTGGTACCAGGTACTTTTCTGGATTTTTGTTCCCCCACTGCAGAGGGTACCTCTTCAGCGTTACTATGGCGACGCTGCAAGACACACGCAGTGACGTCATCATTAACGTGACACAAAACCGGAAACGTGTGCATCTGTAACTTCTGAAAAACGACGTTAAAAGTAAAACTTATTCTCGGTATTCTCCGGCAGACTGAGGAACACCGAAGGCATCATTATGAGAAAACCTTTTTCCAGATCTGAGGAGAGTTTTTTTTTTAAAGCTAATTAAAGAGGCTGTTTAATTCTGCAGCTTCGGTGTGAAACCGTTTGAACACTACAGGTGAGCTGCTGTTGTCACAGCGGGGCGGCTTTGAATCATCAACTTAATTCTTCACGGCGGAGGAGAGACGACGAGGAGCCGGCGTCACGATCTGCTTCAACATGAAGGAGCTGAAAGTTTCCCCCTTTTCTTTTTTTGAGGTTCGGATTACAGATACGAGGACGTCGACCTCCGAACACCTGAACGCACAAAAAAACCCAAAAATACTCAATTTTAGTCTCTGCCTCCAAAAGTAAACTTCCTGTCGGTGACTGACAGCTCAGCATCTGTGCAGCTTTGATCAGCACGAATCATCAGAACGAATGAGGATTAGAAAATATCTGTTTTCACATCTGATCTTATCAGGAGGGGGGGGGGGGCTCAACAGGTTTTCTATCAGAAAATAACAGAACCGAGCTCCACCTCTTCATCCGTCGTTTGCAGAATATATAATTTCATCTTCACAAAGATGCTTCAAGACACTTTCAGTAAGGATTGGATGGATTGGAAGCTGTCGCCGTGGTAACCGCCTCACTTTGATCGGTGCTTGACAGGTGAGGCGCAGAGGGACAGATGGAAAAAAAAAATACATACATTTCTGATATTGTTTTGATCTGTCGCACAGATTTTCACGCCGTCAATTATTTAAAACCAAAAAAAATGACGTAATCGTCAGACAGTTATCATCTGAGCCGACCGATGTCCGTTTCTAACATCGGAGCAGAAAACGCTTTTTGGTTGTTTTGTTTAGGAGGAATATAACTTGACTGGCAGCCTGAACAGAAAACATCCAAATCACAGAGCTTCATATTCTGCATCATTTAGTGAAACTTCTACCTCAACATGTTTCGACCAGCGAAGACTCGCTGAGCAAACATGAAGGAAGGTGACCTGAGATCAGCTACAAAACATCAGCAAAGTCCACCAGGAAACAAACAGACAAAGATAGAAAGCTGCCATCAAACCACCTGAGAGACCAAACTGAGGGTGACGAGGACCGCCGGCGGGCCGCTGACCTGACGTCACTCTGGTCGACAGGAAAACTCTTTAAACGTCACGGTTTTTAAAACTTGCAGCGAAAATAAAGGAGAAGAGATTAAACGTTGAGTTTCTTTTTTAAACTTGGAGAGAAATGAAATGTGCGTTTTGGTGGCGCCATAAAGTGGAAAAAGAGAAGCTTAATTTTCGATTTGTTTATCCTTCACTTTTTCCTTGCTTTCTTACACAAAACTACAAATTTCCGGTCAATAAAATTCACAGAAACTCAATTATTGATTAATATTTCACGTGTTTTATCTCTAAAGTAAAGTAAAAAGCTAAAAACACATTACCTGGATGAGAAGATAGCCCTGTAGGTTTCCTGGTTTGTGTCGTCTAGTCGTCTTCTTCTTCGTCGGCTTTTAGCTTCCCATAGACTGAACGCGTGCGCACACTGCCCCCTGCTGTCCTGGAGGAACATTACAACCGTAAATAATCCGTTTTAAATAGGATCAGATATTGGGACTGCAACAAGTTTTTCCATCCTCCTGTTCACGCTGGACATTCATTGTCAGAAATTGTTCAGTTCTCCTTCCAGGTAAAAACTAAATTAGACAAATCAGGTGGATATCTTCCAAAGTTTCACTAGTTTGAGTCCAAACTTTTATCCTTTTGTTCGTCCGCTGCAGCTTTCTGGTGAAACCTAACGAGGAAACATGGATGTAAAACGACATTCGAAAGATATCTGATTGATTTGACCAATTCAGGCTGCATAAGCTTCACGTTTACTTCAGAATAAAGTAAAACCAACCGGTCTAACTCCGCCTGGCCTCCTGCTTCGGTCTGAGCTCCATCTCTTGACCCCTAAACTGTCAATCACCAGCAGCTGCAGCCCGGATCCAGCAGCCCGCTCGCTCTGTTGTCCACCTCAGGCAGAAAAACCAATTAGTGTCTGACGGCCGCAGAGCTGCTCCTCAGCTTTCCCAACTCGGGTTTTATTTTCTTCTCCCCGTGACCACAAAACAATCTGGTGCGCTGACCCGTGTCGGCGCGGGTCAGGCGGCGAGGAGTCGCCGCGGGGCGCCTCGGTGTTGTTGTGATTCACTTCTCCCCCACAATCAGACGCCGTTCGTCCCCGTTCGTGTCTCCAGAAGCTGTTTGGAGCCTCCGATCTTCGTCTTCACCCTGAAAGCACTCCGACGTTCTCAGAGGGAATCACAGAGAGGACGTAACAATCAGCAGAATCACCAGCAGCCTCCCGAACCGAGACGAGACCCGACGCTAACGACCCTCCTGCAACTGTTCACGTCTTCTATTTGCACATGAAATCTGTTTTATTGTTCTCCGATGAGACGTTTTAGAAAACTAGAGTTTACACTTTTGAGTCCGTTTGGCAACGACACTCACTTTCATGAAGACAGTGTGAGCAGTGACTGTAAAACCGTCTCATCAGCAGCAGCGACAGGAGGAACACTTGGAGGAGCACTTGGAGGAACACTTGGAGGAACACTTGGAGGAGCACTTGGAGGAACACTTGGAGGAGCACTTGGAGGAACACTTGGAGGAACACTTGGAGGAGCACTTGGAGGAACACTTGGAGGAACACTTGGAGGAGCACTTGGAGGAGCACTTGGAGGAACACTTGGAGGAACACTTGGAGGAGCACTTGGAGGAGCACTTGGAGGAACACTTGGAGGAGCACTTGGAGGAGCACTTGGAGGAACACTTGGAGGAACACTTGGAGGAGCACTTGGAGGAACACTTGGAGGAACACTTGGAGGAGCACTTGGAGGAGCACTTGGAGGAACACTTGGAGGAGCACTTGGAGGAGCACTTGGAGGAACACTTGGAGGAGCACTTGGAGGAGCACTTGGAGGAGCACTTGGAGGAACACTTGGAAGAGCCGTTCATGTAATTCAGCCTGTGATGTGTTGAACCGTGGAGGGATTCAATCTGACGAAAAGAAACTAGAGATCAACAGATGGAAGCAAAATACTGACCGCCGTGCCATCAATACATTCTCAAGGCTCAGACATTCATGATTTGAAGCTTTTTTTTTTGTAAGAAAAAACTAGAGTTTGTTTGTTAGTGTTTGGCCGATTGGTGAATAAATACTGAATTCAACATCGTCTGTAGCTGCCAAACAGCTGATCTCCGACTCAGTCTGTGTGCAGTGAGTTTTTATGATGAAAAAAATCTGCTTATTGGATCTGGAAGTGACACTTAAAAAACAGTGGAGAGACTCCGGCACAATAGTGTTGCTGCTTTAAAATAAAAACAAGAAGCTTAAAGAGGCTAAAAGGAGGAGGAGGAAGAGGAGGAAGAGGAGGAGGACGAGGAAAGGGAGACGTCGCCAGGGAATCTCGTATTTGATGCAGAGAACAGAGCAACAGAGGAAAAGAGATAAATGGAGATAAATGGAAAGTCTGTGGGGAGCTGCATTAAAGGTAAAAGTGAAAGTGTTGTCCTGCTTCACCTTGACAGCTCCCTCCTCTTCCTCCTCCTCTTCTTCCTCCTCGTCCTCCTCCTCCCCCTCCTCCTCTTACTCACTTTTTTCCTCCTTTTCTGCCTCCTCAAAGACTCTTTTTATTCAGGTTTTATTCATTATATAAACACACAAACTGTGTGTGTGTGTGTGTGTGTGTGTGTGTGTGTGTGTGTGTGTGTGTGTGTGTGTGTGTGTGTGTGTGTGTGTGTGTGTGTGTGTGTGTGTGTGTGTGTGTGCTTAAAGCTTTTAGAGCGTATCATTAATGCTGCTTTCCAAGGCCATTTCATTTTAGGGGAATAATTTAGTTTTTTATGGGTTGAGGATGTTTTTTTTTTCTTGGCTTAATAAAGTCCTATCAAAATAAACAGCATTTAAACTGAGGCTGTTTTTTATGGGTAAAAGTTGGTTTTCTGCTGACATCAGATTTTTAAAACTTGGAAACCAGGTCAGATCCATATAAACATTTTTCTTCTTTCACTCATACTTTTATTAAATGGACCCTGAAGATGAGGCGGCGAGTAACGCGGGATAATGACTGTACATTTTCAAAACAATACAAAATATTCTTTTTGTTCCTGAATGGATAAAAAGTTGTATGTTAGTTGTCAACTCAAGCACAAAGAAAAGGATTGGCTGTTAGCTAACCGTTCATTCTGTTTCCACTGTTCCAGCTGAAGCTAAGCTAACTGTCTACAGCTTCAGCTGGTATCGAACTTCTCATCTAACTCTCGGCAAAAAAAAGCAAATACTTATTAACTTGTACAGTTCGAACTTTAGAGCTTAATAAATGTCCCTATTTACTATTTATCATCAGTGAGATAGCGAACAATTAAAGCTTTAAAATATAAAATGTGTGTGTGTGTGTGTGTGTGAGAGTGTGTGTGTGTGTGTGTGTGTGTGTGTGTGTGTGTGTGTGTGTGTGTGTGTGTGTGTGTGTGTGTGTGTGTGTGTGTGTGTGTGTGTGTGTGTGTGTGTGTGTGTGTGTGTGTGTGTGTGTGTGTGTGTGTGTGTGTGTGTGTGTGTGTGTGTGTGTGTGTGTGTGTGTGTGTGTGTGTGTGTGTGTGTGGTGACATGAGGAGTTAATGGCCGTACAAACAGCTTCAGGCTGGATCGACTCCCACGGAGAAGAAACGAGAGCAAAGCGCCGCGCCGCCCAAAAACATCATCAAACATTCAAACACTGACAGTCGACTCTGAGATGATTAATGGGAACGAACGTTTCAAAGCTCTGATGAAAGAGAGTCAGAACGGGATGATGGAGGAATAAAAAAACACATTGTGAGAGCGACCGCTTCTATTAGAGAAGAAAAGAGTAAAAGAGCGACACGGGAGGATAAAAACAAGACAAAAGGAAGCGCTAACAGGAGGAAGAGGAGGAAGAGGAGGAGGAAGAAGAGGAGGAGGAAGAAGAGGAGGAGGAGGAAGAAGAGGAGGAGGAGGAGGAGAGCTGCCGATGAGGCTTCAGAGACTCAGCTGGAGGTTCTGCTGATAGAAACATCAGAGCTCCGTCTCTGACTGAAGTCTATCAGCCGGCTGCAGCTCGTCAGGGAGCAGAAAATACGAAACAAAAAAAAAGGAAGGAAAGTCGACGTTCGGCTCAAAGTTCATTGTGCAGATTGAGGAGCTAAAACGACTCCGTTCTGCGAGTCTAAATTCTCCTTCATGGTGTTTCGGTGAGAGAAGTTGATCCGTTACAGATCACCAGAAGACAAGTACGAAGCCACGAGACGGTTTTCTGTTGTGAATACGCAGCGATGCAAATTAAACATGCACACAAGCTCAAGGTCATCAAGGTCAAACACAGAAAACCAACAATCAGCCCTTTTTCTTCTTTCTTCAGTTGTTTCTGCAGCACAAGGCGCTGATTTAAATAACTAATGATGATCAACATTTGCTGGAGGCAAACAAAGCAGCGCTGCTTCTGTACGTCGTTCGCTGACGTGATATAAAATAAGATAATACGTTTAATTACGCACAGTTCTGCTTATTAAAAACAATACGGTGTGCCATGTGGCAAAGAAAATAAATGAAGGGTAGAAAACGCTCCCCGTAATGTATTAATCAAATTATAGAAGAAATATAGTGAGTTACTGTTATGAATATTCAATAAAGGATTTTATGCATTCAGGATGATTTACACATCCAATTAGCATTCTTTACCAACATCCATCTCCGGAGGACTTCAACAGTTTAATAATTAGAGTAAAAATGTTCATGAAAAAAACGTGCAAACAGGTGTGGGGAGGAGCAGCATCGCACATTTAGACAGAAAACACAAATCCCTTATCAGTGAACGCACCGTTGATGCGTTCAGTGTAATCGTATTAGCGAGTTGTCAGTTAATTGTCACGTTTATGTTTCGGAGAAGAGAAGAAGAGGACACAAACGATGCGACAAACAAAGCAAGATGGTTCACCGTGAATAAAAGGTTTTCGTTAACTTAAACTATGAAAGCAAAGCGAGAAAAGGAGGACCGCGAGGGACAGGTGAAACTGATCAAGTGCAGCGGTGTCGAATCGCGCCGCATTCAAAATGGAACTCGCGAGTTCGTGGTTTTACAACAGCTCGGCATTCCAAGAAAACAAACGTTGCTAGGCAACGGCAAAGTGGACGGCATCTAGAAGCCACTGAGGAAATACGAAGACATCTAATGACAATATATCAGCTGAACATGCAACCGAACATGAACCTCCACGACCTCTGACCTTTCTGGAAAAGTCCTTAACTCGTGAACTCGAGGCTGATAAGAAATGTTGAGTTCTGCCGTTGTGAATACCACAAGAGGGCGCCGTTCATACGGACTCTTCTCGTGTACGTGTTAAATACGAACACATTTAAAACAAATGAAACAGGAAATAGAAAACCACGACTGAAAAAAACTACTCTAAGAACTATTTACTACACTAACAAACAACCTTTTCTGATTTTTAGCTAAATATGAAATGTAATCGTTAAGCTGCAGTTTAGAGGAACAGAACCGTATTTTATATTTGTCAATGTTGCACGAGGACGAAACAAAATGTGCCAAAATCGAATCTACGTTGAGCAGCTAATTAGGACTGAGTGGGAGGAGAAACAATAGATTACCCATGAGCCTCTGGGGGCCGGGCCCAGAAACGCAGGGCCGAGTCGTGGGTGGTCAGCGGGAGTTGACACGGTAACAAGCAGCGAGCCGGCGTTGCCTTCAGGGACGACCGGCTGAACGAGAAACAAACACCAGCGAACGTTGAGGTGATGAATGGCTGGTTTTTACAGCTGAAGGTAATATGAGAGTAAACGATAACGCAAGAGGAGGAGGTGGAGGAGGAGGAAGAAAAGGAGGAGAAGAAGGAGGAGGAGGAGGAGGAAGAAAAGGAGGAAGAAAAGGAGGAGGAGAAGGAGGAGGAGGAGGAAGAAAAGGAGGAGGAGGAGGAGGAAGAGGAGGAAGAAAAGGAGGAGGAGGAGGAGGAGGAGGAGGAGGAGGAGGAGGAGGAGGAAGAAAAGGAGGAGGAAGAGGAGGAGGAGGAGGTGGAGGAGGAGGAAGAAAAGGAGGAGGAGGAGGAGCTGCTGTTAGAGAAGGTGCAGTCATTCGTTGATCCGCACGTCTTCTGTACCGGAGCTGCAGAGTAATGAGAAGGTCTGAGATGTTGAACAGAAACGAGCCAACGAGGACCGACGTGAGGAGAAGTGAGGCCTTCTGGGAAATCAACACAATAAAACCTTCTCACCTAAAAACGCTGAGCGATCGGCCGTCATCCGAGGAACACGGCGGCCGCGGAGCGAGGCGGGTTGAAGTGGCCCGCGAAGGTGTTAACACACCCGGTGATGGACTGGACCTGCTCTGCGGCTGAAGTCTTGTTTGATGCCGTCTCAGCCATGGTGAGGGAGACAGACCTAGACGTCTCGATAAGAAATAAGAAATAAAAGTATTTTTTGTCGTTGACTTGCCACTTTTTGCAAAATTAAAAAAAAAAAAAATCACTTTTTCCTGACTTTTTCAGAAAAGCCGCCGTTAAAATCACCAAAAACTGGAGGGACTGAATTAACAACGGCAGTTTTTTCCTCGACTCTTCAAAATGGCATCGCAACTTTTACAAAAAAGCCGCCACAAAATCAACAATTTAATCGAAAAATCTCTGCAAAATCTCAAGCGGGACTTAATCCAGACAACACAGCTGTGTTTTCCTGGGGGACGGTTTGTTATGTCGGGTTCATCCAGAGAAGGCTTCAAAATTTGATAAATATGTGGGAACAGCTGTCATACTGGAGCCACAATGAATATAATGAAACAATCATCCTGAGAGCGCGAGGACGGCCGGCGGCTCGGAGATTGACCTTGGTGTAGCCGGCTGAGCATTAAAACGCAGTAAATGAAGGAGCGGAGCCGGAGCTAAGTGGCTTTGATAGACGGCCGGCCGGCGGGCGTCGAACACTCAGGTAATGGAAGGACTGTTCACACCTGATGAGAAGAGTCACCGACCGGCTCCGCTGGGAATAAACAAGCCGACGATGCTGCAATGAATCACAACTCATCACGGAGGTGTGCGTTCTCTTTCAGCCGTGTGCAGATTTAATTCCTCCAATTAGCCGTGTGTGTGTGTGTGTGTGTGTGTGTGTGTGTGTGTGTGTGTGTGTGTGTGTGTGTGTGTGTGTGTGTGTGTGTTTGATGGGGAGGTTTTGACTGGCTGTTAAATACGTGACACTTTTCATCTGCCGTGAGAAAGTGGTTTCTTGGTTCTCCTGCCGAGTGTCATTAGGAGAATAATGTACGGCCAGATCAGCGCCATCTGCTCCGGGTGCTTCGCCGGTTATTACGGTCGGTTCAGACGAGGCACGAATTAAACCAGCAGATGAAGCATGCAGCTGGAGACGCCCAATATCAAGTAAAAAAAAAAGGGTTTTTAGTGGCTCAATAAGTTGTGAATCTCAAATCTGCATGGATCTACTGCTCTGGATGCACAGCTACATGTGGACTAAAAAAACCGACTTCCTGTGACACGTAACAGAAGAAAAAAGTTGACGGCACGTATCGTTTTCATTTGCAACTAGCGGTACTGAAACAAGTCGTATAAAACAAAAAATAATAAAAAATGACAAAAACAGTCTTTACTCTGGCAAAATAAAACATATAAATAAAACGAGTTCGACAAACAAGAACCGAAAGAACTAAAGGCAGCGTCATTTTACGGAAGTGACCATATTTGGATGAGCTGGGGGAGGAGCCAGCGGTGGATCTGACCGATCTGATCGGAAACCTGACGATACTACGTCCCGCCCACCGATAGCTGCAACCTGACTGCACCACAGGCCTGTCAATCAAACAGACACGCCCCCCAAAACAGGTCTTCTTGAATCTTCTTTTCTAATGAATGAGGGATTATTTTCAGATGGACCTCCAGAAAACTAAGAAGAAGGAGTGACTTTAGCTAACAACACCGAGAGAACTGATGGACACATTTTATTCACTTTGGATTTGATGAGAGAAGTTGAATGGGAGTCTATGGAGCCGGAGGCTTTTTGGAGCCGACCTCTAGTGGCACTCGCTGGTATTGCAGCTGAAGACACTTCTGGATCAGAACCATTTTACAGACCTGAAGCTACGAACACGTTTGTATCAAGTCTGTATGAACTGCTCTGGGCTGATTCCTGATGGGCCTTGAAATGGACCCATTATTCAACATGTCTACTAAGGTGCTGCTGGGTTGCCAGATTTGATTATTTCATGCATGATGAACCCCCGCCCTCCAACCATTCTTCATACACAGGTGTGGTAACAGGTGATGCTGACGCAGCTCGTTTGCGGTCGGATCGGTTCACCGTCGGCGTCGCGGTGCCGTCTGTCAGGAGTCCGTCCAGGAGCCCTCAACAGCTGCCTTAATGGTTCAGACCGGCTCCGGTGCCCCAAGAATCTCTCCTGATAAATAAAAGGAGAAAACAGCATACTGCTTTTGTAAATTTGCTGTGATGCATCATTTTCTCCAGTCGAGCATCAAGACAGCAGCAGATATCTGCGTCTATCTGCTTCTAATGAAGCTCTTCAGCTCCGTTTTGTTCAGTAAAACCTGACGGCTGCAGGTCCAGTTGCATCTCTGCAGATGTTCGCTCTCCTCCTGCAGGCTACTTCCCTTTCATTTCTCATTTTTCTGTTCATATTAAATTGTTTTTCAACCCCCCGAGAGTGGAGCTGAAAACAACGGTGGAATCACAGCGGTGGTGGAGGAGGTTGATGCAAGCAGCTGCTTCTTTGTGCAGGTGTGTGTTTAACCGAGCGCTGATTGAACATGAAAAAAACCCCGGTTGTTGTTTTCCTTCCCAGGTGAGTCCCCGGAGATCTCCGGAGCACAAAACGTAACGCCGTAAACAAAAATTGAATTTAGTGATAAAACTAGAATGAATTATTTATTTTCTAAAGAGTGAAAAATAGGGAGCGAATCTCTGAGGATGAGAAGCAGAGCTCGAAACACGAAAACGCCGACGACGTGGGATTTCCTCTTCTTACTGACTGAAAGTAGAAGCCGAGGAGACTTCAGACGATTTTCCCCAGAGGTCATCTGACATTTCACCACTTTTACACGTAAAGTTAAGACTTAAAAAAAAATAAAAATCAACAAACAACCTGAATGAGCTGCTCAGACTGAAGAAGACAAACCGATTGGAAAGTTTTCCAAACTTCAGACTGCTGAACTTCTACGTGACGCTCGTCAGGTCGGGTAACAGTTGCATCAGAACCCAACACGCTGATCCGACCGCCGGTTCCCCCAGAAATCACAGGACTCCCTCTCGGCTCAGTCGGAGCTCGAGCTGTCGCAACGATTTCATCTGTCGCTCGATGCTCACTTCCTCCTTCAGGCAGAAACAGAGTCGACCGTCGAACCGGCTTCGAGCCAACGAGTCGTCACCGTCGTCATCTTCTGATAAAATGATCTGCAGCTTGGACGCCTCTGCTGGGCCGATGACGCAAGAGGATCATCTGCAGTGATGTCAGTCTCAAAATCAATCTCAGGAGCTTTTACTAATCTTTCCTTCATTTTTTTGGGACATTTTTAACTTTTCATTCAACTAAGCATGAATGCGATAAAACAACGTGAGGAGGATTCAGTGTGCTGCGGTTTGAACCGACGCTGCATGCAGCCTGCGATCAGAAGAAATACCAGACAAAAGCTTGTTTGCTTCGATTTGTAGGATTTTATTTACATTTCTTTGTTATTCTGTCACATCCAGTATTTCTGAAAACTCGGTTTAATATTTCATTTCTTTGTAATTGTAAAGTAAAACGGGAACATGTTGCAAAAAACTGAATTGAATAAAATCTAATAAAAAATCTGATGGAATCTTGATGTTATCTTTTTCTTACAAAACTGTGATGTTGAGTGACAGCGGCTGATTTAGCGTCTTTAAGGTCACCAAGTAAAAAAGGTTTTCTTTCCTCTTATTAAGGAACTGTGATATCGGCATCTTAAAATATACTGTAGTTGAGGCTGTTTGGATCGAGAGGATTTGTGCTTTCAAACAACATTGAAACGTTCAAAATCCAGGTGAAAAAACTTCAAATCGTGGAACATAAATAAGATTTAGTCGATGACATCACATCTCCTGATCATCTAAATGTTAGTATTTTGTCTGTGTTGTTTCTTTCCCCACATGTCAGGATGATTTATAGGGCTCCTCCACAGCATGTTGTTCACTGTGTCATCTGGCAGATAAACTCTGATCGAAGTGCTTCTGACGGTTCATCATCGTCTTGCTCACGAGAGCTCGGAGGTCGTTTTTCTTTCAGTCGGATTGAAAGTGGACCTTTAAACCCCGATTCACCGACATCCGTCTGTGTCTGCTGCGGTCCAGAGCCTCGCTGAGCAACGATCCATCACCGCGCCGCGACCTTGGGACACAAACGGCATCACAACAGGACCGGAGGTAAAAACCTCTGGCTTTTACTTTGAAATGATGGCTTTTATTGTGAAAACTGAGACCAGTTTGAAGTTTGGAGGCCTGGAGGCCTGGCTCCATGGGGCAGCCCAACAGTTATTGTTATTGATGGTTTATTACAGCATTACATAGCAAAAAGTTTATTAATGATCAAAAGTGTTACCTGTTTGTGTTTACTTGTGGTAAAACGTTTTATATCTAATTCAATTTTTATTATTTTTTTTTCATTTTTGATCTGTAACATAAAGAAATTGAATCTGCTTTGACTCCAAGTAGCAGTAAAATAAAGGAAAATATTTCAGCTTCATGGCTCAGAAATGAACGTGACGTGTCCAGTTTCCTGTTTTCCTCTCAACGGTTCCAGGACCGATGGACTCCGGTGACGCCGGCCTTCTCCCGGACGGAGCGCTCAATCACAGCTGTTTTCTTTTCTCTTTTTAGTCCCAATTTGTCAGCTGATACGTGGAGAGGATTTCTCACCGGAGTCCACATGACTCCTGAATTTCAATCAGGCATCAGGTGCAGGTTTTTTCACTGTGATTCAACGGTTCACCGCAGCTTTTAAAAGCTCCACGTTCGGCCGCACGTCCAGTCAGTTTGTTTACGCCGACTTTAATCACGGCTGCAGCCTCACGACGCCCACATCGTGAAACAGTAACTGAAAACAGGCCTGCTGGGGAAATTAAACCAAACTCCGACTCCGACTCGGCTGCTCTCCGTGAGCGAAGGAAACCCATCGGAGGTTAAACAGCTGTGTTTAGGAATACATAATTCATGTGCCCTTCGTGAAACCGACTTTAAATTATAGCTGGGAACACATTTCTCCAGCCCCCTTTGTTGCTTGTATATTTTGCTCTTTTAAAGCCTCTGCAGGGATGCGTTGACACTAACGATTCCTGCAACACTCGATCATCATCTACTGTTTCTGCGCTGCAGGCTGAGAGTATAAATCCCAGAGATTTGTGCTCATATCTACAGAGTTCAGCTCCCGTGTACGTCTGCTAAATAAAGCTGTTTTCCGAGCGTCTTATTGGGCTCCGAAACACAACAGACGTCGGAGTAATCCTCCCGTCGGAGCGTCTTTGTCCCCGTCACCTGGATTGAAGGTAAACTGCTGCTCCTCCGGGACTCGTCTCAAATTGACCTGCTAAAATCTGCTGTAGAAACAATGACGGGATGAGTCGACAAAGCGGAGCGGAGACAATAAACCGAAGACGACGGTTTGAGGAAGAAGAAAGGGTCCCGCTGAGAAGAAAATAGCATCAACAAACAGGAGGCTGTGTAAATGTCAGCCTGTGGGCGTGGGGACGGGGAGGTGAACGCCTCATCAGATCCACAATAATGGGATAGATTATAGGAGATACCTGGAGGAAGATGGAGGCCTCCTGCTGAGATGATTATACGACTTAAAGAGTTGACACGTTGCTCATCGTCTCAACAGTCGTCTAGGGCGAACAGCATCAGAGCAGGTGGAGGCATCTTTTCTGCATCACATCATATCATGATGGAGACGAGGCTGGGAATGAGCCGAGGCTGCACACGAACAGGTTTCTCTCGGCTGAAAGGTTTGTTTTGGTTTCTGAAAAAAATTAGAATAAAAGGAAAAAGCCAACTATCGTATTAAAGAATAAAAATCTTCACGTCGCTTTCGGCCTAAAACACCAAATATTGTTAATAAACTCTAAAATGGTTTATTATCTCATCAAAATATGTAAGATGCCTTAGATTTAGCCAGCAAAAGATCACCGTTTGGTTCAAATAAGTCAAGAGAGCAAGAGACTCCTGAGATTCAGCCCAGTATCAAGGCGAAGCGTGAAATAGACACGCCCGGACGCTAAAGCAAAACATGTGATAGCTGCGCCTCACGATATCTCGGCGTGAGAATAACACGCACGTAAATATGACAAAGGTCGTCCTGCAAGAAATATCTTGAGACCAAGTATAAATACAACAGACTGTTTCTAAAAGAGTTCGTAGCTTCAGGTCTGTAAAATGGTTCTGATCCAGAAGTGTCTTCAGCTGCAATACCAGCGAGTGCCACTAGAGGTCGGCTCCAAAAAGCCTCCGGCTCCATAGACTCCCATTCAACTTCTCTCATCAAATCCAAAGTGAATAAAATGTGTCCATCAGTTATCTCGGTGTTGTTAGCTAAAGTCACTCCTTCTTCTTAGTTTTCTGGAGGTCCATCTGAAAATAATCCCTCATTCATTAGAAAAGAAGATTCAAGAAGACCTGTTTTTGGGGGCGTGTCAGAAAGAGAGTAAGAAATGTCAGACTAAAATGTTCTGGACAGATTTTTTTCTGCTCATCGACGGTCTCTAACTAAGACTTCTGACAGGCAACAGATTGAAGATGAAGGAAGGTGACGACAGGTGAGGAAACAGAGCAGAAATGTTCTCCAGGTCTGCAGAGAACATTTATCAGATTGCTCTCAGCTTCGGTTGCAGAGCACCTCGACTCTCCCCAACCTCTCTGTGTTAATAGGTGATAACGGCGCTCTAATCTCTAATGGAAAAATAAGAGTCCCCCGGAGAAACAGAGCTAATCTGTGACGGAGCGGGACAACTTTTTAAACGTGGCCGCCTGCAGACGACTTTTAAACGGATTATCCCGGCGCTCATCGGCTTCTCCGGCCTCCGTCTGAGGAGCCGCCGCTCGGCCTGATACCGAACACGACGGTTATCTCGGCTCGGCTTCCTCACAGTCGAGCACCTCAATAAAAAGATGATTCTCCACAAACGTTTCTCACTCTCTGGTTTCTTATCAGGCAGGTGGAGAGCTGCGAGGAAGACGAGGAGGAAGACAAGGAGGAAGACGAGAAGGAAGACGAGGAGGAAGACAAGGAGGAAGACGAGGAGGAATCCAAGTGACCTTTTCTATCAATTAATGATCTTGCGTCCAGCTTTAAATTCTTCTGATCTGCACGTAAATCTGATAAAAATAACAAAAAAGATATTTGCTGATTTCGGTTAAATCGTCGTCTTTTTTGGAAAGAGTGGCTGCATGAATAAATTCTGAACAAACCTCAAGACTTTTCTTTTCTGTCTGTTGTGTAGAAGCTGCTGTTGACGAGCATAACAACATATTTTCACATTTGGGAAAAAAAAAAGCCTCTGGAGGGACGTGGAAGAAATGCAAAGTGCACAAGAAGAGTTGTTGTTGTGAAACCAGGTTTCAAAATGCATCTCAGACCAAATAAAAAGTCGCTGCAGCGTCTCCTGCTTCCTCACGACGAGCTGAAGGGTCGCACAAACCTGCGATTATCATCAACACACAAACAGATGTATAAACCACCGGCAGGACTTTTATTTATCATGTTGGTTTATTCTGGAACCTTTTTTTTGCTCGTTCTGTTCGTTATCTTTTAAAGATGCGGTCAGCAGTCGGTCCGCTCCTCTAATAATGTCACGGATGAAGAAGATCTCGTTAATTAGTCGTAATGAGCTGTTGAGTCGAGGCTCCGGAGTCAATTAACCCGCCCACACAGGAAGTGAAGGGAGTTCATTAGAGATTCAGGAGATGAATAAACGACAGGAGGAGGAGGAGGAGGAGGAGGAAGAGGAGGGCAGCGACTCGCTCCTGCTGGATGTTCATTAGCAGGACAAACTCTGAGATCTAATGACTCCACGGCAGCTCGGATTATAATCTGCGGGGGGGCGCGATGATTACAAGAAGCCTGCTGGGAGAGAGCTCCTCCCACAAAATATGGAGGGCGTCGAGAAGAAGACGCTGCAGTGACTGTGATGCTGCTTCAGGAGATGAGGTTAAATCAGTCTCCTCTGTGACCTCTGACACCACTGCTGAAGGGCAGAGGAGGTGATAGATGCCGACATGGCAAATAAACGACGCGCTACCTGGCAGCCCACCGACAGACAGCATGCAGCCTCCTCAGCGCTGCCTCGACATTAAAGTCTCCGGCGATGAAGCGACGAGCCGGGAGAGGTGTTCTGAGTGACGTTTCAAGAGGGGGCGGAGCTTCACCGTCCCAGACCGAAGAAGGCGCTTCAGGTCAGGAGACACCAGCTGGGTTTTTCTTTGTGTCACCGTGAACTCGTCCCCCAGAGTCAGACTGTCAACACCGAGTTCCGCTGGGACCTTCTGAGGGGAACATTCACTGGGAACCACCTGAATTGTGTCGCCATGGCAACAGGCTCCAACACAACAACACGCCCGCTCACAGCGCGTTAAAGATAAGACGCCTTTTCTTTTTTCTTCTGTTTCTGTCTGCTAAACACTTTTTCCTCCTTCTGAATTCATCTCTAACTTCTCAGTCTCTCTCGCCGTCAGCTGACGTCTCGTGTGAGCGACGACAAAAACTGCTGATACGCGACGTCCGAGTCGGATCACAGTAAAATGACGCCATCGTTACAGAAACAGTTCGAAATCGTCCGCTCTCGTCGACATGCGTCCGGCCATAACCACGCTCAGCCCTCCGTCATCCCGACAGACACTAATACGGCGGAAATTACAGCTTTTGAAAGCCGCCGTTTACACGGCTGCTGGCGGAGAAAAGGTGAATAATGGAGGGATTTAAGTCAGAGATGGCCGACATGCCAGCTGGAGGGAAAACAGAGAGGAAGAGATGAATAATGACGGAGGGATCTGATTCCAGCGGGCTGTCTGTCACTGCTGCCTGCTGATATGACGGATAGATGCAGCTGATCTATGCAGTCATTTACAAACACAAATGCAAAGAAGTTTAAATTATTCATCTGTGTGGAGGTGGAGTGCAGCAGCTGCAAAACTAAAGCTGCGGATTCATTCTGCACCTGAAACCTGAATATTCTCTCACATATAAACGTGATAACAGACCAGATGACCGACTTATTCAACTTCGATGCATCTTATTTTCAAGCATCATTTTGTAGCTGATCTACAAATGAATGAAGATGTGTTGAGAACATTTAGTCGGAACATCTTTTACTCACTGCAGCCGTTTGACTCCCTGAAGGACTAAACTTCCCTCCGACGTTCAACTAGCATCATCATGAAATAAAATGATCAGAATTATTGTAGCTTGTAAAGGATCTAAAATGATGCTGTGATAATTCACAAAGTTGTTTCTGCAAAAAAAAACTTCAAAAATATTTTTTACACAACTTATTCATTTTTATTTACAACCTGTTGAGTAAACAGAATGCGATGATGTTTAATGAAAAATATTTGCTCACTTGGAAACCAATATTGGATGGTGGTGATCTTCGGGCCCTCAGGCAGCACTGCGTTAAAAACAGACACTATTCTGGAGTGGAAATCACTGCATGGGCTCAGGAACACTTGTGAAAACCATCGTCTGTGAACACAGATTTTTAATTAAATACGGGTTTTTATGATTTGCAAATCATGATATCCTGTTTTTAATTTACATTTTTCACAGCACCCAAACGGTTTTGGAAATAGGGTTGTAGTTTAAATATGCATGTTGCAGCACTGATAGTTCTTATGGTGAACAAATGCAACTAAAAGCAAGACAGAAAATGGAAACACTGCCGTCTGAACGTGGTTTGAAGAGGTGCTCGGGAGGAAACTGCTCGGCGTGGCCTCCAGAGTGGCGTTAACACTTCACCTCCGAAGATTTAACCACAGCGAGGATCCAATAACAACCGAAGGAAGAGAGTCAGCACATCAAAGCTCCTTCAAATGTGAACCTGGAAGGACATTTTCAAGCTTTACAACCCAAGAAAAAAGGCGTAGCTGCACGCCGGCGCTACTTATCGTCCCAATCAAACACGTCAACAGGAAGCAACACTGACTGAACCGAACCGCTTTAATCGTGTTTCAATTTCAACCTTATGATGTTTGACTCTTTGATGAGGATCTCAGTAATCAGCTTCTCGTCTGATCCGTGATCACGAGCGACGAGAGCAGCTTTAAAACGAGCGATCGGCAGCCGGTTCCTCCTCCAACCTCCGGCGTCGGAGGCTGAGTGGCTCTTCAGAACATCACGCCAACATCCTCCGCTCCCGATGCTGCTCGGCTTCGCATGTTTCCCTCCTCCGTGGGATGTTAGCGGCCATCGGACACGTCGGCGGTGAAGAGCGTGCATCCTCCCACACAACCGTTTGAAGGCACACATAAAAAATAAATAAAAAAAGATGTAAATGTATGTAAATCGTTTTCGTGTCAGCTTCAAAGAAACAAAAGAGATCAGTGGTCTCAATTTGTTGTTGCTGAAACAAACGCAGCGTGAAAAACCTCCAGTTAAAATGAAAAGCAGGGTCATTTAAAAACAAAACAAAAGCGTATTATTTATTTTCATCAAACAGGATTCTGTTGAGAAACAAACAAGCAGAATTCTGGGTAAAATCTATATATTTCACGTCACTCAATCACAATCACTGTTTTTCACCGGTTACAACACGTCAACTGAAAAGCAGAGCGTCGTCAGAGTCGACAGCTGTCCGTCCAAAAAACATCCTGTGCTTACAGAATAAACTGCTGATCTATTTTTTCAAACTGTACTTTCTTTTTCCCAGAGAACTTAAATATTACACAGTAGAAGAAAACAAAGGAGGAAAACTTTTTCCTTCCTGTTGTTTACGATGATATAAACGTTAAAGCCTCTGTGTGTTACTGTTCTGGTTTCTTAATAATTTAATACCAGCGGGTTTGCAAATTTGCATCGCTGCCAATATCAATAGTTTTGATGCAAAATATTCGCTAGCAAGTGTCACGCCTCCGGTGTGTAAACACCTTGAGACTTGAAACTTTAAAAGGATCAAATTCAACAATGTGTAAATGGAAACAGATTTTTTTCAACCTTCTCTCGGGTCTCGGAGCCGGACTCGCTGGTTCCTCATGAAGATGCTCAAAATCAAACAAATGAAATAAAAAAGTTGTGTTATTTGAGCCATTGGATCCAGTAACTTTAGGAAAGTCTACAACAGCAGTATGATGATTTTATTTATGTTCTTTCCCAGATCAACAGACAGAGGGCGATAATGAGCATGCTCTATTGGCCCAAAACCGGAAAAACTTTGACCTCCAGTCTTCCTTCATACATCCAAAGTGCCAACACTGACTGACAATGACAAGACTACAGACTGAATATAAAAGAGTTCGTATCTTCAGGTCTGTAAAATGGTTCCGATCCAGAAGTGTCTTCAGCTGCAATACCAGCGAGTGCCACTAGAGGTCGGCTCCAAAAAGCCTCCGGCTCCATAGACTCCCATTCAACTTCTCTCATCAAATCCAAAGTGAATAAAATGTGTCCATCAGTTCTCTCGGTGTTGTTAGCTAAAGTCACTCCTTCTTATTAGTTTTCTGGAGGTCCATCTGAAAATAATCCCTCATTCATTAGAAAAGAAGCTTTCAGGGTTATTGACAGCATTCAGGCTGTCATGGTTACCTGTGGAGCATTCGAGCTGCTGCTGCAGGATGGAAGACAGTCGACAGCAAAGCCTCAGCTGTTTGTGAGGTGGCGAGAAACAAAAAGAAAAAAAACGAAAAGAAAAACAAAGAAGGAGATGAATAATTCACTTTGAAGATTTGGAAACTTTTGTCATTAAAATCCCATCTGTGCTTTGGGGCGTCGCAGAGAGACGGTGGTGAGTTGATGAACAGATGCTGTGTGTCCTTCTTCCTCCTCCTCCTCCTCTCCTCTTCCTCCTCTCTTCTTCCTCCTTTCCTCCTCTCCTCTTCCTCCTCTCTTCTTCCTCCTTTCCTCTTGCTGCGTCTGACTGCAGAACTCTGGATTAACACATGAAAAGGAGGCGGCTTGATTCTCGGGTGTCAATATGAGAGCGTGTTTTCATCGATCAGCTGTCAGATCGGAGCAGATTAGCTTTTTTGTTGTTTAAACGTGAACTGTGTGCGAGCAGCGAGCGAGGTGACAGACGGCCGCAGCGTCGGTGTCGAAAGCTTCGCTGTTCAGAGACGTTTTTAGAGAGCCGGGAGAAGAAATCAGAGAACAGAGAACAACTTGTACCAACTTTTACTGACAAACTCAACTCAGTTTGGTTTTGCGTTGCGCTCGCGAGAGAAAAAGCCTCGACGAGCAACGAGAGGAGAAGAAATGAAGATGAAGAGGAAAATCCATTCTGAGAGTGTAAAAATGTCTGTAGGTCTGCGGCGCACCGACAGAACGAACGTGCTCGCGGCAACGAGAAACTTTCAAGATGCCACACGACAGCAACGAAATAAAAAAAATACAAAAATCGAAGTTGCTGGAAGAAAATCTCACATGAAAATGTTTAATTCATGATGTGACTGGAGGTAGAAACTCAGAAGATGTCTGGGATGGAGGTTTCCTTTAAACGATGATTCAAGGCTCCACCCTTATTCCTCCCGACGGTCACAGTTCATCCGCCCTCAAAGGAAAAAGGTCCTCAGTTAAATCACTGGAGTGAAGAAATAAAGTTCAATTAAAATCTTTCCACATGACAGAGTGACGTTAGCGACACATGAACGCCGACATTCACATGGTGTGATATTTACAGGTGAGACGAGGACACCTTCCAGGTGTCGGTATCTACACAACATACACCGTGCACGGCCCCCCTTCTATTTTTTTGCCCTCTAGGTGTCATGAAGCGTCCGTCAGCAGGTCGGTCTCGAGGCGTCCGAAAAACCAAGCAGCTCGTCGGGCCGTTCGCTTAAATGAAAAACTCTTTTGGGTTTTCTCCGGCGACGTTGTGAGAGTCGGGCTGCCGGTTGAAGGGGAAGTCCCGGCTGTCCTCCCGCTGGACTCCCGTCACGTCCCGGTTCCGATACGTCTCTTTCCTCCGGTACAGGAACCTGCCGGTTATCACCAGGCCGGTCGCAACCACGAAGACGATGACTGCTATGACACCTGTGGAGAGGAGGACATCCACTCTGACATGTGGTCGACGTTTACAGTAATAATTACAGAGTTGAATCAACTAGACTCCACTAGAGGGCGCACTAGAGGCACGAGGAGATCATTACAACATCTGGATTTTTTTCTGATGTAAACAATAAACATGGCGACAGTCGAGGGCGTCACTACTTTGCCGCGGCCGCAGCGGTCTCTGACCTCCATACTGCCCCTACAGGTCGTCTGTATATTGCATCTTGCGTTTCCATTTAATTAAAACCCAGATTGACTGATGTATCTGTGGCTAACTCGCTAACAACAATCAGTTTACTATTACTCGTTACATATTTTTATAATTTTCTATTTATTAACATTATTTTTTTGGTTGTTTTTGTTATTATTATTATTATTGATTATTATCATTTTGTTATTGTTTTGTAGTACAGGCTTTTCAAATTATTCTAGAAGGTAATAAAATCAAACGTTGAGTTTTTATGACTGATTATCAAAGTAAATCAAGTTTTCATGCTGCGGAAGGAATGGAAGCTAAAGGCTGCGCAGCGGTCGGGATATCAACGTACAAACTTGTTCTTATAAGAAAGTTATAGTCACTTTTAAATACTGCAATAAAAGGACTCAAACATGTAGTCGTATAATTCAGGATCCATATTGTAATTGTAAATCTGTCACAGTCTCTCAGCAGGATTTTCTGCCGTCCCTCCCGACTAACTCGGCTCTCTGCAGCCTGCCGGCTCCGCTAATCGAACTTCAACACCGTGAACCGAATTTCACACATTCAGAGTCAGCTGGACTCTTCTGTCGAGCTCATCTCTTCATTCACACAAAGTTTCATCTAATCGGAATAAAGAAATTCAATTTGGCACCGAATCACTGTGGTTTTAAAACTTCTGCCTGTGAAGATAAGAGTTCCTCCATCAGCAGAGGTTTATATACTGTAGTTCAGCTGAGACACAGAGATTTAATGGAACATTTTAAATGACTCGTTTATGTTTGTTTATCTGTGAAACATTTCAAACAATCAATTTAAATCAATCTAAACAGGCAGAAGAGGAAAATATTAAATTGATTTTCAGTGATGGAATATTTTGCTCATGTCACCTTTACAGAAAACCTCTCTGATAAAAGGTTCAATAAAGAACATATAAAAACACGGAGAAACAGGTTAAAGCAGAGAGAAATATGGTAAATAAAAACACAACAGTACCTCCGATCAGAGCCGAGTCGGTCCGGATGGCGTTCACTAAAGGTTGACCCGAAACCACTGAACCGGACTGGTCTGAGAGGAGGAGGAGAAGAATACACCAGTGAAGAACAACCAACCGAGGAAGAGATGCTGACCGTCGACAGAAAGGCAGGAATGATACAAATGGGAGGAAATGAGCAGGTTGGAGTCAAACACAGAACCGGTCGGACCACTTAGAGACGCCATCACCGTCTGAAAGTTAAAATCAGACGGTTAAAAAGATCCTCTGAATATGTTTTTGTGGAACAGAGTTCCCATCAGCTCCTCCGCTGACGCAGCCAGACAAGAAGAGAAAATCTGGCTTTTCTTTCTCATGAAACAACTTTACAGCCGCGGCCGGAGGCACAAATCCACCGAATCCACGAGTCTCCTGGAGATCCGGAGAACTGATGTGCAGCAGAAAATATGATCTGAATCAAAGCCAGATTGTGTTCTTTCATAACATAATCAGGGAATGTTGTCAAGATTTTCATCAAAATGTTCTGTTTTCCACCTAAATATCCAATCTGACATCACTGCATCTGCTCATAGGAACGTTTTATGGTCGTGTTTTGTACGCCAACCATTGACCCCAACCTCCTCCCTCCAGCTCTGCTGCTCAATACTCAAAGTGTTCCCTCTGAACATGATCCAGGAAAAAAAAAAGACAATTATTCACTTTATAAAAGTCACTTTTTGAAGATAAATTTCATTACTGTGACTTCCTAAAGTATGTTAACATGTGAAATTGATGTTTTTGCTTCTTGAGGCGTTTGGCAATGAGACAAAAGTAAGAAACTGGGATAAGCTTTATAAGAATGAAATTAAAACTAGAAAAATTAAGCGTGAAACTAGATTTAGACTCATGCAGGACCCGCTGCCACGGGGCGGTTAAAGCTCGTCTATCACAGCGTTGAAGGAGAAGTGAGCGACCTCAGACTGACGGAAACAAAAACGAGCCTGAATCACACCGTAAAAAAACCCATACATATATATATATAAAAAGACAGAAACCATCTATTGTGGGAGGAAATATAAATCACAGAACAACAAAAATGGAACCTCAAGTAAATGAAATTTTAACCGTAAATTGGAGCCATTTTTTACAGTTATCTCTGTAACTCAGTGGAAAATGACCGAACTTCAGCTCCAACTGTCTCAGACGTGTTTCATTTGTTCTGTTGTAGATTATTTTAGTTCATACAGATGTCAAAAATATAATAAATAACTCGTTAAGAGGGTAATATCAATAAAAATGTGACTAAAATACAGCAACTTACAATCATGTTTGGTTAAAATAATGTTCCTTTATGCGAGGGAATGATTAATGGGTCACATGACCAGAGTTGATTTAAAAGCATAACTGTGATATTTCACTTTTATTTGTTTATATATTTGTGTATAATGTTTGTTGAGTATTTTCAGTAATTGCTTTCATCACATTGTTAAACCACAAACTCTTACGAACCCCCTTTAAAAAAAAGTCTCTAAAAAGGATTTAAAGATTATATTTAACACATTTAAGTTTTATTTTTGTGTCTTCTCATGAAAAAAAATACAAATCTAAACTCCAACTTAATGTCCAGCAGACAAGTTTTTAACAATCATACCAGCGAAGGTTTTCACAGCTGTAACCTACAAACCAGGCTCCGCCCCCCTCTCCTACCTGACAGGTGGTGTGTGTTCTCCGCTGCGTAGGGATTGGCTGAAGCCGCGGAGCCGCAGTTGGACCGGACTAACGGCCCGCTGATGACCACGGGGCTCGTGTCTGGGTGGAGCAGAGCTGCTTTCAGAGGGCTGATGGAGTTGAAGCGAACCACCGACAGACAGCCGGTGAAACCCAGAGACGCCAGCCGGTCCAGGTCTGAGTCTGAGTCCGGGTCCAGGTCCAGGTCCGGGTCCTCAGACTCTGCAGAGTAAAAAGAAGCAAAGCCGAGTTTATTTTATTTATTTAAAATAAACAATTCTAACCTTCTTTTTGAAATGTATTAATATGAACTGTTTTAATAGTGTGTTGTCATTAAATATTTATTTATAAAGCAGCTTCACTTATAGGAGCCCACAGGAGGAGTTCTAACAAACACTCATATCTGTTTAAAACAAATACATGAAGTGGTGGTTTAAAGTAAAATGTGATTTCTTAAAGATGTGATTTGATGTAAAATGGGCTCTTTAGATTTTCTTGGTGAGTTCAATGAGAACATTGATACCACGTGCGATAAAAATAGAAGCTATTGTTAGCAGGTAAAACAAATCTTATAATGAAGCCATCTTGGCGAACGCAGCGAAAAACAAAGACGGAAGTCAAAAATAAAGTTTTAATTAATCCCTGAACTTTTAACCTTTTGTTTAGACGCCGTCTCCGTCCAGTAAATCACGACACACACCGACAGCGTCATCAATTCTGCTTCACATTAGCCTGTTATCAGAGAGGTGCCATAGTAGCAGCTCATTGATTCTCATTGGTACACACACACACACACACACACACACACACACACACACACACACACACACACACACACACACACACACACACACACACACACACACACACACACACACACACACACACACACACACACACACACACAAGTGATGGATGACAGGGTCGGACAGAAACTCCACTTTTCCTGCTGCTGGCCGTGACTCTCGGCCTCCTCCGGTTTAACCTCGTCATGTCAGCATGAGATGACGAGGTTAAACTGCACGCTGCTACTCTGAGCTGCGTTAAAAACAGGAGGTCTGTGCAGAATATATATCAGCTGTGCTATAAGACGTGTTGAGCACACCGATTTATTTTATTATTCATTTTTGATGCTTTTTGAGACAAACCGGTGGAAAACTTTTACAAAATTTGTACTTAATACAGAAGATTTGTTTTGCATTTTCAGTCACAAAGATGCAAGTAATTACATTTTACAGTAAAAAACAAAAATTTTAAATTGTTGTTTAAAAAAAAATTAAATAAGGTTTATGTTTTAAAATGAAAATATGTTTGTGTGGATGAAGCCTGGGTATCAAAATTTGGTACCAAATGACGAGGAGTTTCCCGACAGTAAAGTTAGGTACGAAGCCTGCCCGATATTTGTTTTGACAGCCGACTTGAACGAAGCCCACTTACAGTAAGTTGTATTTATCTGCTTTATGAACTGAATCTAAACTCGCTCACCGAGAACTCGGCCCAGAACCAGAGACCTGATGCCGTTGAACTCTCTGTCAGACGTCAGGTTGAAGTCTTCTCGGGAGTTCTGGTCGATCTGGAAGAAGAAACAACGTTTAGTGTCGTTGAAGCACAAAATCGGAAGATTTTGAACCCCTTGGTAGATAACTTTAATGGAAAGAATAACTTTAATGGAAAGAATAACTTTAATGGAAAGAATAACTTTAATGGAAAGAATAACTTTAATGGAAAGAATAACTTTAATGGAAAGAATAACTTTAATGGAAAGAATAACTTTAATGGAAAGAATAACTTTAATGGAAAGAATAACTTTAATGGAAAGAATAACTTTATTGGAAAGAATAACTTTAATGGAAAGAATAACTTTAATGGAAAGAATAACTTTAATGGAAAGAATAACTTTAATGGAAAGAATAACTTTAATGGAAAGAATAACTTTAATGGAAAGAATAACTTTAATGGAAAGAATAACTTTAATGGAAAGAATAACTTTAATGGAAAGAATAACTTTAATGGAAAGAATAACTTTAATGGAAAGAATAACTTTAATGGAAAGAATAACTTTAATGGAAAGAATAACTTTAATGGAAAGAATAACTTTATTGGAAAGAATAACTTTATTGGAAAGAATAACTTTAATGGAAAGAATAACTTTAATGGAAAGAATAACTTTAATGGAAAGAATAACTTTAATGGAAAGATTTTCCAAGAAAAACAACTCACATAGTCTCCAAGATTTAAAGGTTCATAATGTGGAAAATGTGCCTCAAACATTCAAATTTATGTTTTCCGAACCCAAAAAACCCACAATTTTATGTAAAACTTCCGTAAACAGTAGATTTATTTCCCCGTCACCTCGGACCTCCTGTATATAGTAAACTGCTAAAGATACAAGAATTGAGTGTGATGGAAGCTGATAAGATGAGATGCACCTCATATTTCACAGTGACTCAGGCGGCTGCACGACGCAGGACGAGGTCAGCTTGTTATTTATCTCTCGCTGCTGCTGCTGCTGATAATAATTACACCGACTCTGTGGCTGCTGGTTGGATGGACTTTACTTCGTACATCATCCGAGGCTATCGCTAACAAGACGGGAGCTTCAGTAGATGCACGCACGATTAAGATGCTTCATATTTCAGTGTCTCTGCTGCAGCTGCGTTCAGGATGACGAGCTGCTGGTGGCTGAAGTCGCAGCAAAGTGCTAACGAGGGTTTAATCACAGAAAGGAGTAGCACAGTGTACACTGGAGGGGAGGAGGGGGGGGGTACATCTGTGTGTGTTTATTCTTCAGATGAGCGCCTCATCGGTAAACATGGAGGTCGCGTTAAGCAGCTTTACGCTTTGTGTATTCTGGCCGCACACAACAAACACTGCATGAATTCTGCATGTGTGAAAAACCCACAGAGATTATTTAGCTGGTAGACGAGAGTGAATCGGTGAGTTCGGAGAGCCGCTGCTCGTGCACGGAGCCCAGCACAGCGACGTGCACGGAGCAGCAGAAAGATGTGACCCTCATGAGTAACTGGTACGAATTTCATTGCTCATTCGTGATCAGTTCCTGAGTTTCACACATTTTTTTAATTGAGCAGAAATTCATGTACGAGCCGACCAATCACTGGTCACGCGTCAACAGGGAGGCGGGTCGAGAAGCTGTCAATCATGGCTATTATGCACCAGGTTGTTGAAGTCCTTTTAGCTTTTTCTTACCAATATTTGTCTTTTTTTTTTTTTTATTTTTTAATTTCATATCTGTGTGATAATTATGAATTATTGTTAATTTTTAACCTTAGTCAGAAAACAAATGTGAACTAATTTATTTACTACAAGAGAAGCAACCTGCCTCAGTTTTGAGACCTTAGCATAAAGAAAATGTATATTTGAGTTCGGTTTCCGTGTTAGCAAATGGTAACCGAGGCTCTCTTTGGTTTCACTAAAAATGTCTCATGATTTTCTTTTTTTATACTATTATCATGACAATATTTATTTAAAAATGCACTTTCTGACTTGAAAATAATAGTCAGCAAACAAGAAAGCTAACAGTGAAGCTATCGTGTCTTAGAAACACTCAGGTGCTGCATTTAAATATTATAATAACCCTGAAAAACCCTGCATGTGGCTTTAAAAAAAAAAAAAAAAAAAAAAACACATTTTAATTTGTATCTTTCTTCTATTCCAAGTACCAATATCTAAGCTGGAGAAAAAAAAAAAGTGTTTTCTGTTTTCTTTCATTTGATTTTGTTGAGTTGTCTATAAATATTTATAGAAACAAATGTAAATATAGAAAAAAGGAAAACGGTTGTTAAAAATGTGAATTTGAATGTATAAGTTGTTAAAACTGAAAACCAAAAAAATGATCGTCATCGTATTCTCTTTTCTCGAGGAAACGTCAGAAAGTTTTTGTCGCTGCAGCTCAAACGGATCAAAACTCGTCGGCAACGACCGGATCAGACTGAATTCGTGCGGTCGGAGTTTCGACTTTAAACCGCATCGACTTGGTGAACCGATGACGTTGGTGTTACCTGCACGGACACCGAGTCCGTCAGTCTCCTGATGTTCACGCTGTGCAGCCGTCCGTCCGCCAGACTCCTCACGCTGCTCCTCAACACCTCAACATCTCTGCTGCTGTCCAGCCGGTACCTCACCTCCAGAACATCTACACACACACACACACACACACACACACACACACACACACACACACACACACACACACACACACACACACACACACACACACACACACACACACACACACACACACACACACACACACACACACCGCGCTGTGTTACATTCAGATTTCAGCATTAATCATCATTTCAAAGTTTTCCTCCTGAAAACGTCCTCTAATCGTGGCCAACAGGGTAAACACACCATTAATCCCTCCAATACAAATCTGAATATTTTAAAGCGCTGCTTTGCTCCACGAGTGAAAGACTTCTACATTCAACAGCATGAGAGTTAATTCAGAACTGATCTAATTAATCCTCCTGATATTCAGGCGTGTTAAAGGAAAGAAAGGAAAAAGTGATGGATTGAAGAAAAAATTTAAGGATGTCCTTCAAAAGTAGTTTTTATCCACAAAATAATAAATCAGATCAAAACTTTTTATTTATTTATTTTTTTTACACGTGTGCAGCGATTGTGGGGGAATTACTGACGACCTGCAGCGACCTGTTGCTGATGGATCTGTTCTTCGTGTTCAGGCTGCAGAAGTGCAACGAAGCTCTCTGGGATTTCATTGGACGCTTTGTTTTAAAAGAGCGTTCACCTGACGACTCGGCGGTCAGCAGAAAAAACCCTTTTAATGCCCTGCTGTCCATCAGCTTTCTGAGTCATTAACGCCTGAAAAAATAAATAATCCATTTACAGCTAATGCAGCAGCAAAGTGCTCATTTTATTAAACTCCTGCATGTTGGAAATGTAGTTTTAAATTCAAAGTGCCGCCTACTTGGCTTAAAAGCAAAAACACAATTATTTCACACAGAAGTTAAGAAAACACTTTGGCTGGTTTTATTCAGTAGAGCAGCGACCTGACGACAAATCTTTATTCTGCAGCTTCGCTCAACAGGAAGTAGAGAAGAAGAAGATATGAGTGAAAGGAGGAGGAGAGGTGAGAAGGAAAACTCTTAAAGAGACTTCTGAGGTTTGAAAACTGGAGAAACGGGAGAAGTGAAGAGCAAAAAGAGACGTACTTCCTGGTAAGAATGAGAGAAACAGGAAGTGAATAATAATGTAAAGAAGGTAAAGAACGAAGGAGGAGTTAAAAAACACGACAATGAATTAAAGGAGAAGTAACTTTCCTTCAAAATAAAAGCGTCCCACCGTGCTTGTTGATGAGCAGGGCCAGGTGCTCTCTGTAGTAGGAGCTGACGTAGAGCAGCAGAGCCGGACTCTGATTGGTCCTGAAGCTCAGCGAGACGTTCTCTCCTCTCAGCGTCACGTCGGAGAAGATGGAGGACGGCAGAGCGCTGCTGTTCCTCACCAACTCGTACGGCTCCCTGAAGGTGTAGCTGACCGAGGTCGCCGGCTTGAAGATGGCCGACACCTCTGGAGGAGGAAAGAAGAGGGGTTTTCTTTTTGGTCTGAGATCATCTTTTAGAGTATTAAACGCAGAGTGTGTGTGAGCAGGACGTTGAGATAACAACTCAATACGAGGTGGGAGGAAGGTCCTTTTAAAGACAGCAGAGACGACTGGACGGAAGTTACTGGACTAATGGAGAGCATGAAGGTCAGCGTGGTGACACGTTGTTAGCGAGTTTAACATCAAACCAAACACTGAAAAAAGACTTCAGCACATCAAACGGACACGAAACGCTTCAAAGCTCTGATGTCACTCAGGACCTCAGGACGGATGTCCAGTGGAGTCAAAGCAGAAAAAGATGATCAGCCTTCAGATAAACACACTCTGAGTCTATCAGCTGTGAATGTCAGCAGTGATGTCATCAACCATCAGTGATGTCATCAACCATCAGTGATGTCATCGTTGGTTTGTGAACGTTATGAATCCTCCAGTTCAGATTCTGTCCGTCACCATCTTGCTAGTTCGGAGCAGGAAGTGACCATATTTGGACGAGCTGGGGGAGGAGCCAGAGGTGGATCTGACCGATCTGATCGGAAACCTGACGATACTACGTCCCGCCCACCGATAGCTGTAACCTGACTGCACCACAGGCCTGTCAATCAAACAGACACGCCCCCAAAAACAGGTCTTCTTGAATCTTCTTTTCTAATGAATGAGAGATTATTTTCAGATGGACCTCCAGAAAACTAAGAAGAAGGAGTGACTTTAGCTAACAACACCGAGATAACTGATGGGCACATTTTATTCACTTTGGATTTGATGAGAGAAGTTGAATGGGAGTCTATGGAGCCGGAGGCTTTTTGGAGCCGACCTCTAGTGGCACTCGCTGGTATTGCAGCTGAAGACACTTCTGGATCGGAACCATTTTACAGACCTGAAGCTACGAACTCCTTAATAAACAGTCAAGGACTCTGACCTTCAACCACCAAACTTTAATTTGAGGTTAAGTTGATGATTGTGTCACATTTAAAAAAATTAAAAAAGGCCATCCAGGTGTGACGTGGTATGAATGTGTTCACCTGTGTGGCAGAAGACTCCGCTGTACGCCGACCGGCTGCAGTCGCAGTAGAAGCCGGCGTCTCTCTCCACACAGCCGCCCTGGTTGAGGCACAGCGATCCGTAGCTGCTGCAGTGACCCGGGCAGCCGGGCTGAACGCCGGGCGTGATCCTCGCCCTCTCCTCCAGGTCCAGAGTGACGCCGTTCAGCTGCAGGGAGCGGATGCAGCCCCGGAAGCCCTTCTGCCTGGACGCCGTCCCTCCTGACGACACATCGCATTTACAGTCATGTTTTACACTTTCAGCTAACGAATTCTTCAGCACAGCGACACGTCGCCCGTGTTTATTGGGCTGCTTTTTTCCTCCAAGTTAAAAGATAAAATTCAACATTGAAAAACTACAAACTAAGAAATGAAAGAATTTTATGTAACTTTTATTTAACCTTCATTTTAACCAGGCGAGCCTCAGGGATAAGTTTCCATGCAGACATATAAATATTCTAAGAAAAGAACTCTTTCTAGATATCTTTCTAGAAACATTAAATAGATTCAATTTTTAATTAAAATATCATCAGTCAGAGTACGATAGCTGGCCCATCTTCTCTGGTGCAGTAAAAGGAAACCTTTAGCTGCGCTAAAGAGGTTAAAACAGCTTCGTGTGTGTGAGAGGGGATTCGAACCGGGACCGGAGACGCATCCCTGAGGGACGCCGCCTCCCATCAAAACAGCAGCAGCAGGTTATTAGAGAGCGAACGGGACCTGGGAGGGTTTCCTGCTGCGCAACCTCCAACTCCAACAAAGATCACACATCACATGGACACGCTGCTCACAGGAAACACTTAAAAACAGCATAATGAGGGATTTGTGATGTGGAGATCAAAGCGAACATCAAAGAAACGGAAAGCAGAGAAAAACTCCACCTCTGACCAGCAGAGCAGCGGTGCGATCAACACGACCTCAACTCCATCAGAAACACGTCAGCGCTAACAAGATAATCCAGCCTCTCCACACAGGAGACCTGGATCATCAACGCGATCACATGAAAGACAAATTAATTAGTGAAAAGGAGATCAAAGTCGTCGTCGGTGTGACGCAGCGACATCAGGACGACAGCAGAATGGGAGGAAGGAGGAAATAAAATCTGGAGGAGCAGCGTGAGACTCGAACACGCGTCCGACTGTTTCAGCTTCAGCTCGTTGAGATGAGTTCAGGTCTCAACATGAGTTCAGCAGATTCTCTGACAACACACATAAAACACTGCAGGACGGTCGGAGCCGCAGAGATCAAACAATCATCAAAGATGGATGTGCAGAGCTGGATGATGCTGATGCTGCACGCGAGCATCATCCAGGGCAGAGAATTCACTTCTGATGTCTCCTCCAGCGTGATGTGAAGGATTTGAGGAGCTGGAATCAAAAGAAACTCAAAGGAAAGATGCACGCGCAGCTTTTTCATTCCCCTCCTCGCTCATATCAGAGAAAATCAATAATTTACTGGAGTAGTGAGCAGAAAATTCAGATTTCAGAAACTTAAATCATCATTTCAATGCCCTTTTGTTTGTCTTATGAACAGATTCACAAAATAACCATTTTCAGATATTTAAAATGTATTTTTAGGGCTTTTGTTTCATGGCTAAATGTACAAACTCAGAATAAATTGGTGGAAACTAAAAGTAAAAAAGTGGTTTCAGACAGTTTGTGGATCTAAGCTGACTTCTAAACCTTTCATAGACACAGACCAGTTTTATATTTACGATGTTGTGTTATCAAACTAGGATACAGTTTCTTTTTGGTGTTTTTGTGTTTCTTTCTTTGGGTGGGGGTCCAAATTAAAGAGGAAACACTGGATTTTATTCATTAAATCTGATTGCAACTGATTTGAAACCAATCTGTGTTTTAAGGCGCCGCAGAGACGACACGACGAGCACAAACAAACCGACTTTGACTCGACAGGATGCTGCTTAGATCACAGGACAGTCTGACATCATCACGGGACACGTGACCTGATGGAGATCCTTGTTGTCGGCAGCACAAACACACAAAAGGCTGGACTGTCCGAACCTTCAGAGGAAGTGATTCCTCCGCTCGCCGCCCAGCTCACTGAAAACTGCTGCGTTTGGAATTTTTGCACAGACAATGCAAACGACACAAAGTGGATTACAAATCTGCGCGAGGCAATAACACGGCTTATTAATCAAAACAATGGAAGTCTGTGCCGGGCGGGATTACGGCACATAAACACAGCGAAACACTGAAAATATGGCTTTATGAATCCACACAAAACCACCAGAGCAGCTTAGAGCTCAAACAAACGGAGCGGCCGGCCGCACAAATCAGGTCTTATAAATACAATTCATGTGGTAAAATGGTTTGTAAATTTAAATAAGCCACTGCTGAGGCTTCCACTCTGTACGCCTGTAGGGAGGGACTCTGTCAATAAATAGTTTTTAGAGGGATACTGTAAATGTATGTGGAAAATAACTGATGACTTAAAACATGAAGATCTGAATGTGAGGAATACTGCTGAGCGGTTCGGAGCACTTCTGCATCGCAACCATTTTTCAGAAGCTACGAACACTTTTATATTCAGTCTGTGATCTATACAGATATGAAAGTCTTGTGTGCATGTAGCATCCTTCAGTCATCATGAGGAAGATCCAGGAAAACACACTTTAATTGTCTTGAAAAATCTCCCGAAATTATCTCATAAAATTGGGACTTTAATATATTAGTGATATTTTTTCAGTAAAATATCAGTTTTTTTCACCACTGCAGCTGTTTGATGTTTGAAGAGAACAAAAAGGACAGCATTTAAATATTCATAAGAGGCTTCATTTGCAATTAAAATACAAATTGGCCTTTTCAGCTAACAAAACCAGGATTGTTGTTGCTTCTTATTTATTCGGAATATACGGTCGACCAATCGGATCGCACAACTCCTCCGGCGGTGTCATACAGCATCTGTGAAGCAGCTAAAACCTAAAATCCTACAAATCCAGAATCACACTTACTTTCTAAACATATTTCTTATCATCGAATCTGCAGGATCGTGTTTACTGTCAGTTCACAGTAGATATTTTTAATCCTTTTTTTTTTTTTTTTGCCTGTAAAGCATAAACCTGCTCTCTTTTTGATGGACACCGACTTTCTGCAGACGGTTTAATTAAAGCCGACGCGCTGTGCTGATTGGTATTCAGCTTCGTTGTCACGTACAGAGAGGAGAGCTGCTGCCTGAACATGTTGGTGCATCGGCAACACAAAACACAGAAATCATGAGGACGTAGGACGAAAAGACACTAAAACAGCAGAACTCCTGAACTAAATACAGAAAACATGAAACAATCCTGTACGTCTGACACCAAAGACTGTTGATTAGGAGTTTAACTCTGTCCTGTTGTCTCTAAATTGAAATGTAACCTGCAGCTTGCAAACAGCTCTAAATAAATTATAACTTGTGGGAACAAACGGTTAAAAGAAGCTCCCGTGAAGGTGTCTGACAACGCAGCCAGAACTGGCTCGGTGCAGAGTGGAGACGTCTGATGTGAACTGAAGTGGGAGGCTGAGATTTATTCTACCGGGACGGGAAACAGAAACAGACTAAAAGCTGGAGAGACTTCAGGAAGAACCAAAGAGCGTTTCGGAGAAAAAACTGCATCCATTAAATAGAAATACGAAACCCATGAAAGCCTCCCACGCTGCTGCGTGTTCCTCCTCCTCCTCCTCCTCCTCCTCACCTATGAACAGCTGGCTGTTGAGCTGCAGGTGGAAGTGTCCGTCAGCCGGAGCCTCCTGCGTGGAGACGGGAAGTTCGTCCAGCTGCAGCGACGCCTCCTTCACGTTCCGCTCGGCTCGGACTCGATGCCACCGGTTGTCGTTCAGCGGGACGCTCGACTCCGCACGGACCTCCAGCGGGCCGTTGCCCACGTCGAAGGAGAACAGCACCTGAGTGGAGGCTGAAGCGACAGGAGGGAGGAGTCAGAGGAGGAGGCTGCTTCCTTGAGAAGCTTCGAGCGTCCTGTTGCCACGGCAACACTGAACCCAGGTGCATCTCTTGGCGGCTCCTCTAACGGCCACTCGGCTCTGAATCTAACCGTATTAAAGTGATTAAGAAACTTCTCTGTATATTTCAGATATCACAGTCTGAAGTAGCAGTTTTAACTTCTAATGTTTTTCTTAGTTCCCCCTCTCGTGAAAAAGTAGAGTTCAAATGAAGCGAGATTTATTTATTGTAAACTGGGAACAAAAAGAAAAGCTCTATTAAAATGGCTTCACATTTTAAATAACAGTGTTTTATAAAACCACTCATCTCTAATCTCCTAAACATGTTCTGAGTGACGTTCACGTTTCAAGAGGGGGCGGAGCTTCTCCGTCCGGGACCGAAGAAGGCGCGTCAGGTCAGGAGACACCAGCTGGGTTTTCTTTGTGCAACCGTGAATTCGTCCCCCAGAGTCAGACTGTCAACACCGAGTTCCGCTGGGACCTTCTGAGGCGTCTGAGGGTTGTCAGCTGGTTATTAACTTGAGTTTAACTGTTTTTCTTTTACAAAATGACAACCACCAACACTACTTCATGAAGGTCGTTTCTGCTCCGTGTGCATCACCGTGCAGCAAAAGCCTGTGAACTTTCTGATCGCCCTTCGTAAACGCTGCCGGCGAAGCGACCACGCCGACGGTGATTTCCCCCGAGGAGCTGCTGCTGCAGCGTCGTCCCCGTACGACATCCTCCGTTTGTCCCCTCACATCCACTTTTAAAGAAAACGCAGCTCTGTAATTTCAGTCCCAACATTCATGAAACTACTTTGTGCTAAAGTTGAAAAGGTTTTTGATTTGTTGAGAGTTGTACAGTTTCTCTCGCTTGTGATGGCGCAGCTGTCAATCAAATTTAATCACATCTCACCTACACAGCTCTGAAGACGGAGATTAACTCGGCTTTGAAGCATTAATGAATAATAATCAAGGATTTTTTCTTTCTTTAAGGTTCAGAGTGTGCAGGATTGAAGAGGATTTATTAGCCAAAATGGAAAATTATATTCTTAATTATGTTTTCATTAAATCACCTGAAACCAAGAATTGTTGTGTTTTAATTACCTTAGAAGGAGCAAGTCCTCCTCTACAGAGCTGCCAGGTTTCTACCGGAGCCCAGAAGGGACAAACCAAACTCCAAAAACACCGTAGAGTACGATCCTGCACACTGCTCCTTTAAACGTAATTTTAATCCGTGTATTTCTTTTGAAAATTTACGATTTACTTGGTTAACTGTTACAAGTTTTCTGAGGCTTTCATGCTGCTGATGTGTGATGGTGGTGCTTCCCTGTTCCTTTGTGTAATAAACCAGATAAAAAAATAAAAAAAGCCTTCCTGGATTCAACCTCATCAGTGACTCCACCCCCTCCTTCCTCCTAATCCCGCCCCAAAAATGCCTTTTGTATTTGGTACTCAAACCCTCATTTCAGTTTCACGCTTAAAAAAAGCGTGTAACTTTCACGCCTAGACGGCCGTGAAAAATGATTTATGTCCGTAACCTCCGGCGGTACTCACAGCTCAGCTGGATGCGGATGAAGTCTCGGATGCCCAGGTTCTCCAGGAACACACCGGAGGACGCCGTGGTCTTAAACAGGAAGGAGATGTCGGCGCTCAGCTCTCCGTGGAACGTCGGGAAGTGGAGGTACGACGTCTCCTTGTCGAAAAACGCGGCGTTCCAGAAGCTCTCTGAGAAACAACAACAACAAGTAAAAAAATCTCTGTCGTGAAACTTTACATGGAAATCACGTTGCAAACCAGCTCAACTAATGACTTTACACAACGGAGTGATTTCTGCCGCTCGATTGATCATGCTGAACGTTTATTTGTCTATCTGCCGGGTGGAAACACCGCGGATGTAATTGCATGTAATTGAGAAAAGGAAACAGCGCGTGACTTTGATTTACCTTGTAATGAATTTAATGAGGAACAAGAAGTGTAAAAAACCAGGAGGGAGAAATGCATTTAGCAACACTTGTGCTAATGATAATTAGCTTCTAATTGGCAGGTGGAACGAAACATTCAACACGCATATCGACGACACAGAACCGGTCACAACGACGTGCTGTTGTTAATACGTCTGTAGATTCGTCCAGTCAAACAAAACCCAACATGTTGTATTTATTAGTTGGACAAAAGACATTATTGTCTTCTCTCCGTCAACTGAAACCAGAGGCGGGCTTACTGTCTCCATGACAACGCAGCGGTCCCACCCTGTAGGCGGCCTCCGACCCCGGCCTCTGGAGGTCACCCAGCACCAGAGACCTGACGGGGAGGTTCTCCTTACGGGTCAGAAGACCGGAGTCTTCAGTCCTGGAGGAGGAAGAGGAGGAGAGATGAAGGACCAAAAGGAGAAGAGGCAACAGAAGAGGAGGGAGGAAAGGAGGGTGAACGTCCATTCTCAAGCGTCCAGTTCAGATTCTGTCCGTCACCATCTTGCTAGTTCGGAGCGGTTTGCAGCAGGAAGTGACCATATATGGATGAGCTGGGGGAGGAGCCAGCAGTGGATCTGACTGATCTGATTGGAAACCTGACGATACTACTAGGTCCTGTCTGTTATTAAAGGTCCATTCATCCTGTCTGTTATTAAAGGTCCATTCATCCTGTCTGCCATTAAAGGTCCATTCATCCTGTCTGTTATTAAAGGTCCATTCATCCTGTCTGTTATTAAATGTCCATTCATCCTGTCTGTTATTAAAGGTCCATTCATCCTGTCTGTCATTAAAGGTCCATTCATCCTGTCTGTCATTAAAGGTCCATTCATCCTGTCTGTTATTAAAGGTCCATTCATCCTGTCTGTCATTAAAGGTCCATTCATCCTGTCTGTCATTAAAGGTCCATTCATCCTGTCTGTTATTAAAGGTCCATTCATCCTGTCTGTCATTAAAGGTCCATTCATCCTGTCTGTCATTAGAGGTCCATTCATCCTGTCTGTCATTAAAGGTCCATTCATCCTGTCTGTCATTAAAGGTCCATTCATCCTGTCTGTTGTTAAAGGTCCATTCATCCTGTCTGTCATTAAAGGTCCATTCATCCTGTCTGTCGTTAAAGGTCCATTCATCCTGTCTGTCATTAATGGTCCATTCATCCTGTCTGTCATTAAAGGTCCATTCATCCTGTCTGTCGTTAAAGGTCCATTCATCCTGTCTGTCATTAGAGGTCCATTCATCCTGTCTGTCGTTAAAGGTCCATTCATCCTGTCTGTCGTTAAAGGTCCATTCATCCTGTCTGTCATTAATGGTCCATTCATCCTGTCTGTCATTAAAGGTCCATTCATCCTGTCTGTTATTAAAGGTCCATTCATCCTGTCTGTTATTAAAGGTCCTCACCACTCGGTGCGGTCAGCGTCACAGTTGCAGTAGTGCTGAGGATCCACACAGTCGCCCTGCAGGCCGCAGGAACACTGCTGGCTACCTGGCTGAGCTCCACCCCAATACGTCTGGACCCGACCGGGACCGGGACCACCGAGCCACCAGCTGAACGGAGAGCCCTCTGAGACACACACACACACACACACACACACACACACACACACACACACACACACGCACACACACTTCATAGTTTAATCTGCTGACTCGTCTGATTTTGCTTCACTCGAAGATATTCTTCCTGAAGAGTTCATCATTCCAATGAAAGAAGTCATATTTTTCTGTTTAATTACTATAAAAACAGCCCGGTTAGTGTTTTCTGTTGAGCTGTGAGGACATCAATATATCAGGCTTTTCAAAAAATAAACCAAAAAGGGACAGTTAGCATCATTTTACTGGGATGCTCTGCAGCGTCTTCACCTCCACGACACCAAACCTCCTGCAGAAGATGTTGAGCATGAAGAACCTCCGTCCGGCGGGACGTTTGCCAGCTGCTAACTTCTAAAAGTGAATATATAGTTTTCATACGGAGGACGATGACAGTTCGCACTGAGGGATGTGTTTCACACACTCAAGAGTTTGTAGATAAATTGGAAGTGTTTCTGCTGAGTAAGCGCTCTTTTATTTATTTATTTTTCCCCCCACAGAGTTTCTAATAGAAGTTTCAGGATTTTCATCCATCACTTTATGACCAGCAGCGCCGACGAGCTGCTTCACATCTCAGATTTCTGTACCGGAGACTCTTTGTGGTTCCTGAGGAGGCGAATTGATCTGCAGCTCAAACGAAACCCTGACGAACGGATATAAAATGTTTGTTTCGGGGTTGTTGTTCTTTTTTTTTTTTTTTTAATGGAGAATTCAGTTTAACGGTCACTTTGGTCCAAAATCAAACTTCTTAAGAATGACTGGATGAAATGAAACTCCAACAACTCTAATGTGGAACAAAAAAACTCAGCTCCTCTTCGTCTTCTATTTACATCTCTGAGCTCTGCAGCATCCTGCGAAGCTTAAAACACCTGCACAGCTGTGGTTGGTGTGATTTATGGCGTCTCGTTCCTCTGACTGTGATGCTCTGCTCTTCTTCTGTTTGGACTTTAAAACGTCTGCTGTTCAGATTAATTTAATGCAACTTGATGATTTTAGTCCTGCTTGTAATTCTCAACATCTGAGTCAATAACAATCAGCAGAAAACACACAACCCAAAAAAGCACTGAACTCATCCCAGAAGGAGGAGGAATTAAAAACAATCCTGAACAATCAATTTGTCTGAATCATCTCTGCAAGAAGAGAAAACAAACCAGAGAGGAACGATCTGTTCTTCGTGTTCGAGAGAGAGAAGAAGATCCTGAAGAGTCGGCTTCACTCAACTTTGATTTAACCCGACACGTTCGTTAAGAAACAAGTTGTTGTTTACAGTCTCCCCCCACCCCCCCTCCCAGAGAAAAAAAATGCAATAGATTTAAGAGATTAAAAGGATTCAGATTAGATGGTTAAATACTGAGATCTACTTTTGAATTAGTGTAATCAAAAGAACAGAATGGAATAAAATCAAAATAAGTAGTAGTCGTAAAAAGATGAAAAAGATGATGTTTGATGACTTTAAAAATGGTCTCTAATCTTTGGATTTTCGAGTAAAACATAAAGTTAATCAATCATTAATAATACAGATCAATGTAAAACTGGAGAGAAATGTTAAACCGTCCAATGATTGACAGACTTCAGGTCGCAGAAAAAAGTTACACGCTTTACCGAGAGAGTTGAGGAGGCGGGACTTCCTGCAGTGGTAGGACAGCTCCTGCTCGCAGTGCTCTGATTGGCTGATGGCGGCCAGCAGCTGCTCCTCATTGGACGAGTAGTGGAAGTGGACTGAGAGCTGGTTTCCACCTGCAGACGGTCGGACTCTGGTCAGCTCCGTGTTGTTGTGCTGCAGCACCATCAACGTCTTCTCCTCTGCAGGGCAGGAAGTGACACCATTACTAGAGGAGAGAGTGTGTGTGTGTGTGTGTGTGTGTGTGTGTGTGTGTGTGTGTGTGTGTGTGTGTGTGTGTGTGTGTGTGTGTGTGTGTGTGTGTGTGTGTGTGTGTGTGTGTGTGTGTGTGTGTGTGTGTGTGTGTGTGTGTGTGTGTGTGTGTGTGTGTGTGTGTGTGTGTGTGTGTGTGTGTGTGTGTGTGTGTGTGTGTATGAGTGTGTGTGTGTGTGTGTGTGTGTGTGTGTGTGTGTGTGTGTGTGTGTGTGTGTGTGTGTGTGTGTGTGTGTGTGTGTGTGTGTGTGTGTGTGTGTGTGTGTGTGTGTGTGTGTGTGTGTGTGTGTGTGTGTGTGTGTGTGTGTGTGTGTGTGTGTGCGTCACCTGTCATGTTGCAGTAGACCAGCTGTGGTCTGATTGGTCCGCTGCCGTCCACATCGATGTAAAAATGTCCCGACGTGTTCCCGTTGTGTTTGTACGCCTCGCACGACTGTTCGTACACGGCTGGGAGGAGAAGAGTGACATCACAACGACAACGTCACCATGGTGACACACAGGATGAAGACTTTGTTCTGTTATGACTCCTGGATGCTAAAGATGAAACACGCCTCTAATTATTGAACAGGGCGGCTGCTGGAATTACAGCGTTTCTGTGTTTTAATGCTTTAAGTACATTTAATTCTGTTTTTCTACCTGCAGAACGTTTCCCTTTAATTTTAGTTTGAAATACAGCTGGTGGTGTGTCATGTGATCTGTTGGTGTGTCATGTGATCTGTTGGTGTGTCATGTGATCTGTTGGTGTGTCATGTGATCTGTTGGTGTGTCATGTGATCTGTTGGTGTGTTATGTGATCTGTTGGTGTGTCATGTGATCTGGTGATGTGTCATGTGATCTGTTGATGTGTCATGTGATCTGTTGGTGTGTCATGTGATCTGTTGGTGTCATGTGATCTGTTGGTGTGTCATGTGATCTGTTGGTGTCATGTGATCTGTTGGTGTCATGTGATCTGTTGATGTGATCTGTTGGTGTGTCATGTGATCTGTTGGTGTCATGTGATCTGTTGGTGTGTCATGTGACTCACAGCTGTGGCAGGTGGCTCCGCTGTAGCCGCTGTCGGAGCAGTTGCAGAGGAAGACGGTCCAGGACTGACTGCAGAGACCGCCATGTTCACATCGACTGGGAGAACATCTGATGGAGACACAGAGAGACAGAGAGACAGAGACAGAGACACAGACAGAGAGAGACAGAGAGAGACATACAGAGAGACAGACAGAGAGACAGACAGAGGTAGGTTCAGTTCTGATGGACAGCATCATGATTAAAGTGAGTAAACAACGACAGGTGGACGGTTCTCTTTGTGACCTGCAGCCAACAAACTTAATCAGAGGACAGAGATCGTCATGGAAACCAAATTTAATTGAACTGCCTTGTTGTTGAAATGTGTCGTACTAATAAACTAACCTTGATTATTTGGCCCAAAAAAAAGGATGTTTTTGTTGTTGCTGATTTTAGTCTATTTTTGCGTATTATATTAAGTCTGCGCAGGTGAAACGACAGCAGGACGTTTTCAGCTGATATTTCAAACGACAGGTGAGCCTCTGATCTGCTGCTCGAACACGACGGAGGCACGACGTGACCTCGTTCCCCGGGACGGAGAGCTCGACAGGAGACGAGGAGGAACCACACAGGTTGCTCTCCACCTGCTCACACATTACATCAAGAAAGGTAAACTACAAAAGAAAGACGCACGCACGCACACACACACACACACACACACACACACACACACACACACACTGTGTTTGTTTCTTTTCAACCTATATTTCAGACGGCTGTGTTTACTTATGTAAATTCCGGTGACAGTGTTTTAAGGTTGTATTTGGGACCCGAACGCAGGCAGGAATATTGAAAACAGATGAGAGCACAGAATCTGCAGCACTCCTCTTTATTTTGGATAAAAGCGCCGACTCAGCGCAGCCTGTCATCCCGCCACAGTCCGAGTCTCGCCGTCCATTTATCTCCATGCTGCTGTGATCTCACGGTGAGCTGCAGCGCTGCAGATAAAGCATTTAGCTTTCACTTGAAATTCACCACAAACGCTTGTTTTTTTAAATATTTTTATACATTTAGTATTTATGTGTGTGTGTTGCAGTGGTGCTGCAGTCACATTCAGTAGGAGGAAGATGAAGCTGTTAGCAGCAGGGACGACCAGAGATGTGGACTTTATTAAGGCTGCAGGTGAGTTTTGTCTTAAATATGCAGGAATAAAACCAAAAAATCATTTTATTGTTTAATGTTGTTTTTTTTTGTAAAGCTTTTAATTCCTATCAGAGTGAAAACTAAACATACCGTAAAGCAGAATTTTGTTCCTGTGGTTCAGACCTGAAGGATGCAGAAAGTGTTTATAACTCTTAAAATCAAATTCTAAACTTGTTGTTTTGTCTGGATTTTAATGGAATTTTATCCATTTTATATTTTTATTGAATTGTCCATTTATTTAAACGTTTTAGCTGCTTTTACTTCTTGCTCTATCTATTTTAATATTTATCAAAAACAAAATTTTCACATTTCAAATGGTTTTACCTCATTTCTATATTTTAGCTGATTTTACTTCTTGGTTTATCTATTTTAATATTTCAAATTTTTTTTTATTGTATTTTTTTTATATTTTTCAGATGGTTTCACCTCTTGGTATTACTCTATTTTAGTATCTTATTAAGCTTTAATTGATTTATTTGACTGTCAATTGATACACATATATTGTTTACACTGTAGTCATTAAACCAAATGTGAATTTTCAGGTTAGTATGAGCAAAACATGCAGACAGGGAAACTGGGGATATGTGCAGCGCGCATATTAACCTATAAACAATAATTGTACTGGTTTCCAGCTGGCTGTTTCTTTTTTCCTAAATACTCACAATGTCCATATAAAGAATAAACTCTAATATGTCACAATAGCTCACAGGAAGAGAGAGAACCCAAACACGTGACAACTGCAAACTTTACTCACGCAATTCTGAAGGAAAATGAAAACCACAGAGAGCAGCTGGAAAAGTAAAAAACTCAGGAAGCATGAGAGGTCTTACAGGAAGAGAATTAAAGTCCCAAAGAGGGACGAAGACATGCAACGACCAATGAGGCAGAACTTCCCAGAGTGCTGATTGGCTGATGGATCACAGGTGAGCTCAAAAAACAAAACAAAAAAACAAGAGAAGGAAGTAAAACAAACAGACACAGGAGGTGATTTCAAAATAAAACAGGAAACCCAACAAACTAAACCATGACATCATAACTCCTCCTACATCCTTTTACCTGTAAAAAAAACAACACCCGTTCCCTTAAACTCACCATCAGGATGGCCGAGTGGTTAAGGTGTTGGACTTAAGATCCAATGGGTGAATGCCCACGTGGGTTCGAACCCCACTCCTGGTATCCTTCTAGATGTTTGAACCTTTAACCTCCATCACCTCACTTCACATGCATTCAACTGCGAAAGGCTACTTGATTGTAAGAATGTGTTCAGACATCCACGAATGTGAAATACATCATATATTCTAATTCAAAGCATTCTGCAACCTTCATTTAAAGAAGCCACCAAAGTCGGTTATTATTGTTGATATTTGAGGAGACAAATGTAATTTTGGAAGGTTTGTTTTTGTTCTGCAGCTGAAACCACAAGCAATAATTGTAATATTATTAACGCCACTGATATCATCCCGAATCGAACCTCAGAGCCGACAAATCCAAATAAAAAGGCTGATGCAGAAACATTTTGTAAGAAGCCGAAGAGAGAAAGCGTTGATCAGATCTGAAGTAAAACAAACAGTCCGTGTGGTTATTTCACAGCTCGCATCGCCGCTGAACAATCAGAGAACGGTGCTCCTTAATGGAAACGCTGCGAGAGCTGTTTCTCTACTTTGCTTGTTACTTTCCAACGCTTCAACACACAAATAAATTACTCTGCCAAAAAAAAAAAAAAAAAAATCAAACAGAAGAAAAATTTGATTTCACTTCCCAGATGAAAGTTGAGTCGGGTGTGAAGTTGTGTGACAGAACAATCGATGCAGCCGAACTTGTGATTGACAGCCTGCTCAGCTGCCTTTGTTTGTCTGTCAGCTAAATGAAATGTAATGTAATGTCTGATGTCCTAACTCACATCTTTATGGTGTTTCATCATCTGAACTCTTCAGTCTCATCCTGTGTTCCTAATATTCAAGAATATGAAGGAATAAAACGTGTTTTTGTCTGTTTTAAAGATCAAATGTTGTTTCAGTAATAAATATTTAGTTTTTTTTTGCTGAACTACAAGCACAAAAAAACCAACAGATTTTGATTGAATCACTTTAAGGAGTTTGTCTGTGTGGACAGGTCGTTATGGTAACATCAGACACCAGGATGACCAAGTGGTTAAGGCGTTGGCCTTAAGATCCAATGGACTCATGTCCTCGTGGGTTCAAACCCCACTCCTGGTATATTAAAGGCACCTTTGAAGAACTGGAGTTCATGATTTCAAATCTCCAAACACAGCTTAGACACAGAAAACTCTATAAAGCGCTCTGACGTGGGCCAAAGACCTGCTGAAGGATGGAACCACCAAATCCATGATGTCTGAGCTGCAGCCACTCTGACGAACTCAATTTTATTGAAGTTAAAAAGGTCAGTAACTGCTCGTGTTAATACGCTGCAGGGTTTGCATTCATTACAGCTCCGTTATTTCCTCACAGAGCGAAGACATCTCTGAGGCTGCTGCTAAACTCTCCCGAGGACATAAATCATTTTAATCTGGGAAACCATACATTAAATCTGCCGAATGCTAGAAACACTCCAGAGGAAAGACCGGCTCTGGGTTAAATCAAACATCTGCAGCCGCGTCTCTCACCTGTCGATGATGCCACACATGTCGATCTGCAGTTGACTGTAGTTTCCCAGCAGTCTTTGCTGCACCAGGTTCAGGTCGGCGGGCCGGTTCTGCAGGCTGATGAGGCGCATGCAGCCCTGGAAGACGTCAAAGGGGTTCGTGCATCCGGCGCTGTCGTCTGCAGCGGGACAGCCTGGAGGAGGGAATAAAACAAAGAGATGAAACCTTTTGTGATTTACTAAACAGAAATGCGAAGAGAAGCTGCGGAGCGTTGTTGTGCATCTCTAAGCAGCTGAAATCATTTAAATAAAAGACAGATGAATGCAGCTAATCTCCTTTTCTGCTGCAGTTCGTTTAACACGGAACAGAAGATGCATGTTCAGGAGGATAAAAAGGCCTCCGGCCGGACTGCAATTCTGCTGAGTAGAGAGGAAAGAAAAGAGGAAGAGGAGGAAGAGGACAGAGTGAAGATGAAAGGAGGAAGATAACGAAGAATTATACGTTTCATTATAAAACGGCCACCAGCTGAAGGTGAGTATCGACGACATCAGCAACTTTTATACACGTCGTTCAACAGCAAACGTTCATTTAAACCGAACTGAAACAGACAGTTTGTAGTCAGCAGTAACATCACAACACTTCTGTGTCGACAAGCGGAAACCTGCTGCAGTTCCTCAAATGTCCACCAGAGGCTCCAGCAGCGACTCAGTCCCCACAAACCATGTTAAAACTTTACAGCATAAATAAACATGTTTACAGCCGAAATAAACACGTTTACAGCCGAAATAAACACGTTTACAGCATAAATAAACATATTTACAGCAGAAATAAACATGTTTACAGCAGAAACGTGTTTACAGAATGCTACAGAGAAGTTTTTTGGTCCCTGCAGCTAATTTCAATTTAAACTCACCGTTTACATTTTAAATTAAATGAAGTTCTGCAGATGAATAAAGTTCTGCAGAATTAAAGGGCGGGGCTGCTTTGATTGACAGCTGCGATCATCACCTTCTGTATTTGTGTTACCAAACATGTTTCGTACCTCCAAAGAAGAGCTGACCTCCCATGCTGACAGGAAACGAGGGCGTGGCCTGAGCGACGCCACCTTCGTCTTTATCCACGGAGACGGTCAGGCGGCCGCGTCCGCCGGAGAAATCCACTGAGTGCCACTGACCGTCGTTCAGGACAGAACCTGGCAAAACAGTTCATAATAATATAAATATGTGTTTTCATTAACGCGGTAGATTTTAGTCATTGATAACAAGACGTTAGAGGTTAGAAGTTCATCTTATTGGTGGTTAAACTGACCTGCGCTGAGCTCCAGCAGCACTCGGCCTTCTTTATGGACCTGCAGCTGCAGTCGGGCTTCACTCAGGTACAACCAGACCACGCCCCTTTGCTGAGGGAGGTCGAAGGTGAGCAGCAGCCCCGCCTTGTTCCACGTCCTGAACTGGAACCCGACGGAAACGCCCCCCGAGGACGAGGACGCCGTCGTCCCCGGCAGCTGGAGGAAGCTGCGTGGGCCGGGGAACGTCACGGCGACGGAAACCGGCTCGGCGCACCAGAAGGTCACGTTGCCCTGAGAGACGAGGAGGAGGATAACACCACATCAAGCATGAATATTAATGAGCTACAGGGGGCGTGGCCACGTGACCTCGTATCACCCCATCAGAGAGTCTCCTTGAGAATAAACGCAAACTAAAAAAAACACCAAAGTGACCCGGTGGTGTTCAGATCCGTTGTTCTGAGCGATGCAGTCATCCGCTCTGCTGGGAACATCGACCCCGCCAGCTTTACAACGCTCTGGAAACACAGATGACATCTCAGAGGAGCGGTTACAGTGATGGATGAAAGAGTGTGGTGGAGAACGCACCAACGCTGCAAAACACAAAGGACGAAGAACAGGGGCTATACAAGTCCCCAAAAGGCTTCTTTACAAACACACAGGACGAAGAACAGGGGCTATACAAGTCCCCAAAAGGCTTCTTTACAAACACACATACACACCCAAAAACACACACACATTATTTTACTATGAACTTTACTCTGAATCTCTGAATCTCTGACTCTCTGACTCTCTGAATCTCTGATTCTCTGATTCTCTGAATCTCTGACTCTCTGACTCTGAATATCTGAATCTCTGAATCTCTGACTCTCTGAATCTCTGAATCTCTGACTCTGAATCTCTGACTCTCTGAATCTCTGAATATCTGAATCTCTGACTCTGAATCTCTGACTCTGAATCTCTGACTCTCTGAATATCTGAATCTCTGAATCTCTGAATCTCTGAATCTCTGACTCTATGAATCTCTGAATATCTGAATCTCTGAATCTCTGACTCTCTGAATATCTGGATATCTGACTCTGAATCTCTGACTCTCTGAATCTCTGACTCTCTAAATCTCTGAATCTCTGACTCTCTGACTCTGAATATCTGAATCTCTGAATCTCTGACTCTCTGAATCTCTGAATCTCTGACTCTGAATCTCTGAATCTCTGACTCTCTGAATCTCTGAATATTTGACTCTCTGACTCTCTGAATCTCTGACTCTCTGACTCTCTGAATCTCTGAATCTCTGACTCTCTGAATCTCTGAATCTCTGACTCTCTGAATATCTGACTCACTGACTCTCTGAATATCTGAATCTCTGACTCTGAATATCAGAATTTCTGACTCTCTGAATCTCTGACTCTGAATCTCTGAATCTCTGACTCTGAATCTCTGACTCTCTGAATCTCTGAATATCTGAATCTCTGACTCTGAATCTCTGAATTTCTGACTCTGAATCTCTGAATCTCTGACTCTCTGAATCTCTGACTCTCTGACTCTCTGACTCTCTGAATCTCTGACTCTGAATCTCTGACTCTGAATCTCTGACTCTGGTTCTCCTCGTTAAGACCTCGTTAGGCAGCGAGCAGCAGCATCAGCATCCAGGTGATTTCTAGAGGATGTCGACATGTATGAAGACACCTGCACACACCGACAACTGGAGGAAAGTGCTTCTTCAGCTGCTGGAGGTCCAAGAAGAGTTTATCTTCCAGATTTCTGTTTTCTCTGTCAGATGTAGAAACTTGGGAGCTGAACATAACGGTTTACGAGATCCGTCGTCATCACAGAAGTTACAGACGCTAATATTTCACTGCGTATCGACGGTGTTTTTGAGGCGCGTGTTCATCTTGTTCTGATATTTCGGGGAGACGTGTGCTCACCTTCACATCCACCTGCGGGTCACCGTGTTGAAACAGCTGCTTCAGCTTCACGTTGTTGTGCAGCAGGTTTTCCAGACAGCCGTGGAAGTTCCTCCCGGAGTCGAGGCTCCGGACGGCACCGACGCTCAGCTGAGATAACGACATGCATGTCTTTACAGTGTGTTGGTGTAGGTTGTGTTTGTGTAGGTTGTGTGTTTGTGTAGGTTGTGTGTTTGTGTAGGTTGTGTGTTTGTGTAGGTTGTGTTTGTGTAGGTTGTGTGTTTGTGTAGGTTGTGTGTTTGTGTAGGTTGTGTGTTTGTGTAGGTTGTGTTTGTGTAGATTGTGTGTTTGTGTAGGTTGTGTGTTTGTGTAGGTTGTGTTTGTGTAGGTTGTGTGTTTGTGTAGGTTGTGTGTTTGTGTAGGTTGTGTGTTTGTGTAGATTGTGTGTTTGTGTCACCTGCTCGATGCTCCTGAACTCTTCAGGGATCTGAACCTTCTCCGTGTGTTTGTCCACGCTGAGGTTCAGGTGAGCGCTCCTCTGCTCCAGAACCACCCGGTGCCACTGCTGGTCGTCCAGCAGGCTGCCGAGGGAGGCGAGGAGTTGGGGCTCAGAGGAGGAGGAAGAGGAGGTACTACCTGGAGGAGGGGACAGGGAGGAGGAGGAGGAGGAGGTTCTACCTGGAGGAGTGGACAGGGAGGAGGAGGAGGTGGAGGAGTGAAGAGGATGTTGGAGGAGGGGAAACAGAGGAGAGGAGGATGAAGGTCAGGTAACAGGAAGAGGATGAGAAGGAGGAATAACCAAGAGGAGGAAAAGGAGGAAGAGGAGGAGGGGGAGGAGGTGAAGAGAAAGAAGGATGGATGGATGATGGATGGAACTAACGACAGACGGCAACTTTTAATCAACACGAAATCGAATCTGCAGATAAATAAGAAACAAGAAGGAACGGATCAAAGTTGAATTCAACGTATTTGTTATTTTCCTCTGATTTCCAGGTTTGTTTCCATCAGTTATGAATCTATTTTCTCCGATCTGAGCGCCTGTTTGTTTGTTTGTTTGTTTGTTTGTTTTCTGACCTGCTGTCAATCCCACCGGTTGTCGAGGGAACGCTGGCTCCTCTAAATATCTCACGTCTCTCAGCATCCCGCGGGGAGAGACACCGCCGGGTCACTGCGAGACACCCGGGACACCGGCGGGACACCGGCGGGTCACCGCTGCTCAAATTATTAGGAAACTGCTGGAAACATCTGCGTAGTCGCATCTTAAAATGAAAAGGCAAATCTGTGATCATTCTTAAAAAAGCTGCAGAAGAAACGCAGCGAGACTTCATTAATGATAGATGAGCACCAGGAACTTTGTTTGTGCTGAGAAAACAACGCCGTCAGAAACAGTCAGTCATTAAAAATGTATCAGAGTCTTCAGGGAGAAACTTCAGAGACAGAAACCGACAGTCGGGAAGATGATGGACAAATAAGATGTCTCATATTTACAGAAAACATCTTCATCTTCATCCAGGAGAGGAGAGGAAGACTCTCCTGTCGTTAAGGGAAACCTTACTTCCAGCTTTGAGATGCTCATTTTCAGTTTTTCACATCTTTTAATGTTGTTAAAGCTTCTTAAACACTTTAGATGAAACCTGAACTCTGAAGTCTGAGACGCATTTTCTATTTTAGGAAACTTTTATCCGACTTGTAAAAATATTTTTAAAAAAGGGACATTTCACTGCTTTTTTTCCCCATTGGACCTCTTTAGACCCGGTCCAGGTCCAAAACTACAGTACTCACACAGATCCAACCTGGATGAAATTATCACAGAGAGAATAAAGATTTTTTTTTTTTTAAAAACACTTTCTGATTTGTGAAACCTTTATTCTATTTGTTAAAACATAAAAAAGGGACATTTCACTGCTAACAGGTCTAAAGGGGGAAAAAAGCAGTAAAATGTCCCTTTTTTATGTTTTTTTTACAAATCAAATAAAAGTTTTCTAAAAATAGAAAAATGCCTTTCAGACTTCAGGCTTCATCTAAAGTGTCTAAAACGCTTTAACAACATGAAGAGGTGCAAAAAGCCCAAAAACGGACTACAGGTAGTTGAACCCTGTCAGTAAGGTTTCCTTTAACTTTTCCTTTCAACGCAGTTCTGACTTATTTGAACGAGACGCTGCGATAGAGGAGGGACGGCACGACTTCCACACAAGGTCTCTTTACTGCCGTTGATTAATAGATAATAGATGATCACGCTGCAGGAGGAGACGAGGCCCTCACAGGATGGATGTTTCAGAGGATGGAGGGTTTCATTACTGCGTGAACGATGGGGACGAGGAGGTGGAGATCAATGTGAAAGATTAGAGGCCAAAACATAGAAAATTGCAGTACTCTTATTAATCGATAGATTCGTCTCTTTCCTGCTCTTCATCTCTCTCTCCTCGTGGTCATTTTGTTTTTTTCTTTCAGTCTAAGTTGTCCGAGACAACTTTCTTTGTATTTACGATGTTTTTTTTTTTTTTATTATTAATTATATCAGATTTTATTAAAACAGGACGCTGCTCAGTAAAATAAACCCTGAGAGTGTCTGCATCATCATTACAGCCTCTATCGTTTCATCATTCTGCTCACACCCTGCAGACAATATCACTTAACTGCATCTTGTCTGCTCTTCCTATTACGGCGTTTCACGATCTGATGGCTCCTATCGGAGAAACGCCTCGTGTAATTATTTCGGCGATTGACTCTCATAAAGCGCGACGTCTGTCACCGAGATGATTCACAGATCGGGTCGCACGCTGAGTGATGCTTCTGCAAATCTATCAACAGCTTTGCTCTTTTTTCTTTTTTTCTTTTCTTACACTGTGGAAGGTTGAAGTGACGGAAATAATTCAGTTTCTTTAAAAATAGAAACTGATTCGGGACAATAAGGGGAAAATGGAAACTTATAAAGAGTCACATGACTGAGGCTGATGTCAACGACCACGACAAAAGTTCTGCATTTATTTTCATATTGAACTCATTCACTGTATATATATAAACAAAAATGAAATGGTTCTGATCCAGAAGTGTCTTCAGCTGCAATGCCAGCGAGTGCCACTAGAGGTCGGCTCCAAAAAGCCTCCGGCTCCATAGACTCCCATTCAACTTCTCTCATCAAATCCAAAGTGAATAAAATGTGTCCATCAGTTCTCTCGGTGTTGTTAGCTAAAGTCACTCCTTCTTCTTAGTTTTCTGGAGGTCCATCTGAAAATAATCCCTCATTCATTAGAAAAGAAGATTCAAGAAGACCTGTTTTTGGGGGCGTTGACCACAACCTGTATTAAATGTACAGGAACAGCTAACCAACACTGTAAAACAACATGATGGAATTTAGTGGAATGAACTAAACTTTTCTTGTTTACTTGTTTATGTAAAGAAATGTTGTTATTTCAACTTAAAGTTTTTATTTTCAGACCACTGAGTAGCTTGAGGTCTTTTGACTCAAACTGCTGAGAGCTTGTCGGGATTGTTTCCTGAGGCACGTGATCATATGTCTTCTAGTGTTTAAAAAACATGGACGTGTTAACAAAGGTTATGAACTTGATTTCTTGCTGAAGGGCATCGTCGAGGCCTCCAGCTGCCAGCATGTAATTATCTTCAAATGTCTCCAGCATCGATGGACATGTTCAGACAAATCAATCGTTAATGCTGGATCTTCTAAAGAAGAGTCGGAAAAGAGTTGGTGGACAAATGACTGACGGAGACACAAATCAAACTGAAATGTCTCCGGGAAGCAGATGTGATAAAATAAACGCAGAAAAAGTGCGATTGAGCGATGGGGATTCAGCTCCGTCCTCCATCACGTGATGTCGGCGTCCTCCGAGGAGTAAAAACTCTCAGACTTGGCGTCTCTGTGCAGATGAGTCGCCTCATAAAGCGAGCAGCGTTGAAGTGAAGCAGCCTGATGACGGCAGGTGACCCACATTACGCAACCTGCGACCTGCGAAAACTCTCAGAGGAGGAAATACAGCCGGCGCTGAAACAATAATAATAAAATATAATAAAAAAGGTTGTTTTTGGAAAAGAATCGCTCCAAACGAGAGAGAATAAATGAATCCTCCGATAGGAAAACATCAAGATCGGCGAGATCTGAGGAGACAAACCGGCAGCGGTGAGCGGAGGAGAGGAGAAGATGGTTTGGACTTCCTCCCTCTGAGCTGCAGTCGTCCTTTAACAGGACAGTTTTTGTTTTCAGGTGCAGCAGGACTTCCTGTGTGTCACGTGACTGTCTGTCGTTCTCAGTCGAGGTTATAATAACACAATTCAGACAATAAGATGTCTGTTGTTTTTTTACTTTAAAGGTCAAAGGTGTGTTTATTTAATTTTAGAGCTTATGCGTGTATTTATAAATGTTTCTTTCTTACCTGTATTCTTACGCTGCTGACTACATTTCTCCACTGCGGGACTAATAAAGTCTCATCTAGTCATATCTTATCTTTGCAGGAGCTGTTTTCCATTCTTCAAGAAGATAGAGGCCTGAGGATTAACGGGAGGATGGAGGAAGATAAGGATGCTGAGACGAGGAGCAATCCAGAGAAACAGATGTCGGGATGAAAAGGAAAGACAAAAATAAAGGAGGGAAAACTTCTCGGAGAAACGGAGAGTAAAAAAAAAGATGGACGGATGAAGCCAGACGGGGATCCTGTTGACAGGTGAGCCATATGGTGATGACTCAGCACACACACACACACACACACACACACACCTGCGAGCCCTAACACACGCTCCGGTGAACTTTACCATCCATCACTGTAACCAGACAGACGCAGCAGCTGAGATTTAAACCAATCAGGCGCCAGCGTGCACGTCGGCCGTCTCAGCCAATAAAAAAACAAAAAAACACCTGAAGTTATTTCAGAGGAGCTGATGATGTCATCAGCCTTCATACAGACGTTCTGTTCGACACACAGTGATGGACAGATGATACCAGAGACGCTTCCTGGTTACAGCTGAACGTTGTTCAACAGTTTAAAACGGGACAAATCAGCTGGTGGACGACGGAGAAGGAAATGTCTCCATTCTTTTACAGAGAAGAGTTTCCTTCCTGAACCCGGAGCAGAGCAGCTGTTAACGGCTGTCTGCACTGGGAGAAAACTGAAAGCTGTCAAGTCCTGTTTAGTCTGTCTGGCTTCTTATTGTGAGAAACACCTTCAGCCTCATTATGATGTCGCTCCATTCAAGAAACACAAGCTGGTGAACCCCTCCAAGAAGCTCCAGGAGAACATCTGCTCTCTTCACGACGAGGTGATGAAGATGTTCTGCCGCACCGATCGTCAGATTATCTGTTATCTCTGCTCTGTGGAGGAACATAAAGACCACGACACCGTCTCAGCTGCAGCAGAAAGGACCGAGAGGCAGAGAGAGCTCGAGGGGAGTCGAGGAAACGTCAAAAAGGAGACTTTATGATGTCATACTTTCAGCAGAGCTTCTTGTTCACAACGTTTTTGAGGAAATATTTCAGGAATTTAGCAAAGTTGCAGGTTCCCACAAATATTGAGGAGATTGTTTGAACTTGTAATTATGATTGTGGTTGTTAAGTTTTGACGCTGTAGCGCTCAGTCTTATAATAATATCATCTCCCACAAAACAATTGAGTTTTTCTTTGAAATGCTAATGCATCCTCTCATTATTTGTCATTTTGTGGTACATTTTTCAGCCTGTTTTCTTCCTAATAAAAGATGTTAGAGGTTTTTTTTCATACAGCTAATCTCCACTTTTCTTCTGAAAATACTGCTGATATTCTCTGTTTTACACTCCGGTATGTTGAAGCAGATATCAGTTCATCTCCGTGGTTACGAGTATGTTTGTTCCGTGTTGTACCTCGTCTGAGCAGCAGCAGCAGTTTTCCTCTCTCCAACTCCAGACTGAGGCCGAGTCCCTCCCGTCCCTCCGCCTGCAGCAGCGTCCCACAATTCCTCAGGGTTTTAAACTTCAGAGAGACGACCTCTCTGGACGCCCGCCGAGGCCCGGGACTCGGCCGGTACACCAGACAGCCGCCGTCGCCGTGGAAACCCAACACATCGGAGGCTGAAACACAGAACAGAGACCAGAGGTCATATGTGACACACGAGGGACTGAACTGTTTTCTGTTCATGACTTTTCTTGGAGAATCTCTCCGTTAATGTCTCGTGATCGTGTGATATCTGTGCCGAGGTGAGCTGAGGTGACTTTAACGCTGCCGGTGGCACAAAGAACAAACTGTTAAAAAACCAGCATCAGCTGAGCTCAGCCTCCATTTCAGCTGCACGACTAATTTCTCTGACTGAACGTTTTTTTTAATGAACTTGGCGAGTCTCTCCCTCCTTCCGACTCGAACACAATCAAACACCCGCTCTGCTTGCAGGAATGCTCTTATTGCGTTGTACAGTGAATTTCCTGCTGATTACAGAGCAGCAGGTTCACGCTCCGAACCACTGAGTCATCCTCCATGTGTGAAAACAATACTGTACTCCTCTATATACCATCCAGCTTTCTAATTAAGTCCCTGATTACATTTTGTTCTATGTTTTTATGTTATTATAATCAGCCCGATTCCCCGTAATTATCCCCAGAACATAGCGATGATTATTTTTGGCTTTGGTAGATACATCAATTAGGTTATAGTTCACTTATATTCAAATCACCGCAGTCAGTATCATGATAGAAACACACGAGTCCGCAAGTTAAGAGATTTGCTGGTCCAGTTGTTATGAGTCTTTACTTGCAAACCTACAAGTTAATCTAGATTTTCTATGTCTACAGCCGCTGTAGCAGCTCTGTGAGGTCGTATTTACCACGAATACTTTCCCAGGTTCGGCATCCTAGTGGAGCGTTTTGGCATTTTAATCAATGCTAATAAGCAGTTAGCACAAAGTACAGCTGAGGCTGCAGATATGAGGTCATATTCATTCAATGAAACCGCTGAGCTGACGACTGAGATATTAGTGAAACCCTGGAATCACCTCAATACCACATCACGAATGTCTATATTCAAGTCAAGCCATACAATTAGCAGCTCGTAGTTGTCTGCCTGTTTCAACCAGTCTCTCAAAACTCATATAATATATGTAGTGAAGACTTTAAAGGAATCCTTCTATGTGTTCACACGCTTGGCTCATAAAGCTGATTGACAAGAGACGATGCTTCAAATCTGGATGTTGCTTCACACACATGTTCAACCCAACTCACAGAAGATCTGTACAATCAGCACCCAAGATAAGTGTCACACATTCAGGATCTGACTAAAAGAGAAATGTGACTTTGATCGTTAACCGCAAAAATCTGATCAGTTCCTCTTTAAGTCCAAGTGAACATTTGTGGCCAATTCTCTTAAGCCGTTCCTGCGATAACGCATTCACGAGAATTAGAGGACGTGAGGTCACTATGACTTTGACCTTTGACCCCCAAAATCTTATGAGTTCATCATTGAGACCAAGTGAACCTTTGTGCCAAATTAAAAGGAGTTCCATTGCGGTGTTTTTGAGATATCACATTAACAAAAGTGGGACATTTGCGGATGCAGTGATGAACTGTGTTCACCGACAAAGGTTTTCAGAAGCGTTCCTGAGCCTATGCAGTGATTTCTGTCTGTTTAAACATGATACTGCCTGATAAAAGTATAAAAACATGGATGTCTATATAAACGTAAATGGAAATCCAATCTTTCAGGATCAGCTGAATGATGACGAGCAATGATTTCATCACCAATTAAAAACCAAAGATCTACTTGTATTTCTGAAGAACTGAAGTGAGATGCTTTTATTTCTTTACTGTTAAATAAATACATTTAAATTGGGGAAAAAGGAAACCACTTGAGTTTTAAGATATTGTAGAAAGACAGAAGAAACTTTTATAAACCTGTTTATTTGTATTGGTGAAATTACAGTGCGTCACTTCTTTGGAAAATTTACTGCAAATCAGCCTTCAAAATGAACCATTTGAGCACGTATACATAAACACGTGAAGTTGTTTTTGATATTCATGATGACGTCGTGTTCATGTGAAGGAAAGAAATCATAAAGGAAACAAAACACTGAGAGAACGAAACACTACAAACACCCGCTCCTTCAGGAAAACAGACAAACAGGATAGTTTCACCTTTTAGAGGCTTCAGTTTGGACGTGAAGGAGACGAGGAGAAGTGTCATCCTCCTACCAATCAATAGCATCCAAATCTTATGGGAAATAAAAGCAACGCCGACAGAATGAAGCAGCAGCATGTTTTTGTGGCTGAAGTACGAAGAGGAGGGAAACGTTTGATTTCTCTTGGTGTCTGAAAGCTGCATCGATTTATAGCTCAGAAGAAGAAAACTGCGGCTAAATATTCGTGTTTATCGCCACAAAGAAGCCAGAAGAAAAAAATCCTGAATATAAATAAATACGAGAACATGTTTGCAGCATATTTGTTTTTACTTCATTGTGAAGCTGAGGAACATGTAGAAACTGAGAAATTTAAAAAGGAACGAAAGGGAACTGTTAATACGCCTGGCGGTGCAACAATGGAAGAGCAAACAGGGTGAAAGTCGGCGGGTGTTTCTGCCGTAGAAAGCCGGACTGACCGTAGGGACATCCGTAGGTCTCCAGCCGGAGTCCGATGCGTCCACTGGGGTTCCAGTCCAGAGGGAGGAGGCGCAGGAAGCGAGCGACCGCCGGCTGCTGCAGCTTGTACTGAACCACACTGTCGGCATTACTGTTCCCTGGAAAAGACTGGAAACACACAGGAAGTCACAAACTTTGTTGACCCGATCATCAACCCCGACCTCCTCCCTGAAACCAAACCATGTCACGGCATGAACATGGGTCACGGTAAGTGCTGAGGACAGTCTCATGCGAGTCCTGTTCCTGTGTATGAGACTGTCAGGATGTGAGCGTATCATTGGCTCAAAGCTCTGAGCCAACCGGCATGAAGTTTGATTTAGGAAAAGAAGAGTGGAGTGAAGACTACCAAAAGGAAAAAATGACAAAAGAGAAATCATGAAGGGGAAAAAAAAAATCACATGGGGAGAAGAAATAGGAAGATAAACAGCGGAGAAAGCAAATAATAAAAGGAAGTAAATCCGTAGAAGTTTAAGGAAGAAAAGTCGGACTCGTTTCTCTTCAGCTCGAGAAAACAAACAGATAAAGACGAGAAAGGCAATAAAGAAAAAGATGGATTGCAGTATTTCCAAGCACCAAGGGAGAGGGGGAGGGGGGGGGGCAACCCAGAGGGGAAACAGAAGAACAACATATTTCCTCCCCTGGTCCTCGGTCTGCTCCCTCCTCCTCCTCCGACAACCTCTCTGATTCTCAGAGGCTCAGAAACACTTTGATTTGCGTCTGTGGTTGAGCAGAGTTCCCGTCGAGCGTCGGATCATGTTTTTAAAGCCGTTCTCAGATCAGATGGATATCCTCGGCTCATCCTCGGAGCGGGAACATTTTCAGGTTCGAAGGTACGAAACTCCACATACTGTGTTTTGCCGACCTGATTCGTCCCGGCCTGGATGTGACACGGAGGCGGGAGGTGAAGCCTCGCTGCCTCCGCGGTCCATCTGACTGATCTCTTCTTTAATCAGCTGATCCGTCTCACCTCGCGAGGCCGCGTCACGCCGTGTTTTCTGACGTGTTGTTACTCGTGATCAGCGGTGCAAGAAGTCATAAAAACGTCCTGCTAACACAGAAGGAACATCAGTAAACGTCACGCAGTGGTGAAGCGGTGCAGCGCTGACTGTTGGATATCAGGGACCAGATTATTCCGGTGAAAAGTCTCCATGCTGAACAGCAACGTGGGGAAGAGATTGAGTTCAAACCAGCTGCTTCTTACAAATAAAAAGAACAAATAAACATTTAAAACAAGTCTTCTGACCCGTACGACTATTCAGGTTATTCGTTTGTTTCGACCCTCAAATACGTCCCACAGGAGTGTTTCCTTGAACTGAGTGCTGATAACCAGCTGGATGGTCCCTCTCCTCTTTAACCTGGAGGATGCAGCGTCCATGATTTCCAAACAGAATTTCAGATTGTGATCCATCAGACCTCAGGACAGTTGTCCACTTCACCTCAGTCCATCTTCAATGATCTCGGTCCAGAGAAGGCGGCGGTGTTTCTGGATCATGTTTCTATCTGGTTTCTTCTTTGGAGAGTTTTAACAGCATTTGTGGACGCAGCGATGAACTGTGTTCACAGACGATGGTTTTCACAAGTGTTCCTGAGCCCATGCAGTGATTTCCACTCCAGAATAGTGTGTTTTTAATGCAGTGCTGCCTGAGGGCCCGAAGATCACCACCATCCAATATTGGTTTCCAGCCTTGTTCCTTGTGTTCAGAGATTTCTCCAGATTCTCTGAATCTTTTAATGATATTATGAACCGTAGACGATGAAATCCACTAATTCTTTGTAGTTTTACGTTGAGGAACATTATTCTTAGATTGTTGAACTATTTTCCAACCCAGTCTTTCAGAGAGTGGTGAACCTCTCCCCATCTTCACTGCTGAGAGACTCTGCCTCTCTGAAATCATCTTTTATAGCCAACCATGTTACTGATCTGTTGCCATGGTAACCTCATTAGTTGTCAGATGTTCCAACAGGTTTTTTTTTTCATCTTTACACAACTTTTTCAGTCTTTTGTTGATCCTGTCACCACTTTTTAGAGACGTGTTGTTGCCATCAAATTCCGAATGAGCAGATATTTTTCACAAAATAATAACATTTCTCAGTTTCAACATTTGATATGTTCTGTTTGATCTATTTTACATTAAATATGGGTTTACATGATTTGCAGATCATCACATTCTGGTTTTATTTACATTTTAAACAGCATCCCAACTTTTTGGGAAACAGGGTTTTATTATAATTGTTAATATTTTTTTAAATTTAAAATTGAATCTATCAAGGATGGGTTTTATTTATATTTCCTCATATTCAGTAGAGTAAAAGTAGAATTTCCAATAAATAATATTGGTACAATCCAACAGGTATGGAAGGATCAGCTGTTATCTGAGACGGTCTATGACTCTGTATTCACTTCTCTGTTCCTGTTGAGTCCCTCTTTAAAAAGTCCAACAGAGAGACAGAGGCAGAAGTGAAAAAGTGAGACGTAAAACAAATAAAACGGAGAGAGACACTTGACTTCCTCTCCGTTGGGGATCTGTTGCTAAATGTTGTGTCAGCAGATCTGCAGAGTCAGCAGAGCTCACAACGCCGGCTCATACATTATAAATGAAAAGATAAACTTGTGACGACTCGGTTTATCTGTACAGGATAGATGGAGCCGCACGGCGCCACATCGCTGGATATGAATTACACAAAACAAACAAAAAAACGTGTTTATTGATCCCTGCGGAGGAACACAGTCGATACGAAGCAAAAGCGGAGCAATTAAATGAAGTCGCTTGTGTAAAGGAGTAATACAAAAAATAAGACTAAATAATGAAACAATGCACCTGTGACGTGATGCAGTTTTAACTCCAGAGTCGTGGACTCACCCCGATGCTGTCCTCCTGTCTGTACTGCTTCCAGTTGTGTCCCGTGTCGCTGAACATCAGCAGGTAGGACGACAGCCAATCAGAGCTGCCGTATCGGCCCTGCGTGGCGACGGCCGTGATCTTGGTCCGCTCGCCCAGGTCGACCTCCAACCACTGATATCTGTCGGAGACCAGAGGAGACCAGCCTCCGGCTCCTGCAGGAGGACACCGCAGAAAAAAACACCAGGTGATTTATTCCATTTCTGTGGAGATGAAATCAGCTCACAAAAAACAACACCATGAATCGCACTGCTTGACCTTTTATTCTGAACTAAAATCCAACTTTTCTGTTAGGAAAGCAGAACGATGAGAATTAATCGGAGAAGACATCTTTAAATCCATTTAGAGGCTGTAGTGAGACATAAATAAAAACCTACCGAGGAATTTAAAACCCACAGCGACGTCGGCATTTTCTCACTTTTCATATCTCTGAGAAAAAGAAGCATCAGGTCACGTTTGAGGTAAAAAAAAAAAAAAAAAATCACCATTTCATCTGTAAAAATCATCTGTGTCAACTGAACATCTGTAAAACATCTGCTAATGAACTTGAGACTTACGACAAAGTGTTAAAAATGTAAAGAAATAATAAAAAGAAACTATGGCACCAGGATCAATACTGAACCTGATCACTTCTTACTGATAAAGTTAACATATGAAATTTAAGATAGAATTGTTTAAAAATCAGATTTTTCAGCTGACGACAGGCTGATATTGATGCCAATACAGATCCATTCTCATATTAAAGGTGGTCCATGAAGGAGGGGTGTGGTTCTGGATTGACCAGCTGAGCTGCAGGTTATTAGGTTCGGGATGTTTTCCTCCACAAAATAAAGAAGTGATCGATCAGAGGGGAGCTGAATTATTGATCAGCTGAGAATACAAAGAGCACCGTGTCAGCTGTTCTCTCAGATTAGTGCCGACACCTCATGCAATGTTTTAATAACTAAAAATACCAACTGGAACACTTAAAACATTATGTAATGCAGCACGGCAAGGAAGGAGAGGAGGAGGAGGAGGAGGAGGAGGAGGAAGAGGAGGAGGGAGAGGAGGAAGAGGAGAGAGAGGAGGAAGAGGAGGGAGAAGAGGAGGAGGAAGAGGAGGAAGAGGAGAGAGAGGAGGAGGAGAGGAGGAGGGAGAGGAGGAGGAGGGAGAGGAGGAAAAGGAGGGAGAGGAGGAGAAGGAGGAGGAGGAGGAGGAAGAGGAAGAGGGAGAGGAGGAAGAGGAGGGAGAGGAGGAGGAGGGAGAGGAGGAGGAGGGAGAGGAGGAAGAGGAGAGAGAGGAAGAGGGAGAGGAGGAAGAGGAGGGAGAGGAGGAGGAGAGGAGGAGGGAGAGGAGGAGGAGGGAGAGGAGGAAGAGGAGGGAGAGGAGGAGAAGGAGGGAGAGGAGGAGAAGGAGGAGGAGGAAGAGGAGGAGGAGGGAGAGGAGGAGGAGGAAGGACAGGAGGAGGTAACATGCCGTGTGTGTGCATGTGTGCGTGTGTGCGTGTGTGCGTGTGCGTGTGCGTGTGTGTGTGTGTGTGTGTGTGTGTGTGTGTGTGTGTGTGTGTGTGTGTGTGTGTGTGCGTGTGTGTGTGTGTGTGTGTGTGCGTGCGTGCGTGCGTGTGTGTGTGTGTGTGTGTGTGTGTGTGTGTGCCAAAAATGACAACACACAGCTCAAACACCAGATGGACGGATTTTGAAGGAGGAGGATGCAGACCAGAGTCCCACTGAGAGCACACACACACACACACACACACACACACACACACACACACACACACACACACACACACACACACACACACACACACACACACACACACACACACCCCAATATTCCATCGACCTGCTGTGTGAACGAGCTTTGAGGTAAAAACTGCATTCAGGTAATTCTGAAGAGAGAATGAATTAATCTGGAGATCAAACTGCGCTCCAGAAACTTCCTGATGGACAGAAGGTTTCCTTCAAGATGTCTGACTGCATGTTCACTCTCAGCCAATCACGTCCCAAATCATTCAGACAGACAAACAGACAACAACCGTGACGCAGCAGCAGACACCAGAGATGGAAAGATCCTTCCCAGGAAAACTCATCATCCCAGAAACATGATGAGGTGAAGCAGTTTGGTGCCCAGCGGGACGGACCGCTCCGTTTCTTTACGATGACGTCATGTTTTATCCGGTAGAAGTGCTGATTTCACGTTCTGCCTCAGAATCAAACTGACTCTGGAGAAGATGCCGTAGGTCATGTGACCGAGGAGTGAAACCCAGCTGATCGCCTCCTATTTCATTCTGCTTTGTTTTGTCTCACTTGTTCGCAGTAACTTCTTTTATGGTCCAAAAAGTACAAATAAAATCGACCTCTAATAGGTCACATGATGCCAACCAAACTGAGGAAGACCATGTGAGCTGTGACTGACAGCTGTCAGTCGTCCCACATAAACAAGGTTCAGGCTTTCTTTGGTGTTGCGTCTGTGGGAGGTTCGGGTCGCTCCGTCCTCTAACGGTTCAGGAGAAACGTGAAATGTCAGTAACGGAGGCTTCGGACCGGGCGACAGGCTGCAAAAGGTCGACGATGAAAATCTTCTCTAAGCCGCGACCGCAAATGTCACGGCGACCTTCGACTTGTTTCTTACTCGCATTTAGCTTCCAGGAATTAAACTCTGTAGGAGAAGATCACGTCTCCGCAGAGGGGGCGGAGCTTCACCGTCGGAGACCGAAGAAGGCGCCTCAGGTCAGGAGACACCGGCGGGGTTTTCTTTGATGTTCAAGGGGTTGTGCAACCGTGAATTTAGTCCCCAGAGTCAGACTGTCTACACCGAGTTCTGCTGGGACCTTCTGTGGGTTGTTAGCGTTGTTAACTTGATTTTAGTTGTTTATTAGTGACATTATTGTTTGTTAGCTTTGTTAGCTAGTTGTTAACTTGAGTTTAGCTGATTTTTAGCAATATTAGCTGTTTGTTCTGTTTGCGTCGCCGTGCTGTGTTCAGGAACGCTCTCTGAACTCACTAATCACACTTCATTCACATGCAGTCTGATCAAACATCACCGAGTCAGCAGCAACTCGTCCTCACCTTCTCTCCGGTTGAGTTTGGCAAATCCCGGCGCGTGGCTGCCGGACAGCTGGGAGGAGCTTCTGAAGGCCGACGGCGGCAGGTTGGACACCAGCGGCCTGTCGCACGCCTCTGTTAACCAATCACAGAGCACAAAACAAACATCCTTCAAATTCAAATTCAGCTTCACAGAAACAAACAAACCCCAAAGTGTCCCACATCCTGAGAGACGGAGCTCTGAGAGGCCGACAACAGCTGAACTTTCTGGGCAACAGCGACACATTTTTTTTAGCCTCAACGAGCACCTGAGGAGGGAAGTGGATTTTTATCACTGAGACGCAGGTTTAATCTCAGCGCAGTGAAAACAGGTGATCGACTCGACGCCTCACAACAGCAGGAACACATCGTCACTCCGCACCAATTCTCCACCACCAACACAGCTTCCATCATCCATCAGTGATGTCATCATCCATCAGTGATGTCATCGTTGGTTTGTGAACGTTATGAATCCTCCAGTTCAGATTCTGTCCGTCACCATCTTTACTAGTTCGGAGCGGTTTGGAGCAGGAAGTGACCATATTTGGACGAGCTGGGGGAGGAGCCAGCGGTGGATCTGACCGATCTGATCGGAAACCTGACGATACTACGTCCCGCCCACCGATAGCTGTAACCTCACTGCACCACAGGCCTGTCAATCAAACAGACAACACCCCCCAACACATCTTTTTGAAGCTTATTTTATAATTATTGATGGAATTTGATGAAAGAAGTTGAATGGGAGTCTATGGAGCCGGAGGCTTTTTGGAGCAAACCTTGAGTGGCATTCAGTGGTATTGCAGCTTGAGGCACGACATCCACTTTTATATACAGTCAACATCCTTCATCGGCCTCCCAACATCCACCACATGGTGATCATTTCATTGTTCAACAGGAAAACCTCACTTTATTTACAGAAAGTGGTATTAAAAATAAAGCAGCAACATTTTCCAAACTGAATTTTAACATCTCGCCACATTTAAGAATGTTTAAAGGACTCTAAAACTAGAACTCTATATCTATGAACACAATTAAATAGATTGCCGAGTCACTGACTTTTGCAAACATGCTTCAAATAGCAGATTTAAAGATGAACTTCCTGACAGTTTCTTTAATCTAAATTTGCAGCTTGTACTTGATGCACAACAGATAACTGCATGTATGATCCTCCACAGGTTTAATGTCCTCCTGCAGCTCTTCATCCTCCGATAGCCTTCCTCCCTGTGGGTGGTGGTGGGTGAATTACAGCGGAGTGAAGAGTTGAAGTGAGAGGGCCGGCTCTCAGACGCAGGCTGCTGTACTCCCTGAGGAGATAATGTGTGGTGGGAGCGGCGGCTCGCTGAGGAACACTCAGCAGAGATTTAAAAACACCGACGGCTTTTTATTGAAGAGCCGACGTCTCCGACGGCGCGACCAGCGGAGCACAAACACAGGCGGCTAAATGTTGAATACCTGCTGGCCGACGAACCTCAACACTGACCCCGGCTGACCTCAGAGCCTGCCGGAATCTTAAACTGCTGCACCTTCCAACAAAACAAGCGCTCCTCCTCCTCCTCGTCCTCCTTCTCCTCCTCCTCCTCCTCTTCGCTCTCTAAAGAACACCACCTGTCTGACATTTGTGTTTCAGGCCTCCAGATTAACAGAAAAAATAATAAATGTGATGACAAAGTCAGAGATGTGAAATAAACCCTGCTGGATGTCATACTGACATTTGACTCATGGTCAACATCTCCTCGGTTCAGTCACTTTCCATCACGATTCACACAGGCTCAACTTTATCATTTCTGACAAATGCTGAGTTTGACCACATTAAAAACCCTCCAAGGAGATTTTTTTTTTCAAATCTCAGGAGAGTCGAAGCCAAACGTATTTAATCAACCTTGAACCTGCAGACAAACAGCAGAGACGGGAGGACGGGCCGCGGCTCATTCAGCTGCACCGTCCACCTCCTCGCTGGATAAATGAGTCCAGGATGGAGCCGGAGACCCTGAATACTGACGAGCTCCATCCATCACCTCAGCACACAGCAGTGGGCTCAAGGTCCAGATCCTCAGAGACCCAAAGAACTGGAGTTCAGCGCCGCTCAGAGCCGGCAGGATAACGAGACTCCAGTTAACAATCATCCTCCATGTTCATGTTCTCTGCACCAACCTGCACCAATCTGCACCAACCTGCTCCAATCTGCACCAACCTGCTCCAATCTGCACCAACCTGCTCCAATCTGCACCAATCTGCACCAACCTGCACCAACCTGCTCCAATCTGCTCCAATCTGCACCAACCTGCTCCAATCTGCTCCAACCTGCACCAATCTGCTCCAATCTGCACCAACCTGCACCAACCTGCACCAACCTGCTCCAACCTGCACCAACCTGCTCCAATCTGCTCCAATCTGCACCAACCTGCACCAATCTGCTCCAATCTGCACCAACCTGCACCAACCTGCACCAACCTGCACCAATCTGCTCCAATCTGCACCAACCTGCTCCAATAAGCTCCAATCTGCACCAACCTGCACCAATCTGCTCCAACCTGCACCAACCTGCTCCAATCTGTTCCAATCTGCACCAACCTGCTCCAATCTGCTCCAACCTGCACCAACCTGCTCCAACCTGCACCAACCTGCACCAACCTGCTCCAATCTGTTCCAATCTGCACCAACCTGCTCCAATCTGCTCCAACCTGCACCAATCTGCTCCAATCTGCACCAACCTGCACCAACCTGCTCCAATCTGTTCCAATCTGCACCAACCTGCACCAACCTGCACCAACCTGCACCAACCTGCTCCAATCTGTTCCAATCTGCTCCAACCTGCACCAATCTGCTCCAACCTGCACCAATCTGCTCCAATCTGCACCAACCTGCACCAACCTGCACCAACCTGCTCCAATCTGCACCAACCTGCACCAACCTGCACCAACCTGCTCCAATCTGCTCCAATCTGCTCCAATCTGCTCCAACCTGCACCAATCTGCTCCAATCTGCACCAACCTGCACCAACCTGCTCCAATCTGCACCAACCTGCACCAACCTGCACCAACCTGCTCCAATCTGCTCCAACCTGCACCAACCTGCTCCAACCTGCACCAACCTGCACCAACCTGCTCCAATCTGTTCCAATCTGCACCAACCTGCTCCAATCTGCTCCAACCTGCACCAACCTGCACCAACCTGCTCCAATCTGCACCAACCTGCTCCAACCTGCACCAACCTGCTCCAATCTGTCACAGCGAGCAGCGCCACGGGCGTCTGTGTGGGAGACGCACATCAACCAAATGAAGTGATCAAACCAGCGCCAAGGCAGCGTTTCACATCTCTTCATCTTTAAACTGCCGAGTTTAACCGGCAGAGACGCTGACAGACTTTCAGCGAAGCTTCACTTCAAACAGCAGCTGAAACCCAAAACAGGCGCTGCGAGTCATGATGCCAGAAATATGCAGATTCAGAGGGAGCGCTGCAGGCAGCATCACTCGCACTAATGGCTCCGGGAGGACATATGCATAATGAAATATCTGCTAATTCACCAGCTGCACTTAGTAAATGATTTTAATATATTTGCCTCCGAACATCTCCTAATAGAGTGCAGCAGACCAACAAGTCTCTGAGGGGAAAAAAACTGTTTGGTACAAAATGTAATACTGTTCTGTCATTCAAATAAAATACACAGCACGAGGATGAACATCCCATTTATTTCACAGGGGAAACACTGAAATGAACGCTGGGGATTCATGAAAAGTAGAAACTCTGCAGTGCAGCAGAAGAGTTCAAACCACAAACTATTTTCATGCAAATGAGCGCCGGGCAGCACCGTGCAGCTTCTGTCTTTTTACAGGTCAGCAGCCGTCAGCGTTACACTTCCTGGATATGACGTGTGGGACAAGACGCAGGTTTGTTGGGTTGAAATTGTTTAGTGGGAATTCTGCATTTTCTGATTTAGTTCAAATGATGTGAAATCTCTTCTTCAGCTGTGTTTCTAACTCTGTTCACGGTAAGGTTTGCTCTGACCAATCAGCAACCAACGGTGACGTCTCCCATTCTCAAGCCTCCAATTCAGATTCTGTCCGTCACCATCTTTGCTAGTTTGGAGCGGTTTGGAGCAGGAAGTGACCATATTTGGACGAGCTGGGGGAGGAGCCAGCGGTGGATCTGACCGATCTGATCGGAAACCTGACGATACTACGTCCCGCCCACCGATAGCTGTAACCTGACTGCACCACAGGCCTGTCAATCAAACAGACACCCCCAAAAACAGGTCTTCTTGAATCTTCTTTTCTAATGAATGAGGGATTATTTTCAGATGGACCTCCAGAAAACTAAGAAGAAGGAGTGACTTTAGCTAACAACACCGAGAGAACTGATGGACACATTTTATTCACTTTGGATTTGATGAGAGAAGTTGAATGGGAGTCTATGGAGCCGGAGGCTTTTTGGAGCCGACCTCTAGTGGCACTCGCTGGTATTGCAGCTGTAGGCACTTCTGCATCGGCCTCATTTTTCAGACTTGATGTTGTCAACTGATGTTGAGCTGCAGCCAATCAGCAGTGAGCACACTCAGACAGCCTCACACGTTCACCAAACCAGCAGGTCCTCAGAGACCAGAGAACATTTCACACCAGATCCACAGGAGAGAGACTGGATGTTGTGACTGAAGGCATCAATGAACAGTTCTCATCTCCACCCGCTGTGTGTGTGTGTGTGTGTGTGTGTGTGTGTGTGTGTGTGTGTGTGTGTGTGTGTGTGTGTGTGTGTGTGTGTGTGTGTGTGTGTGTGTGTGTGTGTGTGTGTGTGTGTGTGTGTGTGTGTGTGTGTGTGTGTGTGTGTGTGTGTGCAACTTCTTTACACCTTCACTAAACCACATCAGTTGCAGCATCAACTAACCCTCCTCCGGAGACATGGAAGAGAGAGAAGAGCTCTTTAACAACCTCCTCACCACATAATGTGATGTTCTCCAGCAATCATCCTTCCTGAGGGCTGAAGCTCAAAGGCTGCTGGGATTCCTCTAAATGTTAACAGAGCAGTGGAACTGAGGGGAGTTAAAGTCTTGACTCCAATTAGTGCGAATGAAGGATATGATGGTGAATATCTCCTTTCACAGGACGGCGGTCTCGTCCTTCGGTGCTGCTGCAGTGGACCTCAGTTCTCTGGTCTCTCCGAGGAGCTCGGTTCTTCCACCATGTTCCCTCAGGTTCTCTTCTGTCCTCTGCACAGATACTGTGGCTGCACACTCATTTTAAAGTTTGATGATTGTTCTGTTATTGTCAGCCATCTTCAGGGAGAGGAAGTCAGCACGGGCAGTTATTGAAAACTTCGTACTGGTGCTCAAACTACTGTTTCCTTCTGTATGGACGAGAAGAGAAACAACAACACCCGAAAGAACAACAATACTGGAACAAACAATGAGTCAGGGACTCGCTACAAACATCGAGGGCAACAAAGTCACCTTAGAGGGCAACAAAGTCACCATAGAGGGCAACAAAGTCACCTTAGAGGGCAACAAAGTCACCATAGAGGGCAACAAAGTCACCATAGAGGGCAACAAAGTCACCTTAGAGGGCAACAAAGTCACCTTAGAGGGCAACAAAATCACCTTAAAGGGCAACAAAAGTCACCTTAGAGGGCAACAAAGTCACCTTAGAGGGCAACAAAACCTTAGAGGGCAACAAAGTCACCATAAAGGGCAACAAAAGTCACCTTAGAGGGCAACAAAGTCACCATAGAGGGCAACAAAGTCACCTTAGAGGGCAACAAAATCACCTTAAAGGGCAACAAAAGTCACCTTAGAGGGCAACAAAGTCACCATAGAGGGCAACAAAGTCACCTTAGAGGGCAACAAAATCACCTTAAAGGGCAACAAAAGTCACCTTAGAGGGCAACAAAGTCACCATAGAGGGCAACAAAGTCACCTTAAAGGGCAACAAAGTCACCTTAGAGAGGGCAACAAAGTCACCTTAGAGAGGGCAACAAAGTCACCTTAGAGGGCAACAAAGTCACCTTAAAGAGGGCAACAAAGTCACCTTAAAGAGGGCAACAAAGTCACCTTAAAGAGGGCAACAAAGTCACCTTAGAGAGGGCAACAAAGTCACCTTAGAGAGGGCAATAAAGTGACTTTCGAGGGGAAACTCAGAGTGGAGACTGGAGTCCAAACAGATCAGTTATTCGTTGTATTTTGTCAGAACTTTTACAAACTTTTGTATCGAGCAGCGAGTGAAACGCAGCATCCGTTCAGCTCACATGAATAAAAAGAGAAGCACACATCCTTCACAGCAGATAACAGCTGATAAACACTCCTCTCACCACAGATTCAGTCCAGCTCCTCCTCAGACAGACGCCGGTCCTGCTGATGATGGCGGTTCAGCAGCAGAGGATTGTGGGAGGCGGCGCGCCACATCACTGTTACACACATTTGTTCTCTGCCTGTCGTAAATTGAATCTTCTGCTGGAGCTTGAAGTGTTTTATCTTCCTGCTGATAATACACTCTGGACTGAAACTCAATATTTTGGTGTTGGGGAGAGGATTTATCACCCAACTGAGACCTGAAACTATCTGCAGCTGCAGGAGGGCCGGCGGAACCAGAACCGACCCACAGCTGGGCAGCAGTTTCACCTGAGAGATGATAACAGGACGATAAGATGCAGCCAGAGAGAAATAACACCACATCAGAAAAACAACACATATTATTAAGAAACTGGTCATGGAATTATGAACAAGGTTTTTATTTTGCAGCCTTTGTGTTTCCAGGGAAACCCTCCTCTTCCTCATGTCCTCTCCACACCGTCTTCCTCTTCCTCATGTCCTCTCAACACCGTCCTCCTCTTCCTCATGTCCTCTCCACTCCCTCCTCTTCCTCATGTCCTCTCAACACCCCCTCCTCTTCCTCATGTGCTGTCCACTCCCTCCTCTTCCTCATGTCCTCTCCACTCCCTCCTCTTCCTCATGTCCTCTCCTGGATCTCTGTTATTTCTGTTCCCATCTACAGAATGTTCTTTACTGTCCTTCACACTCTGGTCTCCTTCCTCTTCCTCCTCCTCCTCCTCCTCCTCCTTCTCTTTCTCTTCCTCCTCCTTCATCTGATGAAGTCACATCACCTCAATGAAGTCATCTGAGGAAGCTGCAGCTGTTCCTGTGTTTCTTTTCCACTGGTGCTGCTAGACAGAAGAATCTGTGTGTTTACTGAGGGTGTTAAACAGGTTCTGTTGTTGTTGTTGTTGTTTGTGTTGTTTGGTTGTTGTTGTTGTTGTTGTTGTTGTGTGACCTAGTTTCAATTCTTTGAATCATAAAACTGCAGCAGAGACTTTTCCTGATGGACAGGTCTCCTCTCGGCGGTACCAGAGTCTGAAGGTGACCTTGATAAATAATATAGTTGCAGTCGGTAAGTTTAATGTCCGCCGTATAAAATCGAATTATGGCCGTCGTAACTGATATGTGAGCAGCAGCAAATAGAGTTTTAAGTGTAAAATCTATTTAGCGTCTGCGCTGTCTGATGGAGTATCACGACTTCGCGGATCAAAGCTGACACTCGAAACATCAACAAGTCGTCGATGGCGACGGCGGCGTTTGATGGACGACTTCATCGTCGTGTGACGGCCTTGAACAAACACGTGTCGGCTGCTCATTTAACTTCCTGCTCTCAGGTTAATAAATCCACGTCCGTGACCGCGAGGCTTCTCGTTAGTTCTGCGGCCTTGACTCCTTCAGCTCTCATTCCCGACTCCACACGTTTCCATAAATGACACTAAAGAAGAAATATGACGGGGGACTTATCCTCCGCTACTTTCCCTTCTTCCCCGTCGCTGCCCTCATGAATCTCCACATTCACACCGACCCGCAGCCGCATTGTTCCTCCTTTACATAAAAAGCGATAAACTCCGGTGAGAAGGGGGCGGAGCCACACCTGAAACGACTTCACATTTACACTGAGCGTTTTTCCTGCCCAGATTAATCCCGGAGCAGATGAGGGACACTTCATGAGATTTAATCACGCTCTCCTAATATTCCCCCAGAGCCTCGGCAGCTTAAATAACCAGCTCCTTCTGAATAGACTTCGGCGGGTGACTAATAACGGCCCTGAATTCACCGTTCAGCCTGCAGCGCCTCAATAATTTACTCTAACTCATATTAAATCCCTCCAGCCTGCAGCGGCCTGAATAATCAAGCCGTTCCTTCGGCACGCAGCGCGTAACTAACCAAAGCATGCAGATCTCACGGCCTAATTAGATGAGACACCGGTCACTAAATTCAAGGCAAGAAAAAAAAACGTGACGACCTGTCCGTCAAATCAGAGCTCTTAAAGTTTAATCACAAGGGTGGAACGTGAATATGAATGAATTTAATCTGAACTTTCAGCTTCATATTTTGACTCTCAGGCAGGACAGGAAGTCTGTTTGTCTCCGCAGGAAGTACAGAAAGTTTTTATTCTATCAGTCGGCCGGCGGTGACTCAGAGGAACTGGTGAGTCAGCATCGTTTAACCACCGGGGACCAGAAATGCAAATCAGCACACACACACACACACACACACACACACACACACGCACGCACGCACGCACGCACACACACACACACACACACACACACACACACACACACACACACACACACACACACACACACACACACAGCAGGAGAGCAGCGGTATTATCTGCTATTAGAGGAGGATTAAAGTCATTTAGTGCTCTTGACATTATCTGTCATTAGGCTGTGATTATAGCGAACACACTCGAGCAGCTCTGAATCAGCTCAGAGATAAAAAACCTCGAGGAAGACGGATGAAACGGAAAGAGAGAGAGAGAGAGAGAGTTACTGAAGACGCCAACAGGGAGACTAAAAACTTCTGTCAGGGATCAATGAGTTCAGAAAAACTGATAATTGCACATCTTTCTGACCGATATTTCACTCAGAGGAGGAACCGGTCCGGTCCTGGATCAGTACCGGGTGACTTTACAGATGCAAGTTGTAAACGGTCACATAAAAGTGTTTATTGGTTCTGATTTTGTCCGTCACCATCTTGATATTTTGGAACAGGAAGTGACCATATTTGGATGAGCTGGGGGAGGAGCCAGCAGAGGGATTATTTTCAGATGGACCTCCAGAAAACTAAGAAGAAGGAGTGACTTTAGCTAACAACACCGAGATAACTGATGGACACATTTTATTCACTTTGGATTTGATGAGAGAAGTTGAATGGGAGTCTATGGAGCCGGAGGCTTTTTGGAGCCGACCTCTAGTGGCACTCGCTGGTATTGCAGCTGAAGATACTTCTGCATTGACTTTACTTTTCAGACCTGGAAGCTCTGAACACTTTTGTGTGTGAAAAGTCGGTGTGGATGATTATGAAGTGAGCGATGAGCTGCAGGAGGGCTCTGAAGGACAGGTTATTGCTTTCAGCCAGTGGCTTCATATCTTTGGTTTTGGTGATGGCTTTTTAAATGGCAGATGCTCCTCTGGGTCCTAAAGCCTGTCCATCAGGTCGATGTGGCCCATTTTTATCATAACAATAATACTCTGTAATGTCCTGGTATGACTGCCTGTCCCGGTCCTTTCTTTTCCTGGTTAAACAAGGTAAATAAAAGGCATCATGGAAGCTTCGAGTGTTCGGGTGAATATCTGTCCATCCAGGGAAGAAAGTGCTTAATAAGCAGCTTCCATAAACCACATGTGCAGATGTTGTGCAGACTAACAGCAGGGTGAGAGGCAGCGAATCACCAGCGACCGCATCCTGCAGCAACTGATCTCCATGGCTACCTGGCGAACATCAGCGGTGACTGCAGCTCCTCACAATCAGTCGCTCTCAGATCAACATTCAGCGCCAGAAATCCGACACTCAAAAAACTCGAACTCTTCCCAGTTAGACAAACGTTCAGGTGCATTTCCTCAACTTTCCGACTTCCCGGCTGCTTATGAACACGCCACAATTTTGCAGAGAACAAAAAAAGTTTCATCATTTAAAAAGTAGGAACAGAAGCAGCTGAAATCCAACTAATCAAAGAAGCAGGAGGATTTCTGAAGGCAGCAGAGAAACAACAATACAGCAAAGTTAATTAAATTCAGTAATTAATACAGAAGTCAAAGAACTGCAGCACTGGGAGGAATTAAAACAAGTCCGAACAAAAAAAAACAACTTTCTGAGGGCACAATTAGAGACAACAGCAGACTACCAACAAACAGAGAGGGGAAGAAGAACAGTCGGGACCAGAGAGGAATAATGAGGAAACCTCTGATTATATTAGTGTTGTTCTTCAGGAGCCGTTCTGCTCGTCTTTCGCTTCATTCTGCATCAAACCGTCCTGCAGCTCTCCATCTTTGTACACATGTGGTCTTTCAGCTTCAATTCTAACTATATTCTGAGGTTTCTTTTTCTTTCAGACTTAAAACCGCCTGCGTCTCCGAGCGCGGGGTCAAAGGTCAAAAGCAACCGTCACATTCACCTCCACGAAGATTCCTGTAATCAGTACAATTCAAAAACACCCGTCATCCATCTCCAGCTGCCATTCTTTAAAAACTATTTACAGGTGATATTGTTGGTTTCAGGAGTTTAACTGAAGACTCGAGAGGTTTTTTCCATGTTTCTACATCACGTGTCGGTTCTTTGGACTGAAACTCGTCTAAAACGTCTAAAACTGAGATTAAAGCTGAGATCTGAGAAACGAAAACAGCCTTCGAGAGTCAAACCGTTCATCATCCTGCAGAAGCTCAGACATCCCGGTGAATTCAGACGACCAACACTTTTTGTATTTTCATGGCAGCTCGCTTCCATCAAAGTGGGAATATTCAAGATGTCGAGCAGCGTTTCCACTAAATTCAGCCTCGCGGGTTTTAAGAGTCTGAAAAACCTCAGAGACCTCAAACTAGAGTTTTTAACATCAAACTCTGGAGGTGAGCAACGACGGCTGCACGGCGGGAGTTTTTAAAGCGAGAGGTGATCCAGGAGGGAAAGATGGAGACCGGACGGAGGACAGGACCGAGATGCTGTCTCCAGCTCTCCCGGGATTTCAGCGGTCGGCGCGATCGATATTTACAAGCTACTCTTTTGGTATCTTTTTTTTTTTTTTTTAAATATCAATAAATACAAAATGTGGGTCGCTGCATCACTTCCAAATGTTTTTATTTTTCCTAGATTTGTCATATTTGTGGCAATTAGCTCATAACTAGGACATGTTTTTTTGGGTGTCTTGTCTGTCCCTAAATTCCAAAACATCTTAATTACAATCTCATTGATAGGTTAATAGAGTAATGAATAAATTAATAAAATAATAGATGTCACAGGGAAACTTCCACAGTTGGTCGCTTGAGGTACAATATGAGAATCATTCATGTATTCATGTGAGTGTAATGAACTTTTTTTTTCCTAAAAACTATCATTATTATGAAAAATGACAAACCCATTTGATCTCCCTGCTCCTCTCTGAGGCGGGAAAAGACAGCAGCATCGCCCTGCTTCACGTACCGAACCCCGACACCGACACCGACACCCAGCTTTAGCCCTGGTTCTGATCCAGAAACACTCCCACCTCTCCATCCATCCTCCCTCTCACTGCTTCACTCTCCGGAGTCTGAGCACCAAATCATCCAGAAGCGCAAACACGACACCTCGTTTCATGAAACCGGAGGACAAGTTACCACGAGACACGAGACCTCTGATCCAGAATCAGTCTGACAATCACCGAACACGTCATTCAAATCTTTAATGAATCCAAATGTTACTCTAAGAATAAAGAAATTCATTAAAGACCACTTTAACTCTCCTTTTCACGCAGCGGAGACGCACGAGACGCCGCTGAATATATAACATATTCAAGATCAGCAGTTTTCCAGATTATTAGAGTTAATAAAAGAGTGAAATATGAGAGAATCCCGACAGCAGGAGACCCGTGAACAGAGGAGATGAAGCCCGGGGTTTAACGCCTCCTTCTCCGGGCTCCTCGCGCTGCCCGGACTCCCTCAAAAAATAAAAAATAAAAAATAAATCAAAATGAAGCGCACAGTCCGCCTCACCTTCTCCGGTGGTCCCGCGCGAGCTGCACAGAAGCAGGAGGAACCGAACGATAATCCCAGCGACTCCTTCAGTCCCCACATCCATGATGAAGGAGGAGAGACACGGACGACCTCTCCTCTCCAGCTCCGAGAGAGATCTCCTCTGAGCGGAGAGGAGGAGGAGGAGGGGGAGGAGAGAGAGAGAGTGAGAGGAGAGAGAGAGGGAGAGGAGGAGGAGGAGGGGGAGGAGAGAGAGAGAGAGAGGAGAGAGAGAGGGAGAGGAGGAGGAGGGGGAGGGAGAGAGAGAGAGAGAGAGAGGAGAGAGAGAGAGAGAGAGGGAGTGAGAGGAGAGAGGGAGAGGAGGAGGAGGAGGAGGAGATGGAGAGAGGGGGGGGGGCTCAGCGCGCGCCGCCTCTTCCTCAGAAAGCTCCTCTTCACCCCGGAGCTCTTTAATAAAAAGCAGTTTCAAAGACTCTGCAGGCTGCTTCAGGCAATAAACCCTGCAAACACACACACACACACACACACACACACACACACACACACACACACACACACACACACACACACACACACACACACACACACACACACACACACACTATGTGCGTCTTACAGCCTCTTGACTATTCAAACTTTAAATGACTGATCGATGATAAATACCGACATGCAGACGAGACTACATCTTTTTTTTAATTGTGTTTACATTTTGCTGAAAGAATCAAATCTGCAACCTCATAAAAAAGGAGGACCTGCTTTACCTCCTGCTCCACAGACCCCCCCCCCCCCCCACCCCTAAACACAACATCAACAAATAAATAAAAACAAACACTAACAAATAAAACTTGATAAAGTCCAACATCGTTGTGGTTTTAAAAAGTCAGGAAGTCTGCTTCACGTTTCCGTGATGCTGGACCTCCTTCTGGTTCTGGAACATTTGAAAGATGGAAGTTCTCCACTTTGAATCCAAACAGAAACGATGCACTCTGAGTGAAATGGCTGCCGTCGGCTTCTTCCCCTCCATCCACGACCGGACGGAGGGAACGGACGTCTGGCCGTTCTTCCACCTGAAACACATGACCTCTTCCAGGAAACTCTCCTCCACACCGAGGCCCGAGGCGGCGCCCGACCTCCGACCTCTGGACGACCTCCGACCTCTGGACGCCGAGGCGGACGACATCTGCGAGCTCTCCATCCGGCTGAAGGAACTGGAGCTCTGCTGCATGATGGAGGAGACGCAGAGCATCCCCACCGGTGAGTTCACGCACTTCACACGGTTGTTGTAAACGTTCTGATCCGTTATTCATCATTCAGTTATGAGCGAAATGATCTTTAAGGTTTCCTGCTGAAATGTTCAGAGAACAGATGATGATGATAAATCCTAAAAATCTGGAAAAATACTTCAAGACATAAAAATCATGACAAATTAACTTAAAAGCATCAAAAGAAAAGTCAAGGCAAAAGAAAAACAAACAGTCCGCTGGTACAAAGAAGTCGATGATTCCTGATGCATTCGTGTGTAAACAGGAAAAATGAACAAATAAACAAGTTTGTTTTGTCAGAAAAAAATAATTTAAAATCTGAAAAATCACAAATTTATTAAAATAATGAAGCAAAAGCAGAAAATCTCAATCTGGACCACAAAATGGTTTAAAACCTTTTTGCAAATTGATTTTCTATTAATTAATCAACAGCATCATTTAAAAATGGATTTATGCATCTTGAAGTTGAATCTGCAAGAAAATCATCCAGTTTTTTAAAAACTGTCGTGAAGCTGAAACAAAACAAACAAATATTCAGGAGAGTAAATATACTTGAACGTGTGTTTTGTGTTTCAGATAAACGTTTGAGGAACATCAGGATCAGATGGATGAAGCAGACGAAGAGAAAACGCACACACAACAACTGTTTGTAAAGCGGAGCTACTTCCTGTTTATTTTAACGATTAAATGTTTGTCAACAATCCTGTAAACAACAATCTGCTTGTTATTTAACTCTCAGTCACTCGGTTTGAACGTGACGGTTATCAGTCCGGACGTCTCGTGATGGGACGACGGTCTGAATGGAAGTTAGTGAGCGTGAATCATTCTGAATGATTACAAAGCAGGTTGAATATATTTCGTGCGTTTTCTTGCTTCCTGTCTCAGTTTCACTCTGAACGACAGGAAATGAGTGAATAATGAAGGAAAACAGCAATTCAGTCTGATTGTGAAGCAAAAAATGTTCTCGACTAATTTCAGCATGCATCTGGCTTTCAAAATAAAAGATTATTTATATCTTAAAAGTAACAAGTAGCATAACACTGCCTTAATTTGATAAACTACAGGTTTTAGACTTTTGTTTTTTTCTGTCGACTCAGTTCAGCAGATTTTCTACATTTTTCTAACCGCAGAGCATCAAGTCTGATAATGAAAAACTAGTGAGAGCGCACACAGCAGGGGGTCAGATAACACACACACACACACACACACACACACACACACACACACACACACACACACACACACACACACACACACACACACACGAGGACCGATGGAAAGAGGAAAATTCACATTTATCTGCAGGAACAGCTGATCATATTTCTGCCTCAGACAAAGAACCGAATTCCTGAACGAGCGAAGACTCCATCTTTTTCTTTTTTTTTAAAGAAAACAATGGCACAACAGCTACGACACGCCGACATTTTATTCACTTTGGATTTGATGAGAGAAGTTGAATGGGAGTCTATGGAGCCGGAGGCTTTTTGGAGCCGACCTCTAGTGGCACTCGCTGGTATTGCAGCTGAAGACACTTCTGGATCAGAACCATTGTTCATACCGGCCCTTTAACAAGCCCCTCAGTTTGTTCCTGTCTCTTTAAGGCCACGCCTCCTTAAAAGCCTACTTTCTTCTGATTGGACAGCTTACAGGAAGCCCGTCCAACTCCCTGCACTTTAACTTTGTTTATATTTGTCCACATTTTGGCCCGAACAGGAATAAAAGCTGAGTTTTGCAGATGACCGGTGGACACCAGAGACCCGGTGGACACCAGAGACCCAGTGGACACCAGAGACCTGGTGGCTTCCCTCCAACCAGTCAATCCGTCAGCACCGAACCTGCTCACCTGCTCCATCACCTCACCTGCTCCATCACCTCACCTGCTCACCTGCTCCATCACCTCAACTGCTCCATCACCAAACCTGCTCCATCACCTCACTTGCTCCATCGCCAAACCTGCTCCATCACCTCACCTGCTCACCTGCTCCATCACCTCACCTGCTCCATCACCAAACCTGCTCCATCACCTCACCTGCTCACCTGCTCCATCACCTCAAGGAGGGATTTGTGAAGCTGTGGCGGAGCAGCAACATGTCACCACTGAACTCATCAACGGAGGCTTCTCCTTCACCATGGTAACCTCCGAGAACAGCTGATCGGAGGTTTGAACCACAGAGAGCAGAGCTGCATGACAATAAGCCGGTCTGAGAGGTAATAATAAAATGTAGATGAGTTTTTAATTATTGAATTTATCCCGCTGGCATCTTTAATATCTGCAGCTCCGTTTAGTTTCCGTTGATAATTTCTCTAACAACAACTTTGGGAATATTTCTTCATACTTAACGAGGCAGAAATGAAAATTCATGCAAAACAGATGAGAATATCTGTGACAATATCACTGATGTGTTCATATTTCTCTGTTTGTCTGGATAAATACTGAGAAGAACGAGAAGATTTAATCTGATCACTGAATCATCCTGTTTGTTTCTAAAACTCAAGATAAGAGCTTTTTCTAAAATATAAATTTTTATAATATTCCATAAAAAAATTACTATCACACTAACTTGGTGATAATTACAACAATTTAAAGGAAAGTCTTGCTCACACCAACATTTTAAAACTGAACTAATTTACTATGTTGATCAGAGCTCTCAAATTAAAGTCGAACTTTGACCCACGAACTTCAGCTCAGAGGTACAACACTCAATACGCTTCCACTTCCTTGTTTTCTAGTGGACGTGAGTGTTTGAAGAAACGTGGATCTACCAGGTGAACCAAAGAAGAAAGGAGGCCAGCCGGACCGTCAGTGGTTGAAGGGTTGAATCTGACATCACAGAGCATCCATAGTCTGAACGTGCAGCTGTCCGTCAACCCTCCTGCCCGCCTCCTCAACTACATGTTTAGGTTATTACGTTCATGGGATCAACCAGCTCGATGTAGAATGTGAAAGTATGAAAAGTGTTATTTCCAGTGCCCAACAGGGGGCGCTATGACAATGAGCGAATATTACCCCACAGGGGTCTTCAGGGCGGGGCTGTTATCATACCTGTGATGTTTGGAGAAGGTCGGTCCATGTACATAAGATTTAAAGATTTAAAGCAACTCGTAGTTTCATGGCGAGACACTCAAAATGGCCGCCTCTCACGGGCACATGTATCGACAAAAACAAATTCTTTCAATAACTTTTAATCCCAAACATTTTAACTGTGCACAGAAAAACTAATTCTTAACAACTTTTCATCTCCCAGGTGTTAAGACAGGACAGAGAAAATTTCAAGTCGGTCCGACAAAATCCCTCAGAGGAGTTTGTTAAAGTACAAAATGTGCAAATCGCCCAAAATGGCGACTAAATTCAAAATGGTGGACTTCCTGTCGAGTTGACGTAACGGTGCAATGTAACTTTTTTGTGCGTCTAGGTGTGATACACGTGTCCACCGGATTTCGTGCATGTAGGTAAATGTGGCCGCAGGGGCATCACTTTAGGGGGCGCTAGCGAGCCATTTGGCCACGCCCACTCGCGACTCCACTAGAATACAACATTTTTCGCCAGGAGAGATGTGTGTAAAAACTTTCATGAGTTTTTGAATATGATGAAGCCTCCAAAAATGCAGTTCTTTGCAGAGAAAAATAAGGAACGAGAATAATAATTTTACGAATAACAATAACAATAACAATAACAATAACAATAGGACTTTCGCACCTTCTGTGCTCGAGCTCTAATTAAAACTGCAAGCATTGATATACGGGCCCTCGCACGCTGCGCGTCGGCGCCCCCTGCTGTGTGTTGCCCAGCGGCGCCCCCTGCTGTGTGTTGCTCAGCGGCGCCCCCTGCTGTGTGCTGCCCAGCGGCGCCCCCTGCTGTGTGTTGCTCAGCGGCGCCCCCTGCTGTGTGCTGCCCAGCGGCGCCCCCTGCTGTGTGTTGCTCAGCGGCGCCCCCTGCTGTGTGTTGCCCAGCGGCGCCCCCTGCTGTGTGTTGCTCAGCGGCGCCCCCTGCTTTTCTTTTCAGCCCATCATAAACTAACCATGTTATCGTCTGCCTGCAGGTCGCCCCCTGCTGGTGTCCGTTGGAAACCCCGTAGAGCGGACTTCACCCATCACGTTAAACACGTGACGTTACCTCACCTTCCTGGATCCTGAGGGTCAGTGAGGTGCTGTCTGTCGCCCCCTTCTGGTCAGAGTCAGTCTGAAGGTGTAGCGCCCGACTCGAACACCTGTCACCATGGCGACAGCCTGGTCCACATCCTCCAGCTTCGACCTGGAGGACCGCTGGAGGAAACACGTCAGGTGAGTCTACCAACATATTTAAAGTCCTTCAAACATTTAAAGTCTTTCAGTCGCACCTCGCCACCTCCCAGTGGACACACAGCAGGGGGCGCCACAGCACAGCTCAGCCAGGTGCACCCCGCACAGCACAGCGCCCCCTGCTGTGTGTCCATCTTTCCTCCCAGGTATTCTTTGGTATCACCTTGTTCATTTCCGCCTTCCATCTCTGCTTTATCCGTAGGGAATATGTTCATAGATAGAAATATGTTATATAGTTTACTTCTTGTTTTCTTATCTTCGTTCCCCATCTGTATTTCTATTAAAAACCTTTCTATATGCGTACGTTTCACAAGCTTTCCCCACCTTTGTGTGTTGTTAGAAAAGTTCTCAATTGTAGATATCTGAAGAAGTCTGTTTTGGGGAGATCAAAATCTTTGTTCAGCTGCTCGAATGTCTTGAGGTTGTCCTCATTAAATAGCTGGTGCAGGTAAACCAGTCTCATATCTGACCACCTTCTGCAGCCCGTATCGAGGTCGTTAGGTGTGAAGGTCTTCATAGATCCAATGCTTGTTAATGGTGAAATTAACTTCAGAAGCCCAGAAGCTGTCTGTATTCTGTATTCTGTATTCTGTATTCTGTATTCTGTATTCTGTATTCTGTATTCTGTATTTTGTTCCAGGTTTTAAGAGTGACTTTAGTCCACTCTGCCAGATCTTTTATGGCTGCATCTAAAAAAGTCTAAATTTGTAAGGGCTCTGGGCTTAAGTTTCTCTCAATATTAAGCCAGCGAGTGTTTGTGTTATTCTGAATCCACGCTATCAAAGGTTTCATTTCTGCAGCCCAGAAGTAATATTTTAAGTTTGGAAGTTGAAGGCCTCGATGTTGTAGGGTGAACAACATTGCTAGAGCTCCCTTCTCTATTGTGGAGTACCTAAGTTGGTGCTTGTTGAACTTTCGTGAGAAGTAGCTCACAGGATGATCGATGCTCTGGTCATCCTCTTGAAGAAGAACTGCTCCAGCTGGCATCCACTTCCAGAAATCTGTCAGGACAGGAGTACGACACATTATACGCTGAAGACGTTCAAAAGACTGTTGGCATTCATCGCCAGCAGCGACGAGGCGGAGCGTCATCTTTACAGACTTTCTCACGTTCACAACCTTCAGAAACACGGAGGGGGCGTGGCCTCACGCTGAAGCTCATCAATAACACATCAAGGTAGAAGGTGGAGGAGGAGGAGGAGGAGGAGGAGGGGTGGGGGTGGGTGTCCTTGATACGTGAAGCAGATCTGACAAACACGCCTGCAGTCTTTCCAACTGGAAAACTTTTACTGCATGAAAGTAAAAATCTGTGAAATTAAAATAATGACAAACTGAATATAAATACTGTATTAATACATTATTTCCCTCTGAGCTGCTTTTAACTGGAAAACATAAACCTCATCTCACTCAGTCACACAGACTCTGGATCAGCTCCTCGCTCAGGATATAAATTACAGCCACATTAAATTGTTAATTTTTAAATTTTAACGAATGAAAAGATGTTTTAATTTGAAAAAAAAAGAAAAAAGAAAAGAAAATCACTGAGTGAAAACAGGAAGCTTGTTTTCATGACCATAAAACGAACGTTTGAAAGTGATGTTAAACGCACAACAAATAAAGATGCCACAAGTTACAGCTCATTTTCTGAGAGGAGTAATAACAATAATATTCATGTTATTATCATTTATTTTTCTCCGTTCAAACAGAAAATGTCTCCCGGCTGCACGACAGCACGCCGCCGTCAGACGCTCGCCGTCTACGAGCCAATCAGCAGCCGGTACGGGACGCATGAAACGCACTCACAAGAACACGGAACCAGAACGAACCGGATCAAATGGAACCAAAACCAGAAGCTCGGTTCAGACTTTCAGCAGAAAACATCCTGAACGTTTCATCTTGTTAGACGTCGGTAATACGACTACAGAACTTTCTGTGTCATCAGATTCAGGAAACAAAGCGACCTCCATGAAGTCTTTAAAAGCAAAGAGAAGCAGATGATTAATGAAGTCTGACGATCTGAGAATATGAAATATTAATCAGGTTGTTGACAAAAACACTTTCAACGACTCAAATAATGACTCTTCTGTCTGGATTTAATTTAAACGTCAGAGAACTAACGAGTTGAATAAAAACCTGCTAAAAGGTGCAACGAGCAGCTGCAGCAGAACCGGACCGGTTGTTGGTTCTGGTTCTGGTTCTGAGCGGATCGATGGAGATCTGAGGTTTAACCCCTCGCTGACAGACGCTGCGACGCCTCCAGGCCGGTCGGATGAAGACAGCAGCACGTTTCTCCACAGAGGAGTTCTGATTGGACGCTTCAGGGTCGGTTCAACCTCCACGGAGAAATTCATCTGCATATTTAAAGTTCTGTGTTCCTGCTGCGTCTGTTAGATCTCTGCAGGAACTACTTTTACTTTGCATCAGTCCCTGCAAAAAAAAAATGTCGATGTAATTTGTGGAGTTTTAAGTGAGTTTCTTTTATCTAAAATTGCAGGAATTAGAAAAAGTTGCAAATTCAGAAAGACATGAAATGTTGTATTAAGAGTCACCTGATTAATTCATAAATATGTAATCGCTTCCTGTGAAAAAAAATCATGCTGCACATCACATATGTTCAAATCCTGGAGGGAGTCGTGGTGTCAGATCTCCCCTCACCTCCTCCTGTCGGACCTCCCCTCACCTCCTCCTGTCGGACCTCCTCCTATCTGACCTCCCCTCACCTCCTCCTGTCGGACCTCCTCCTATCTGACCTCCCCTCACCTCCTCCTGTCTGACCTCCCCTCACCTCCTCCTGTCTGACCTCCTCCTATCTGACCTCCCCTCACCTCCTCCTGTCTGATGCTATAAATATGAATTGTTTCTATGCAGCGCGTCGGGTTGAATAACGTCTAAAACCAGCCTGCAGGTGTTTCAGAAGAGGAGCGTGAAGCGCTGAGCTCAGAGGAAGACTTCCTGTTTCAGCCTTCAAGTCTGATGGTAGACGACAGACGGAGACGTCGCCGATCCTGTTCGCTTTCAGAGGATTTCAATTCTTCTGGAACAAAACTGATCAGAGTGACACAGAACTGACGGTCCAGGAATGAACACAAAAAACTAAACCCCAGAATAACAGATGAAACATGGCAGACATCATTATATTAAATTCTGCTTTCTTCTCCATCAAGGTGAAACTTTTGATAAAGCTGGAGGCCATAAAACAAAAAGTGGAAATTATTGAACAAGCTGATTTTCTGCAGGATATAAACTGAGGTCAAAACTGAAGAGCTGAAATCTGAACCCAGCAGTGTTTCCTCTAATTAAAGAGTCTGATATTTAAATACGGAGCCTGATAACAAGAAAACTCATCGAAAACTCCACACGTTATAATTTATAAATAACCAGGACTTCAGGGGTTAAAATCAGATTTCTTACATTTGAAGGTTATTAAATGAGATGTTCAGTAAGCCGATATCCTCCCTGATAATCCATTGATTAACTGCGGTTTACTGGGACACACGTGGATTTCACACACTTTAAATTCAGTCATGTTTCTGAACGAGGACGTCCAGTAAAGCCCGAAAGGAGAAAAACTTTTAATTTCGCTGAGGAGAAATTAATCAGTTCGTCAGTCAGCGCTCGGTGGAGAACGGCGGTGAAAACAGAATCACGATTTTGGTGCATTAATGGATTAATTAAAGGAATAGAGGGGAAAAAAGGCTTTCATTAAACCTGAAAATAGCATTTCAATTTGACTCCCTCATTAAAAATGTTTTGGAGAAGAAATTCGTCTGAGCCCAAAATCATGGGCTCAATTATCCGGAGGAAATGAATCATGTTCTTCATTAATTACTGATGAACAGGAGTTTAACGGGAATCACTGAGATCGTCTTCCTGCTGTGATTTCATGTTGTTGAACGTCCTTTCAGTCGCAGCTCCTCATCGCCATCGATACAGCTGCAGGTCGTAGTGAGGAAGAGAGATGAATAATCCACATTTCAACAGAATTCTCACTGACAAATATAAATAAAACCAACAGAGATAAAGAAGCAGGATGATGAACCGGCTGGAGGAGCAGGAAGTGACCATATTTGGACGAGCTGGGGGAGGAGCCAGCGGTGGATCTGACCGATCTGATCGGAAACCTGACGATACTACGTCCCGCCCACCGATAGCTGTAACCTGACTGCACCACAGGCCTGTCAATCAAACAGACACGCCCCCAAAAACAGGTCTTCTTGAATCTTCTTTTCTAATGAATGAGGGATTATTTTCAGATGGACCTCCAGAAAACTAAGAAGAAGGAGTGACTTTAGCTAACAACACCGAGATAACTGATGGACACATTTTATTCACTTTGGATTTGATGAGAGAAGTTGAATGGGAGTCTATGGAGCCGGAGGCTTTTTGGAGCCGACCTCTAGTGGCACTCGCTGGTATTGCAGCTGAAGACTCTTCTGGATCAGAACCATTTTTCATGTGAGTAGACTGACTGCAGAGATCAGAGCTGCAGCTCTCTCTCCTCCGGAGACTTTACTGGTTCTTCACAAATGGACTCCAGAGACCTTCAGGTGAGAAACTGCACAGGTGGATGAAGAGGAGCAGCTGATAGAGGGAGGGAGGAGGAGGAGTCTGAGTCTCAGCTCCTTCTGAGCCAGATGACAGCTGTGATGATTTACCTGCAAACAGACTGCAGCCAGAGTTCAACCTGCAAACATGTCAGTCCAGACTCTCTTTTGAACGCCCGGTTCTGACCCGTTCTAGACGTCTATGGAAACAAGAAAAGATAAATCTGGACTGCAGTTGGAGGTTCGACAAAGACGTTAAATTGTCTGTGTGGGAATCCAGTATTTATAGAAACAGCTGTGAATGAAGTGTGGGAGGACTAAGTTATTAATCATTTTAGAGTCAATATCTGCTATAAAGTTATGAAGTCCTAGAACATTATTTACCATTTAAGAGCTGCCTTAGTTTATCATTTTAAAATAGTTGAAACCAGACCTCACCGACTTCAACCGACCGACCGACTTCAACCGACCGACTTCAACCGACCGACTTCAACCGACTGACCGACTTCAACCGACCGACTTCAACCGACCGACTTCAACCGACCGACCGACTTCAACCGACCGACTTCAACCGACCGACTTCAACCGACCGACTTCAACCGACCGACTTCAACCGACCGACTTCAACCGACCGACCGACTTTAACTGACCGACTTCAACCGACCGACTTCAACCGACCGACTTCAACCGACCGACTTCAACCGACCGACCGACTTTAACTGACCGACTTCAACCGACCGACTTCAACCGACCGACCGACTTCAACCGACCGACTTCAACCGACCGACTTCTACTACGGATGACGAACGGCCTCCCTGCAGTCGACTAGAAACTCATTCACTCTCCTGATAAAAAGATAAATGATCAAACCGTCATCCTCAGTTTGTTTCAGTTCAACACAACAATAGAAGAAAATATTCGTTCTCTGAAGAAATTTAAATCAAAGATTAATTTTTGGTTTTAATGAAGGCAGGATTTCATGTTGAGTTTAATTTAATGGAAAAAAAGAAAAAGAAATCCCACATTTTCCCTGCGGAGAAGTTAACACCAACAACACAATGACTTCGCTTCTTCATATTTGCATTTGAAAAGCAGGAGGGTAGCGCTGACACACACACACACACACACACACACACACACACACACACACACACACACACACACACACACACACACACACACACACACACACACACACACACACACACACACACACACACACACACACACACACACACACACACAGCGTGCGCTCTGTAGGAGTGGATCTGATGCATGCTTAATTAATGAAGCGTTAACTGCCGAGGTGTTAAAGTGAGCGCGGGGAGCCGAGAGTCCCCGAAGACGAGAACAGTCTGTTAACACAACGTGAGGAGTTTCTCTCCACCTGCTGGAACACATCGTCTGAATCTGTTTCCATCTGCTCTCTCGCCGCCTTGATCTCAGATCTCAGATCAGCGCCGCGGGACGCCGTTAATGTGCGCTCTGTGCGGCCGCCGTTTCATTAGGAAGCGGCGCTGGATCTCCCACCTGGACGGCTCAATGAAGTCGTGTGTAAAACTTCAAAGACGAGCTCGCCTCGTAATTCCACTGGAACAGGTTTTAGTTTAAAGTTTGTTTCGGCTCCAACTTTGTTCTCAGGAGCTTCTGCAGGCAGCTGAGGTCAAAGGTCGTGGGGGTTAAAGGAGAAAGCACATTTAACTGGTCGGAGCACCAAAGGCATCGCTGAGGCCTTCAGTGTAAAACAAGTGATGCTTTTATCACCTGTCTGCAGCTCCTCTCAGCTCCAGAGACTCTTTTAGGGTCTTTCAGCTCCTCTCAGCTCCAGAGACTCTTTTAGGGTCTTTCAGCTCCTCTCAGCTCCAGAGACTCTTTTAGGGTCTTTCAGCTCCTTGTTTCAGTTTTTCAGCTTTTAACGACCTGATTTTCTCATCTTTGTCTAAAAAGTTCTGATAAAAAGCTGCTGTGCGCCTCCTGCCCTGCATCAAATGAAAGCCTGAGCCGTAACCCTGACAACCGAAGAGGAAAACTCCTCACTACACTGATGAGGAGCCACATTTTCTTTCACGCAAATATGTCCATTATCATAAGAAACGATCGTTTATATTATAAAGTAAATATTCCTGCACACTAAAAAGTCCGATAAGAAAATCTGTCATGAAGATTGGACACGAAGACGCTTGAAGGCTCACGCTCTGGTTGTCCAACGCTCCTTAAGAAGCTCCGCCCTCCTCTCTGCTGCAGCCAATAAAGAAACAGGACAATTACACACATAGTGAAGAGGACAGGAATTAAAGTTTAAACTGAGCCAGCTGAACACACACAGAGAGAGAGACAGAGAGAGACAGAGAGAGACAGAGACAGAGAGAGAGAGAGAGACAGAGAGAGACAGAGAGAGAGAGAGAGAGAGAGAGAGAGAGAGAGAGAGACAGACAGAGAGAGAGACAGAGACAGACAGAGACAGAGAGAGAGACAGAGACAGAGACAGAGAGAGACAGAGAGACAGAGAGAGAGTCTAATGTGCCAGCACCTTCATGAAATGAGCCAGAAGGACGTGAGGAAGACGAAGGACAGAATAAATAATCTGATTCCTCTTCATACGGAGGTTCAACTCTTCTTTCTGTCCGTCGGTGGAGCTGCTCTCTGATCTGGTTTTGTAGATTTGGGTTTTTTGATGAAAGTCCTCCGTGGTTCTGTAATCAGGTCGCTGCAGACTTCACAGGGTATAAAAGCAGGTTGGAGAGCAGGAAGTGGTGCTGGCTCCGCCCCTCTCTGATGACCTCATCCTCTCTGGAGGTCTGGAGTTAAACAGCCTTTTGATCTGAATGATGTTATTAATCATCAGCTGGAGGAGAGGAGCCCCTGATGACCTTTATAATGAGTTAGTCAACATGCTGCTCTTCCTCTCACCTCCCATGATGCACTCTTCCCCTTCGGTCTCATTTCTATTCCGCCGGCGTCGTCCTCGCCCTGTTCTCTTGAAAAGCTTCACTTATTTTTAGTGTTTTAAATCTCTTTGGGGGAAATTGAGATACTAAAGGAAGAAAATATTCCTGAAGGAGAATGAAGTTTCTCCCCCTCCAGAGAAGGTCTGTTGTAGAACATGTGTTCTCAGTAGGAAGTGAAACCCGGCAAGACACCTGCCTTCATCAGCAGTGAAGATGGGGAGAGGTTCACCACTCTCTGAAAGACTGGGTTGGAAAATAGTTCAACAATCTAAGAATAATGTTCCTCAACGTAAAACTACAAAGAATTAGTGGATTTCATCGTCTACGGTTCATAATATCATTAAAAGATTCAGAGAATCTGGAGAAATCTCTGAACACAAGGAACAAGGCTGGAAACCAATATTGGATGGTGGTGATCTTCGGGCCCTCAGGCAGCACTGCATTAAAAACACACTATTCTGGAGTGGAAATCACTGCATGGGCTCAGGAACACTTGTGAAAACCATCATCTGTGAACACAGTTCATCGCTCGGACGGCAGACGGATGATGAAGAGGAGACTCTGTGGAGTAAATCTGAAATATTTTGATTATTTTAAATGCGTTATAATTCATTTATCTTACAGCAGAAAGAGTTCCACTGAAATGAGGAAATCTCTTTATTATCACAACTAACTCTCACCAGCTGGTGAAATGTGGATTCCTGTTATAGAGCGACTGTTTACTCGAAGGTCACATCTACTATGATCCGAGTAAAAGACTCATGAAGACTCCAAAAAAAGAGACATTTCACCGATTTAACTTTTACAATCTCTTCCCAGCGCGACCTTCAGAAACGCTCTAAAACTCCCCGACTCGTTGCTTTAGATGCAGTAAAGTCCAGCAGGGAGTCGGAACACGATGCCGACCGGCATTTACGTGGTTTCACCGGCGGTGAAACTGGAAGAGAGCGCAGAGCGGCAGCGGTGTGAAGCTCAGCGAGCAGAACAGCTGCTCCGGGATCGCCACGGAGACGTAGAGGACCAACTGCAGGTGCCCAAAAAAAAAAGAGTCTCTCGGCCGCCGGGCGGAACCAGAACTCCTGATAGAATCCAGAAGAGACCGGACTCTTCCAAAGGGGTACCAGCAGCGAGCAGCACCGGTACACCACCAACCTGCAACGGAGACCACGACTGGAAACAACTCTTTCTGTCCCTGTCACTCACACACACACACACACACACACACACACACACACACACACACACACACACACACACACACACACACACACACACACACACACACACACACACACACACACACACACACAGAGAGAGAGAGGGAAGATATAGACACTGTGCTGACCTGTCTGTCCATCCGTCCTCTGACACGTCGTCACTCAGCTGTTTCAGAAATAAAAGTTGAAACACTTCAAGAAAACATAGAAACTCACAATCCGCTCGTTCACATCAAAATCAACATCATTTAAATGGATCATTAGTACAAACTCACAAAAAGATGTTTAAAAATAAATATTATTTCTGCTTTATAGTTTATGAAACGTTAAAAAGATATGTTGGAGCAGAAGTTAAAATGGTGTTAAAGATGAGGTCGGGGAGCGTCTTCGGGGTCCGATTCTGGTTCCTTTAGTCCCGATGGGGTCGGACGACAGCTCCGTCCTGTTTATCGTTTCCACTGCAGATATTTAGTTCGCTGTTATCAGCGGGAACCACAAAGTGCCGAGGGTGAAGTGGATCCTCGGTGGGGGGCGGGGGTGGAGGGGGGATGTCCCCTCTGTGGACGACCCTGTAGTTTCAGAGATAACGGAGGAATCTCCTCGTTCTGCGGCGCCTCGGTTGAACTCGGTTGATAATAGTGTATTTGAGCTGATTATAAGTTGGAGGACGGGCAGCAAGGTCGGCGTTGGAATATAAAAGTCTCTGCTCCCTCGGAGCCTCGACTTCTGACATTGAAACTGCAGCTGCAATAGCAACGCTCATATAAAGACTTTCAAAGCTTTAAAATCTGTGAACGTCCTGCAAACAATCAGCTGTTGGATGATTTTTACCTTCTGAGATCAGAGGATTTGCTGCTTTTTCTCTGTTTAAAGTCAGTGTGTATTAATCTGTTTATTACCCTGCAAATCAATACATTTACAATTTCTTGACATTTTAATTGAATTAAAATAGTGAAAAATACCTGATAACACTATATTTCTTCAAACATTAACGTCAGGACGTGACTTTATGTCAAATTAAAACCTTAAATTCTGCTTCCAGTCGAGTTATATTAAAGTTATAATTACAGTCTATAACCATAAATTCGCTCTGATTATGTCGCAGCCTGATGAAGGTGAGCCCCTCCGGCCCCCCCTCCGGTCCCTCCGGTCTCACCGGTCCCTCCGGCCCCCCTCCGGTCCATCTGGCCCCCCCTCCGGTCCCTCCGGTCTCACCGGTCCCATCGGCCCCCCCCTCCGGTCCATCCGGCCCCCCCTCCGGTCCCTCCGGTCTCACCGGTCCCTCCGGCCCCCCCTCCGGTCCCTCCGGCCCCCCCTCCGGTCCATCTGGCCCCCCCTCCCGTCCCTCCGGTCTCACCGGTCCCTCCGGCCCCCCCTCCGGTCCCTCCGGCCCCCCTCCGGTCCATCCGGCCCCCCCTCCGGTCCATCTGGCCCCCCCTCCGGTCCCTCCGGTCTCACCGGTCCCTCCGGCCCCCCCTCCGGTCCCGACCTGATTCAGGTCCGAGTCGTTAGGAAACAACAGTTTAACAGTCTGTATTCTGCCAGCGACTCCGAACCGCAGCGATTTAAAGTAGGACAGACCTTAAAAAAAGAAACCGCCGGCTCAGCAAAACTGCTCTCCTGGAAAAATGAGGGTAACAGCATCAGATCCAGAATACACAGCAGAGAGGTTCTGACACGGGTTCTCCGGTTCTGAACAGGACGTCCTACATGTGGAGGAGGTTTCATTGAGGTTTCTTCCTGTTAAAGAGAGTTTTTCCTCCTAGCTTATGTGAGAATTGTTGGGTTTCTCTGTATAATTTCTGTGTTAAGTGCCATGAAATAATCTTTATAAATACAATTTAATTGAATCCGAGGTGTAAAATCAGAGGTCTGAAAAAAACAGGAAGGAAAGTGATGAGATATTTCCACAGCAGAATAATAATTTTAATTTTACCTGCTCACAAACGCTTTTTACTCTCCGATGAAAAGAGTCTCAGCAACCTCATTATAAACAACACTGCAAAACATGTTGGGGAGCAGAGAAGAAGATCACAAACAAAACCATAAAAAACCATATCGCCTGAACAAAAATAATCAACTACAAATAAAAAACAACAACAAGGAGGAATAAGGTAGGATTGTAACTCAGTTATTTCCTTACTTTTTAATTGGCTTTTGATTTTCTTAATCAGTTTGATTAAATGTGCAAAACGTTCGTTTTCTCTAATTGTACAAACTTCAAAATGATTAAAAAAAACAACCAAATTAGAATAATAAAGACAAAAAAAAAGCATAGCCTCAAATTTAATAAAAATATCTTTTAACAATTATCAAAAGTTTAAATAACTTTCTTAGTCAACGTACCGATTAATCAACTAAACATTTCAGCTCCACTTGGATGAAAATGAGGATTTAAAGGCAGAATGTAAAGTAACCAAGTCCATTTACTCAAATACACGTTTGAAGTATTTGTACTTTATCTGAAGTATTTCTTTATGCAGCTTTATATTTCCACTCTACTAAATCTCAAGAGTTAAATATTAAACTTTTTATTCCAGCTTCAGTAACTTCTTAAATTGTAAATTTATAAATTGAAAGATTAAATGTTTAAAGAAAATCACCTTTTTTTAAAAATTTAAATAAAATAAAAGAGTAAATTATGACACATGATATGTAAAAGTTTGACATACGAAGACCTTGATGCCAAATCAAACTTTTTACTTTGACTTAACTTAAAGTTCTGATTAGAGTCGACTTCATATCTTCTAAAGCTCATTATTTGGACATATCTAACAAGTGCTCCTTGTTTTGGTCCAACGGACATCAAATGTGTGAATAAGTGTAAAAATAAAGAAAGACGCTGTTTCATTAAAGGTTTTTATTCCAGTTTGATAGCCGGCAGCGTTTCGCAGGTGAACCTCACCCTAAAAATCACAGAAGAGTGATTTCTCCCTCCAATCATATTTATACTTATATTTACTATTTGTACAATGTATTGTCTTTAAATCCATTCATTCATTCACCCCCCTCCCCCACATGCACTCACACAAACACTGTACAGATGCATCAGCGTTTTACAGCCGAGTACCGTCCGACCGCCGGCACACGATTTGTTCTGAGAAAGTGGCGAGCACATTTAATACAGAGTGGTGGAAACCTGTCACGTGTTCGGAGGAGCTCGTGTCCAGGAAGTGGCAGAAAGAGAAGCAGGAAGAGAGCGGAACATTTCAAAATAAAAGAAGACGAAAGGTGATAAAAGAGTTCGTCCGTCTTCCCCCTCCTCGTTCGACAGTTTGGTGTCAAACAGTTTTACAAGTCCGGTGCGTCGAGCGGCACCGGCGCCTCCGGAGGCTCCGCCCCCCCTGCTTTGGTCTCAGTCAGTAGTTTGGCCCGCGGTGCCTTCAGTGTGAGGATCCAGTGTCGGACAGGAGGACGTCGCCTCTGCAGCAAAACGGCACAAACTGCAGGAGGAAGATGAGAAACGAAAAGTGCAAAGAGTCGAAACTTTTTGGTCGCTAGTCGGTTTAACGTCGATGTTCTGGCTGCGTTGGTCCGAAGCCGTCGGATCGGAGTGAAGCCAGGTTGGTTCGAGATGAAGAGAAGCTGCCGGGCCGAGCCGGGCCGCATTAAAGGATGAGCTCTGCAGCGGGAGAAGGAGAAGAAGAGAAGCTCCTCCTCCGGCGTCTACCTGCCGAAAATGTTCTCGTACTCCAGCAGAATGAGCTCCACGATCTGGTTCTGGTACACCATGTGGACCGCCATGTTCCAGGTCTCGGTTTCGGGCCGCAGCAGCGTCGGGCCGAACACGATGGCCACGCTCTGGGTGGTCATACGGTTCTCCTCGCCGTGGTCGATCACTCTGACAGGAAGAAGTTTCACATAAAAACATCATCAGAACTGATAAACGAGCTGCAGACGGTTCGACAGAAACAAACATTTAAAACCGCCGGTCGGTTCGGAGGAACATCGATTTACACGCTGAACATGAAGCTCTTCAGTTTCACTTCTGAGCGGCTGATTTCTGCTCCTGATTAAATGTCACTAAAAATTATAGAGGAATCATTTATGTGTCTGCACCGCTATAAAATAAAAACCACATGACGTTGAGCTCTGTTCAGGTTTGATGGTTGTTTTTCAATATTCATAAGATTAATCAGCAATTCAAATAAATGACCTGTCAATCACTGCAAACCTGCAACTTTATGTGATTAACGATGTTTTCATGAGTCGAGAACGATTCTAACCAGGAGCGAGAAATAAAATAGAAATAAAATAAAAATAAAACAAAAACAATTCAAATAAAAACGAAATGTCAACAAAATAAAATAAAACAAAATTACTGAATGAAATAAGATGTTAGTCTCACTTCCTGAGGTGTTTGAACAGAGCCTGCATGGTGTCGTGGTTCGGTTTGGGCAGCTGTCTGACCAGATCTTTGATGGACTGAACTCGCTGCTTGTAGTCGGGTAGTTCTGCAGAATAAAACACAGAAAGTCATCACGGTCTGAGAGCATCAGAAAGAACACGCGTGGGGTTCCACCTGGAACGGTGGAACGATGAACCCGAGCGAGGGAACGGCGCCGACGTACTGATGGAGCCGATGAAGTCGTGGAACAGGACGTAGCTGAAGAGCGGCTCCGGCAGCTCTCTGAAGTACATCTTCAGCGCTCCCGTGGTCACGTGGATGTCCTCCCACTTCCCGTCCGACAGGTTCACCTTCTCATCTGGACACACACACATCCTTCGTTCAGAGCCGCCGCACACACACTCTCTAAATGATGGACAGCAGCAGCTTCAGGGGGCGGGGACTCACCGTGATTGACAGCGAAGCGTAGTTTTTGAATGACAGCCAGGTTCCCGCTGACTCTGTACAGCCCGTCCACACACAGACCTGCGGGGGGGAGAGGGGCGGGGCGGGGCGGGGGGGGAGACGTGTTCATCAACACCTGCACATCATTCTGACAGTCACAGCCCACCTGTGGTATCGCCGGGCATTAAGCCCCGCCTCCTTTGTTTTCACCACAGGCAGGTGAACAGAACCACCTCCTGCTGACCCACCGTTGTTCTCCACGTGGTCGATGCACATCCTGACGAAGTCCGGCACCGAGCTGCTCTCCTGGTGACACAAGCTGGACAGACTGCAGCCGAACACCTGATCTAAAGGACGCAGGAGACGAAACCGCAGTCAGAACCGGTCCAAAGTCCTCCGGCTGGTTCACCAGCACCGAGTCACGCTTTTATTACAGCGAGACGATTCTTTCATTTGTATTTCTAGTTAATCATCAGAGAATCATAAACCTTCCCCTGATTCCTGTCAACAAATCGGTCGATTAAAGGAACAGGAAATCAAGTTCACAGCAAATAAAACTAATCATTACATTTTAGTAAAATATCTGCTCATTTTAAATTTGCTGGCAGCAACACAGGATCATGTTCACCACTGAGCTGCATCAACTCTTCTTTTAACAACACTCTGTAAACGTTGAGGAACTGAGGAGACCAGTTTCTGGAGTTTTGAAAGTGAAATGTTAAGAGTTTTAACATCATTTGTGGACGCAGCGATGAACTGTGTTCACAGACGATGGTTTTCACAAGTGTTCCTGAGCCCATGCAGTGATTTCCACTCCAGAATAGTGTGTTTTTAATGCAGTGCTGCCTGAGGGCCCGAAGATCACCACCATCCAATATTGGTTTCCAGCCTTGTCCCTTGTGTTCAGAGATTTCTCCAGATTCTCGGAATCTTTTAATGATCTTATGAACCGTAGACGATGAAATCCACTAATTCTTTGTAGTTTTACGTTGAGGAACATTATTCTGAGATTGTTGAACTATTTTCCAACACTGTCTTTCAGAGTGGTGAACCTCTCCCCATCTTTACTGCTGAGAGACTCTACTTCTCTGGGATGCTCTTTTTACACCCAGTCATGTTACCGATCCGTTGCCATGGTAACTCACTTAGTTGTCAGATGTTCCACCAGGTGTTTTTTGTTTTTTTATCGTTACACAACTTTTCCATCTTTTGTTGACTCTGTCACAACTTTGTTTTAAGACGTGTTGCTGCCATCAAAATTCAAAATGAGTTTATATTTATCAAAATAATAACAATTTTCAGTTTCAACATTTGATTTGTTGTCTTTGGTCTATTTTCAATTAAATATGAGTTTACATGATTTGCAAATCATCACATTGTTTTTATTTATATTTTATGTTGAGAAAGAAATCGAGACACAACTGCTGCATCCAAATAAAGTCAGTGGAGCTTATTTGAGGTTAAAACAGCTTGAAAACACGTGTTTCCATGTTCCAATACTCTGATGCTGGAAGCTCCCTGATCTTTCTTTCTAACCCCTGAGGTGCTGACGGTGCTGAAGGAGCTGACGGAGCTGATCGTGTCTCCGGGTACCTTTGATGTAGCCTTTGTCCCGGACGGCCTGCAGCGTCGGCCGGCGGGTCAGGAACTTCTTCAGCTTGTGTCGGGTCTTCTTGTTCTCCGAGGCGTCCATGCTGGTGGAGGTCTTCATGGCTGCGAAGGACAGACGGGACAGGACGACGTTATCCACCGCCCGCCTCAGAGCGCTGGTCTCCATGGCGGCCGCTCGTCGTGTTGGAGGACAGAAAGTGATACGCTGCTGTTTTATAGAACAACAAGTCAAACTGTCGGAGCCAAAAGACCTTTGTCCTTTCACCTGCAGCACAGTGTGTGTGTGTGTGTGTGTGTGTGTGTGTGTGTGTGTGTGTGTGTGTGTGTGTGTGTGTGTGTGTGTGTGTGTGTGTGTGTGTGTGTGTGTGTGTGTGTGTGTGTGTGTGTGTGTGTTACATGTTCAGACCTCTCCCTTTCTTGGAGTCTCTGTGTTCCTTCTCTTTGTCATGTTTCTCCACGCCGGGCGACTCGGGCATGTCCTCCTCTATAGCCTCATCCGACTCCCAAGCCTGACACACACACACACACACACACACACACACACACACACACACACACACACACACACACACACACACACACACACACACACACACACACACACACACACACAGAGGAATGAAACACACCTGGCTGTAAAAGTCTCTCTGCAACCTTTGACCTCTCAGGAGATGAAAACATGAACCTGCAGAGTTTTATTCAAACTCCTCTCTGCGTAAAGTTGTTTTTAAATATTTGATCTCTTCGTATCGTGACAGACGTTTAGTTTCCCTGACGACGGTTTCCTCCCGCGTGTGGTGCGTGTCGGTCCTTACGTGCGTGCTGATGGTGTCCTGCAGCGCTCGGAACCAGTCGTTGATGACGCCGTCGTTCTCGGACTGGATCAGCAGCTCGCTGCCCTGCCGGGTCTTCAGCTGCAGGCGGAGACAAAGAAGACAAATATGCAGCTTTAATCAATATTTGAATTTGTTACATTAAGAGTTTCATATATTGATATCAGATCAGTATTAAACATCCAGTCTGAGACGAGCTCGTCTTTTTTTTTTTTAAATCGTTTTCAGAGTTTGTTTGATCATCAAAAACAACATTTTGAATATATTGACAATAGATATAAAATGTTTGAGTCACTATTTAAAAAATGTTTCCTTAATTAAAAATGAATATTTGTGGATTTTTAAAAAGGAGAACACAGGAGTATCATTTCGACACCCGAACAGTAAAGACTGAAAAAATGTGGAATTAAAAGGACTAAAAGAGTGAATGTAGTTTGATGTCCGCCTCACCTCGATGACGTGCTTCTTGCTGGACTTGTCTTTGGAGGCCCAGTCCACCGAGCCGCCCCGCAGATCCACCGTGAACTCCGGTTTGGACTGACTGCCTCCAAACTGGATCGGTGGAGAGGGAGGATATACATTAATCCCACATTGTATAAATTCAGATACATTTAAAAAATATATATATAGATATATATAAATCAGGTTTAGCTGCCATAAACACTCATTCCACGGAGAAATATAAGCGGTACATATTCAGGAAAAGTGCTGTTTGGACTTCCTGTAAGTATGTGATGTCACAAACTCATGCCGATGTCACACATTGGCCTTCAGCACGACTCAGAGAGCGGTCATTCTGTCGGGGAGCTAATAAACTACAAGAAAACCTGCGATTGGCCTGAGCATGTGTCATTCAGAAAAGAGTCGGCCAATCAGAAAAGAGCGTCGCTGATAGACAGAGAACAGAAACTTCAACCCAAACTCCTCTTTAACGTAGAAACTTCTGCACTGCATGAACACAGTAAAACCAAGTTATTGATTTATTGATCAGGAAACCCAGCGTGCATCAGCCTCCTGTCACTCACCCAGCTCGTCCCGCCTCCTTGTCCTTTGGCAAACAGCAGCGTGGAGCCCTGGAGGACGGTCCAGGAGGACGTCCAGTTCTTCCTGCAACACGTGGCGGAAATACTTTAAGTGTGATGACTGAAATGTGTCTGTTATACCAGCATTTAAAGTCATTTATTAAAAGTTTCCAGACGCATCAGGTTTATTTAAATCCTTTAAATGGGTAAAAAAAAATTCTACCTAACGGACAAAATCTAACTGATGCATTTTACAAATTTTCCTTTTTTTTTTTTTTTAATTAAATAAAGACAAATCAGCTGACAGCTGGATTTATGAGTGAAAATATTTCACAGCAGGGTGACACTGGAAAAATATGCCAGGAAATGCTTTTATTTTGAAAGAGAGCAATCTTATGCATCAAAATTAGAAACAAAATCGGGATATTTAAGCACAGATAAAGAAATCTATATTAAAAATAAAATTAAAAAAAAAAGTCAGCGTGATATCACACCATGATGTCATCGACCTTCAGAGTCCGTGTGACTCACCGAACTTTCTTTCCATTCTCGGTGATCTTGGTCACGTTCATGAGTCCGCACTTTTCAGACGGCTGCAGACGGGAACAAAATCAGCATTAGTACAAATCACATGACAGACACGTCACTCAAACTATGATTGACAGCTGCAGCTGGATTAAGATGCTGTCACATCCCGATGAACAAAAAGCGTCTGTTAAACATCACCGCCACCACCAAACACCCCGTCACCATGACAACAGCAGCCTTCAGCTCAGAGGACAGACATTATTTCTTTATCATTATTCCCTCTGAAGAAAGAAGGAGATTAAACACTGTGAGGAGATTAAAATAAATTAGAAGGAGTTGAAGATAAAGATGCTCGTGCAGCATTTAGTCGGTGAGTTGTGGAGGATCGTCAGATCCAGGAAGGAAAATTATACCAACTTCTTCTGACACTGAAAATAAAAAAAGCAGTGAACAGTCTTCCTACACAAGATCCAGGATCTCTTAAACTTTATTTTCACAGTGAGGATCACGTTGTGACGCAATCCATTTCAAATGATTTAGTGTCCTGTGTAGGAACCCTGCGATAAACTGCCCAGTCTGAGACCTGGTTAGACCCCATTAGACTCCGTCAGACCCTGTTAGACCTGGTTAGACCCCATTAGACTCCGTCAGACCCTGTTAGACCCGGTTAGACCCCATTAGACTCCGTCAGACCTGGTTAGACCCCATTAGACTCCGTCAGACCCGGTTAGACCTGGTGAGACCCCATTAGACTCCGTCAGACCCGGTTAGACCCCATTAGACTCCGTCAGACCCGGTTAGACCCGGTTAGACCCCATTAGACTCCGTCAGACCCTGTTAGACCCTGTTAGACCCCGTCAGACCCGGTTAGACCCCATTAGACTCCGTCAGACCCCGTTAGACCTGATTAGACCCGGTTAGACCCCGTTAGACTCCGTCAGACCCCGTTAGACCTGGTTAGACCCGGTTAGACCCAGCTGGACCTGGTTAGACCCCATAAGACTCCGTCAGACCCCGTTAGACCCGGTTAGACTTCGTCAGACCCGGTTAGACCCGGTTAGACTTCGTCAGACCCCATTAGACCTGGTTAGACCCGGTTAGACCCCATAAGACTCCGTCAGACCCCGTTAGACCCCATTAGACTCCGTCAGACCCGGTTAGACCCGGTTAGACTTCGTCAGACCCCATTAGACCTGGTTAGACCCAGTTAGACCCCGTTAGACTCCGTCAGACTCCGTTAGACCCCGTCAGACCCGGTTAGACTCCGTCAGGAGGTGAGGCGGTGAGCAAAGCAGTGAGTACTAACAGAGGCGGGGGGCTTGGGAGATGAAGGGCAGGAGTCGGAGTCAGGGGAGGGGGGCTGGAGGCCCAGAGGAGCGTCCTGGTGAGGAGATGAGAAACACAAGGTCACATGAGGAATGTTAATGAGAGGACGATGGGAGGTGAAGGAGACACAGAACCAGCGGGATGGAAATCAACCAGTCTCTCCTGGAGAACTGGTGATCGCAATAATTAACACAAATTCAAGCAAACTGCAATATATATTTATAAACAAGCAATATTTGCAGGAGCTTGCAATTTGTTAAAGTCATGCGATTTTTTTCGCAAAAAAATTTGTCATCAAAATCTTTGCTGAAAATATTAACAACATAAAAACTCACTTCATTAACACAAATAACTCATTAAAAGTCAGTACGGCTCTTCTCCTCTCATCTCCTCATTAAAACAAAACAATAAAATGGAAGTGGTGAGTTTGTGGGAAATGTGTTCTTCACAATAAAACGATGTGATTAAATGTTTGTGATCAGAGGAAGTGATTCCATATTACTGGATGTTAAATGAGTTTTGTCCACACGTCCAGTTGTCAGAGACGTCTCTTTGTTTGTTTCATCCAGCAGGTCTATGTGTTGAATGAACATGAATTAAACAGCATCTAAAGCTCTTATTTTGACAGCTGATGTCGTCCTTGTTTCTATATTCCAGTCACAGACGGTCTGTTCTGGAAACATACGCAGCTTTTAGGACCTTTTAGGACCTTTTATCTCAACGGTTCTCCAAGTTCAATAAATATATAAAAAAAGATCAGAAATAAAATATTTCCGTGATCTGCAGCATTCCTCCATCAGGGAGTTCTTCATAAAAATTCCTGCAATTTTACGCAAAAAACTCACTTAAAACTCCAGAAATTACATCGAAATTTTTTAAGAAAATCAGATGCAAAATCAAACATTTTTGATCAAAAACAATCACAAAAAATTAAATTCTGGAGGGACTGATTAGCAGTCAGATGATTATGCTGCAGAGAGCGTCGGTGTGTACAGATGGATTATTAATGAAGATGCAGGGACAGTATTTCTTCATGTTTCACGTAATCAATCATTTTTAAAGATAAATCATCACTGATTGTAATAAAAGTCCTGAATGTTTTATGGTGAAACGATTCAATCAAATGATTTAACGGTGATTTCCGTCATGCAGCCTGATTGGGTGCTCAGATTACGGGAGAGGCCCCTGATTGGTCGGTCTGACCGGCTACTGACTTGCTGTTTGTACGGGTGGAGGCGGGCGGAGCTGGCGCGGAAACGCCTGGTTTTTAACAGCCGCTGGAAAAGCAAATCAGCCTACACCTGAAAATCTGGACTGGTTGAACCACCGACAGGTGAACACACGAGACAACAGCAGCATGTGAGTCTGAACGAACACAGAGGACGCGGACAGGTGCGGAGGACTCGGACGATGGAGGATCCAACGCTGATGTGAGTTTTACGGACTGGAGTTCCCCACCTTGTCGTTGGGCTCCTGGACGTAGGCGCTGTGTCTCCACTTGGTGAGGACGATGGGCTCCACGTGTCTCCTGTCCAGACTGCGACTCTTTGGAGCGTCTCCGGACGGCTGCGGAGGCGAGAGGTTGTACTGCAGGCGGGAACGGAGAAACGTTCAGCAAATTATTAGTGATGACTGAGCCAGAATTTCACAAAAAACGAATTTGCAAAGTTTTGCACGATATTTCCAATCCAGTTTTTAATGAAAGCGGGTGTCAAAAATGTGGCGGAATAAATATGACAAATAGTAAATATTTATGTCAATTAATCGACAACAAAAAAGAATGATGAGTCTGAACTGAGATTTTTTTCTTACTCGTCTCATTCAATCAAAAAGTAATTTGATTGTAGCAACTTAATGGAGAGATCTATTTTTACAATTTATTCACCAGCAAAGAAAATGCGAAATCCATCATTTAAAAACCAACAAACTGACTTTCACTGAGTTTCAGTGTCACATCAGTTTATTTTGAGTTTAAATGTTTTTAAAGTGTGCTTTAACCCTCCGTATTAAAGCACACCTTCGGCAGCTCCCACTCGGACCTGGAGCCGTCGGCGCTGTAGTAATAAGGTCGTCCCTGCTTGTCCACGTGTTTCAACCACTGGAGGCACAAAGAGGAGAAACAACCCAGTGAGTCCCGACGATTACATTTTATCACCAAAAGCAAACGATGGATACGAACAGATAAAATAAGTGTGTTTGTGAGTGTGGAGGGAAAATGTGAGTCATGCAGGAACCAGCGCAGTCCGGACCCGTCCGGCGAGCCCCGAGCGGCCGGTACCTTCTCGTTGGTGTAGTCGCTGACGTACAGCGTGTGGCCGTGCTCGTCCGTCTCCTCCGACCAGCCGCGCGGCGGCGAGCCGTACAGGCTGTCGGACTGGCTGGAGTAGGCGCTGAAGCAGGCGTCCTCCGACGACAGAGGCTGGACCCGGCCGATGGAGAGCGAGAGGAAGGGAAGGAAAGACGGCGAGAGCGACAGAGGAGTGGTCTACCGTCAGCAGGAAGAGACAGAGAGACAGATGTTCTTCACCAGGACAGTCATGCACCCAGAAACCAGGAAATGATCAGAAATCCCGACACCAGATTCATACGCAGAGAACCCCGAGAAAAACTAGTCATGCTGCATTCGGTTGGATCTGAAGGAGAGTTCTGCACACAACAAATGAAGGGACGGCTGCTTCCTGCCTGTAGGTGGCAGTGTGGTGCAGCTACATGAAACGGAGGACGACTCAAAATCTGACAGGACGCCCAAAAGATTGGGGCTCGTGGTGTGAAACTGAGATACTCAGATCTGGTGCTGCAAAACCAAATGTATTTCGTCTGATAATTCAAATTTAAATCCAAATCAATAATGTAAATTTCCATCAACAATATAATCTGGTTGTTCTGATTTATTGTCTCGTGTTCTTGTTATTGTCCCCACAACTTCCTGTTTCAAAATAAATGCCTTGTCAAAAAAAGCGAAAGTTTTTTTTGTCTAATGAAACAGGAGGCTTTTAATTTGAAATTCAGGAAGTGTTAACTTTCTCTGAAGGAGTGAAACCGCCTGCAATCTTTAAATGGCTTGTTCATACTACGCTGGATCATAAGTTGTTTTGACGGAGGATCCACTTCCTGTCACGTTTACTAAAAGTCTCCTCCCACTTTGACCTTTGACCTGCGCCGAGTTATCCGGCAAATATGATCTAAAGACAGATGTGAAGGTTTGTGTCCAGAACCCGGCCGGTACCTCGGAGCTCTCCCCCCGGGAGCTGCCGGTGCTGGTGTCTCGGGTCCGAGGCGGCTTCCACGTCCTCTCTTGGGTGGAGCGGTTGTAGTAGAAGTGGCGTCCGTTCTGGTCCTTGTAGGTCTCCCAGTCGCCGAGCTCGTGCAGCGGGGAGCCGCTGGGCGGCGGGGGCTGGTGGGTCCCGGTGATCTTCAGCTCCTGCAGGTTGGTGTAGACGGGCGACTCGGAGCGGCCCGGCCCGGACGAGGACACCGTCTGAGGAGGAACAAGAAACGGAGACAAACGCTTTAAAATCAGCGAGCGAATTGCAGTGATGCAGGAAATTCACAGATCAGCAGCTGGCGGACGGTTTCATCTGAAACACCTCCGACCAGAACCGAGCCTCCGTCAAACACCTCCGACCAGAACCGAGCCTCCGTCAAACACCTCCGACCAGAACCGAGCCTCCGTCAAACACCTCCGACCAGAACCGAGCCTCCGTCAAACACCTCCGACCAGAACCGAGCCTCCGTCAAACACCTCCGACCAGAACCGAGCCTCCGTCAAACACCTCCCTGACACCAACACATCGTCTCTTCGCGCGCTTTAATGAACATGGAGAGGACTGAAAGGAGGAGGAAAAGGAGGAGGAAGATATGAGGAAGGAAGTTCCTGCTGTTATATGAGATCCGGTCTATTAGGAATCAGGAAGTGAAAGTGAGTCGAGGACAGTTCGTCCATCATCAGCTGCAAACGGAGAAAAGTTGATGATTAAGAGGTCGAACTGAATAATTCGTTTTTAATTAGCTGGAAATTATGATTGAACTTCAGGATGAAGATAACTGCAGGTTCATTTATGAAAAAGGAGAGATTTGAGATTTAACCCGTCACTTTCCATCGTTTCCTTTCAACACGCGACAAATCAGGTCTCAAACGCACCACAGAGGACAGGAAACCCGAACCAGCAAAACAGGACTTCACATGTCATTAATGATTATTATATTAATAAATACAAAACAAAGTTTGTGTTGGATGAAACGAGAACATCGGTACCGACAGCATCTTTCAAACCTCTGACCCCCGACTGATCCGCTCAGCGGGCAGCTGGCCGTCATTATTTCATGCCAGTATTACAAAGAACAGCGAGAGGGTCATAAATAATAACAGACCCGCTCTGATCAATAGGGATGAAATCTGCAGCAGCAAACAGCTGGAGGTCCCCGGGGGGACGAAATAATCAGCACGCTGCAGGAAGTGCGACGGTCAGTCAGTCGGTATCACAGCAACACGTGTTTCGCTGCTTTATTCGCTGCAGCTGAAACTGGGAAACTTTCTTTTGGAAGTTTCATCAAGTAAAAATCGCTGGATTTTCAAAATAAAAGTTTGCTTTGACCAGAAACACTGCAATGCTCCAATAAAATAAAGATGTTTAAGGTGTTACCTCTGGCGGTGAACAGCTAGTAAACACGTCGTCGTCCTCCTGGTGTAGAGAGACGACTTGAAAAAAGCTCCTCCTGAGAGGGATCATCGCCGTCGTCCGTTTATTCGTAACGAAGCTGCAGACAGCGAGCGCCGCTGCCGACACGCCGGCTGAGATCTTCCTGCACGACACCGAGTCGACGTGTGATTTTCTTTTTTTGGTGCACAGATCTGTCGGAGGAGGAAGTCCTGGTCGTCACAGTCAGCGCTAAAGAAAGTGGGAATCCGCTGCAGGGTCGGCCACAAAACCACCACTTCCTCTGGAGGATCTGAACCCAGACAGAAAACATCTGTGTTCTCCCTGCAGGACGCAGGGCAGCCACACGGGGCAGCATCCACATGTTTAGGATTATTAAACATACGACTGGACGTGTGCCAAACATCTCAGATTCTCACCTGATAAACTGATTTCATTTATCAAGAAGATACAACTAACAAAATGGATGCAACTGCAAAGCAGCAGTTTATTTGGCCTGAGGTTGTAAAAAGGATCAAAATAATCCTCTAGTGAGAGCGGCGAGATGTCCTACGTCCCTCAAACACACCTCTGACGTAACTGAAAGTCTTGTCTGCCAGCTCGGCTCATTAAAGATGCACCGGGAGCCTCTTGAGTCCATTAGAAGGCCGAATGTTGGTGAGCAGCTGGATATCTGGTGAACAGACCGACCACCGGATCCACACCGGATCCACCCTGACCACCGGATCCACACCGGATCCACCCTGACCAACTGATCCACCGGATCCACCCTGACCACCGGATCCACACCGGATCCACCCTGACCAACTGATCCACCGGATCCACACCGGATCCACCCTGACCACCGGATCCACCCTGACCACCGGATCCACCCTGACCAACTGATCCACCGGATCCACACCGGATCCACCCTGACCAACTGATCCACCAGATCCACACCGGATCCACTATATTCATAGCGAGCTCTGAAAGCATTGCGGGACATTAATAGGTTGAAGCTGCTGTTTGCCCCAAACACCTTTAACTTTTGAACATTATATTTTTTTCTGGAATTGTATTAAATGTTTAATGACAGAAATGAACAGATTATTAAATAATAAGAATAATTCAAACTGAATATTTGCATCTTTGTGCATGTTGACTTCATGTTTAAGCTGCAGAAACAGAAGAGAGAATCACAGGTGAGAGCTGCAGCTTCCTTTAGGTGGCAGCAGGACAATGAGGAGGAGGAGGAAGAAGAAGAGGAAGAGGAGGAAGAAGAAGAGGGAAGAAGAAGAAGAAGAAGAAGAGGAGGAAGAAGAGGAAGAGGAGGAGGAAGAAGAATAGGAAGAGGAGGAAGAAGAAGAGGAAGAGGAGGAGGAGGCGGGGCTTTCTGTTTGCCAGATGAACCTGCTCTGCTGCATACCTGCAGGCAGCAGGACCATGAAGCACAACACACACACACGTGTGTGTGGTGCGTGTGTGTGGTGTGGTGTGTGTGTGTGTGTGTGTGTGTGTGTGTGTGTGTGTGTGTGTGTTTACAGGTTCCCACATGTCCACAAACACAGAGAACAACATCTCCGTCAGTTCTTAGACTCCCTGCAGAGCTTCACGTTTACTGCCGTGTTACATAACACACGCATGTTTCTTAATATTTGCCTCTGTGGGTGCGGCAGCAGCTGATGAGGCACAAACACACCGAGGACGACGCGGTAAAACCACCTCATTCACATTCAGGGAGGAAACCTTTAGTCATAATCACTGGAACGGGAATCACTTCTATTTTAAATGCCGACTTTAATCTTCACGTCATTTCCAGCAGCTGAATGTCGTTTCATCTGTCGGACGCCGTCTGAAAAGTTTCTGGTACTTTGGTGCGACGTGAAGATCTGGATCTGGATTTGGGATAATAAGCAGAGAGTTGAGGTAGGAAGTGAGATGGAAACGAGGAAGAGGAGAGAGTCACACCTGGAGAACGTCCACAACGTCTTTCCTCATACGATGACGTCACAAACAGAAACCTCGTCTCGTTTCCTGTCTGGAAATTTATCATCTGTTTTTTTCTGCATTTTGACGTGTTGGCTTTTAAGTTTTTAGATTTATTCAGTCCGTTTTCATATCTGCTGTAGATCTTAAGACACTCGGTGGGAACATCAGACTAAAAGAACAGAAGTCCACAGAGAGCGAAGCAGAAACACTAAAACACCAAAACGTACTGACTGAATGTAAAACCGTCCCGGTGGGACGGTGAGACAGTGAGACAGTGGACGGCCTTCAGCTGGGGAAGCAGGCGTCCAGCAGAGCGGCGAGCTTGTGTTAGTAATGGAGACGGTAATAAGGAAGGAGAAGGCCTCCAAACACCGGCACCTCCCAGGAAGGTTACACAACCACCGCTGGTGAAACCACAGACACGCCTGAAACACTTTATTACTGTTTCTGAAATAGAAATTAAATCCCCAGCAACACTTTTGATGATTAATATGCATTTGGTGCACGTTGACTTGATTTGCAAACAATATTCTGATGCAAATGCAAAAGATGATTTATTGGATTATTTACCTGAAAACTGACATTAATCAAAAACTAGAAGGATCAGATGATTCAATAAAAGATGATCCAATGTTAATACCAACTTCTTTTATCCTGAAGTCGCTCATTTCACCGTCCTCATATTTAACTGACTGAAACCAGAGAACATCTGAGGTTTCTGTTGCATCAACTCATCGTTTGTTGATATTTATAACAATATTTTAACATATTCAGTTTACAGTGATATAAAAGAAGAAAAAGACCAAATGATCGGATTGTAAGAGCTGAAACGGACGTTCAGAATCAACGACCGCTGTCGGTGTTTGTGTGTTTATCACTGCGGTCGGTGAGTTTTATAATAAACTCTAAAAACGGCTGCATAATATTTACGGAGGTGACTCAGCATTAAATGTGTCTGTGTTGTCTTATGTTTTGTTTATTTTTTTGAAGAAGCAGAGAGCAGCGAGGAGCAGCTAACGGTGCTAACTCTGCAGGGGGCCACGAGGCCAGCTGGCATTATACGCACAGGTGTGTGTGTGTGTGTGTGTGTGTGTGTGTGTGTGTGTGTGTGTGTGTGTGTGTGTGTGTTATGTAAGAGGGCAGCAGGGGGACAGTTGTGATCACACAACACACTGCGTGCCAGACGATGCTCTCAGCGTTTCATGTTGTTATCACACAGAAATAAAACCTGCTGCCGGGTCACAACGCTTTATAAGAGTCACTTCGTCTTCAGAGACTATTTTAAACCCGGGAGGGAATGTTTATGTTTTTACAGGTTAGAAAAAGGTTCATGTAAAATCCTTCAGCTGGAGGTAAAAAAAAATAAAAAAAGGATATCATGAGGAAAGGAGTTTTGTTTCAGTCTAACAAACCTGTTTCCAAAACACTAAACACTAGTGACGTAAAATAAAATGTAAATGAAAACAGAATGTGATGATTTACAAATTATGTAAACTCACATTTAATTGAAACTAGACCAAAGACAACATATCGAATGTTGAAATGTTATTGTTTTTAGCGTTACACAACTTTTCCAGTCTTTTGTTGATCCTGTCACAACTTTTTTTTTTTTTTAGATGTGTTGCTGCCTTCAGATTCAAAATGAGCAGATATTTTTCAATAAACACAATTTCTTGTCTTTTGGTCCATTTGCAATTAAATACAAGTTTCCATGGTTACGAATCATCACATTCTGGTCTTGCTACCACCCAACCTTTTTGGAGACGAGGTTGTGTGCTGCCTCTCAGACACGTCTGAATCACAGCTGACGGATCTAATCTGCTGAGCAGCTGAGGAGGATGAAGATGTGAAGAAGATACAGAGACTCACCGCAGTCACAACACATGGCTGCAGGTGCAGCACCTGTTCGCAGCACCTGCTCCTGAACGGAGAGCTTTATGAACACTTCCTGAGTGCCTTTATTTAAACCGTCTGCAGCTTTTTGTACATCGATGAAATGAACCGTGAGGCCGGAGGGAGCGGCAGCCTCCCACTGCTGAGTCTAACTTCATCAACACAGCTGGGCTTTAAACGCCTTGCTCAAGGGCAGAGTGATGATGTTTGATTTAAATTTTAACCCACATTTCTCCCAGCTGATTTGAACCTGTGAACTTCTGGTCAGTTGCCCGCTACTCTGCAGCTCTAGTGGCACTCGCTGGTATTGCAGCTGAAGACACTTCTGCATCGGAACCATTTTACAGATCTGAAGCTACGAACTCTTTTGGAAACAGTTTGTGGTTCTGACAAAAGAAGTTTTGATACAACAGAAGTTAATTATCATCAGTATTTTAAAGGGCTTGGATTATTTAGTATTATTACTTTTAACAACAAATTCAACACATATTTTCTGACATTTCCCACCCAAAAGTCTGAGGAGAGAGAACACCTGCAGGCCGTCGGACCAATCACAATCCTCCTACAGGTAAAGGTGTTACTGAGGTCAGGTTGAACTTCTGAGGAACCGACTGTAAACATCTTTTAATCACCTCGCAGTGTCACACATGATGCACACGAGCTCCGATGGGCTCTGAGAGCAATGAGGCAGATGGCAGTGTGTGTGTGTGTGTGTGTGTGTGTGTGTGTGTGTGTGTGTGTGTGTGTGTGTGTGTGTGTGTGTGTGTGAGAGAGTGTGTGTATGTGTGTGTGTGTGTGTGTGTGTGTGTGTGTGTGTGTGTGTGTGTGTGTGTGTGTGTGTGTGTGTGTGTGTGTGTGTGTGTGTGTGTGTGTGTGTGTGTGTGTGTGTGTGTGTGTGTGTGTACTCCCTCTGTGGACTCGGGCACATTCAGTTCATGTCACATCAGAGAACTCCTCCTGGTTTCCACTGCAGTCGACTGATTTTTATAAACAGCCAGCGACGTCTTCGAGTCCAAATTCAGTTCGATCGGCGACAGAAAGAAACCGAACGTCTTCTCGTGAAGGAGAGACACCTGACCGGAGACAAACAAGTCGGGAACCTCTTGGGACAAAAGACGTGGAGTCAAACTATAGTTACGATAATTACTATAGTTACGATAGTTACTATAGTTGCGATAGTTGCGATAGTTACGAGTTACTATATTTACGATAGTTACCATAGTCACGATAGTTACCATAGTCACGATAGTTACGATGGTTACCATAGTTACCATAGTTGCGATAGTTATCATAGTTACGAGTTACTATAGTTACCATAGTTACGAGTTACTATAGTTACTATAGTTACCATAGTTACGATAGTTACTATAGTTACCATAGTTACAGCTTCCTCCAGCTCTTATGAGGTTTTAGTGGAACAGCTGATCACGTCCTCCACTGACCAGGAAATAACCTGGAAGAAGGTAAAACAAGTACAGATTTCTCCTTCTGGGGCTTCATGAACATTTGGCACAAGATGAAGCAGCTTTATATGAAATATGAGTATTTTAACTTTGATTTTTATTCCTCTGGTCATCGATGTCTCTGCGTCTCCGGTTGGAGGTTCAGCTGGACCGAGCTGTAAGTAGGACGTCCTCACCGATGGACCCAGTTCGGCTTTATTTAGAAAGGACAGATTTCTCTCTCATACTCGAACTGCACTGTTAGTGTAGAGACACAATCAGAGGGTCACGCTCGTTAAATAAAGTCTTTATGAATTCACTTTTTCCCTTTGAAACCTTGAAATTATCACTTGAACATCTGGATTCGTGTGAAACTCCTCAGTGGTGACCTCAGGCTGAAACAAAGTCTAAAAAAAACTTCTGTTTTAACAGCAAATACATCATATTAAAGGAGCAATCAAATATTTTGATTTAAATGTCTAAATTGACTGGTTCTAGATTTTTCAATTAGGAGATTACTACTTCTTATTTTTTTATATCATTATAAAATGAATACGTTTGGGTTTTAAAACTGCTGCTCAGACAAAACAAGACATCCACTTACATTCTGGAAAATTTCTGTGTGCATATTATATTATTTCCTGATTTAATTTTTTTTTTTTTTTTTTAAATGAGACAATAAGCAGCAGCTAAATAAAAAAAAAAAGGAGAATAATCATCTTGTGTAAATCCAAAGTAAACTTGTGTTTGGAAAACAATTCCCTGCAGTGAAGTAAAGAGGGCGATGACGGTCGAGACGGGAAAGCCGAGCAGAAAATGACGGAGCAATTAGAAAAGCTAAGAGTGTAATTAAGCTCGATAACACTCCCTCCACAGTCCTCCTACAAGGTCAACAACGCCGAGTAGCCATAGGTGGAGAGTAACGAGGAAATAATGGGAAACAACTGCAGCCAATCAGAGCAAAGATACGACCAGACGTATTTTGAATCTCTCCTTTCTCGAGCGTCTTCCACAGCTCGGCTGTCGTGTGTCGACGTGTCTCTGCATACCGCCAGGAATGTGGACACGAAGACTTTTTCACCTCCTGCAGCTACAGAGAGGAGAACGCATGCCTCAACATCTTTCTGCAGCAGGAGGAGGAGGAGGAGGAGGAGGAGGGTAAAGGGCAGGTATGAGGAAGAGGAGGCAGGAAGAGAGAGATCCCCCCCCCAGCTAAGGCTGATCCGAGTCATCCTGCAGCGTGTCAGGACTTCTCCTTTTGGACAGAAAGTTGTGTGTAAAAAAATGAGGCTGACAAAGAAAGTACTGCGATATCCAAATAAAAGAAGGATTCAGGAGCCATTTGATTAAAGATATTTAAAGTTAAAAACACTGCTATATTTCACACAAGCTTATTTATGAAAATAAGGTTTGATTCCTAATTCACACATTATTTTAACAAACAAACTGCATCGGTGTCAGCTACTATATATAAAAGCGTTAAAAAGCTGCCAACAACAGCCTGTTCTGTGTCTGTCTCTTTAAAACTTATTGACATCAGTAACCCTCTCCTCTGATTGGCTGACTCTTTCCTGAGTGACAGCCCCCCAGGCCAACTACAGGGTTTCTTCTGTCTCGTAGCTTATCAACTCCAGGACAGAACGTCCACTCAGTGTTTTCTTCCTCATTAAAGGTTGGACAGCAGGACATGTGACATAAGCTTGAGTTTGTGACATCACAAACTTACAGGAAGTCCAAATGGTACGGTTGGCTGGGAGCGTTTTTGTCCAAATGACAACCGAGTTTGGTGTTTTGGTCGTCGCCGTCTTGTGACCATATTTGGACGAGCTGGGGCGGAGCGAGCGGTGAACTTGAGGACACTATGCTCCGCCCACCTACAGAGGAAACCTGACTGCACCCGAGGCCTGTCAATCAAACAGACATGCCTCCAAACATGGTACGAGTGGTATTGCACTTTAACATTGGCCTCACGTTTCACACCTAAAAGCTACGTCCAACTTTATAAACACGCAGTATTTATGTCATCTAGACCTGCTTCATCATTATTTTATACAACACGGGACCTTTAATTGAGAATTTAATTTCATGCATATTTTTGCAGCGAATCTGCTCCGACCACTTCCTCCTATTTATTCTCTTCCCTCCCTGAAACGCTGTATAACGACTGTGTGAAGCATCAAAAGGCCAGACTGACCTTCTGCAGCTCGGACAATGACTCGGATGAAACTGATATTCTGATTTGGACAAAATGTGGTCTTTTCCTGCTTTTAAAGTTTTGTCCTTTTTGTGAACTTACTCGACATTTAAACCAAATGTCATTGAGTAAATACTCGACTCCTCATTTTATACAATATCCTACTAAGGACGGGCAAAAATACTATTCGATCATCTCTGAAGTATTTAAGTTCCTTTTAAAACTTTGAGCGGCCGTCGTCTTCTCTTCACGTTTCTCTCGTTCGCGTCGCGACATCAAATCTCAGTTTTAGAGAAGTAATAAAAACGAGTGATGTGTTTTGTTGTGACGGCGTCCCGTCGGCTGCAGGACTGTTGGTGTGGTTATCTCCAGCCGGGCTGAGAGCCGAGCTGCAGAGCTTCTGGTCGGGCCGACGGAGTTTGTCTTTAATTTCATTGTGAAACTGACAGACAACAGGAAAGCTTTGTGTGATCTCACTTTGTATTCAGAATAAAACTCCAACTTTCCTTGTTTCTGGTCTCCTTTCAGACCAACAGCTCATTCAGCAGGCCTCAACCTGTATTTCTGGTTCTGGTTCTTTGTTCACGTCAAACCAGTCGGAGGAGGAGGAGGAGGAGGCGGGCGAGTCTCTGAGAATAATCTACTAATCTAATCTGAATGGAGTTACCGCGGGGCAGCGGTCTGAACAGGAAGTTAAGGAGCTTTTATCCAGCAGGAGATGAGCTGACATTAAAGTGACAGAACGCCTCGGCCGCTCCGACCGTTTGTTCTTTTATCGCTGATCTGGGATCTGTGAGAAGCGTCCGCAGAGAACAGGACCGACGTATCCCGATTACAATACTGACGTGAATCTGGATTTCACATCCACAGACGTCTCAACCTTTTCAATGAAACACATGCAGGTTATTGGAAAATCCTCTCTAACTTTAACCTCTTGATTTTAATTATCAGCGCAAAATGATCATAAAAAAAAAACATCAATCCAACTAAAACCTTCAGATTATTAAAAGACAAATTGAACCAAATTAATGAGGCTTTAATGTTAAAATGGGAATTTAAAACTTTTTAAGAGGTTATATTTTTCATGACAGTTTATAATCACCACTTGGTGCTGAATCCCACCAATCACATACCAGCATCACTTAAAGTCAAACTACATTCAACAGTAATGTTTGGAAACAGTGAAAACGCTGTAAAATCCCAATGATGCATTAGTTTGTTGTCCCGGTGCATGCTGGGAAAGTCATGTGATCGGCACTCAGCCAATCGTATGGATTCTGATCGTAGTTCAACTTCTCTGCTCAGTTTGTGGACATTTGAGGCCCATAAATAATCAAATAATCTAGAGAATGAGAATTAACAGGATTATTATATCCTGATAACATAAACAGCACATTAGCCTGAATCATCTGATTTGAATCTGGAGCTGTTACAACACGGCAGGCTGCCATGAGGCCACTCAGCAAACACCTGCCTCGACACGAGCGAAGTCATTTAGGATCCAACTACAAATAAAAAGGCCGTGAGCTACGAAGAACCGCTGGAACAGGAGGAAGGTTAGATGACAGTAAAACATCCTTCGGTTTCATTATTCACATCAGTGCACAAGCGTGTGCACAAGCGTGTGCACGAGCTGATGATGACATATACGTAAGCAGAGGTTTGTTTACTATGAAAAACACAGAAGGTTTCCGGCGCTGGAACGAAGCTTAAGCTGGGATCATCCCACCATCGATCCACAACCGCGTCATATCGCTGGCTTCTTTATCCGCTGACCTCTGACCTCTTTACAGCAGAGCCTCGCAGGAGGGTTAAAAGATGCAGCGACCCGGCGACGTGCGAGGAAGCCAGTGGAAGCTGCAGGGAGAACCGGACCGACTGCATTCATGTCCACAGACCGACAAACAGCTCCAACACACGTTCTCTGCTTTCAGAAAAACCAGCTGTCAATCAGCCTCATGGTAATAATGACATGGACACAAAATAAAGAGGGTAAAGATCGAATCTGAATCTCATCCCAGATGAATCTTCAATACTAAAGCAATTTTGCTAAAGTTTTGCACAAAATGTGGTCACGTGACCTCCTGGACGTTTCAGTGGTGAGAGTTCAGCTCCTCCTCGAAGAGGAGCGTCAGAACAATCAGATCAGAAGTTCTCCTGTTCTCCTGCCGCCGAGTTAATCATCTCCGAGTCCGAGCCGCTCGGAGGGCGAAGTGCACACAGACAGGAGAGCGAGGTATTACGGTGCTTCGGCACACACGAGCAGCGCCGGGATATAAAAACCTGCATCGATATCCGGCCGTCAGGTTGGAGAGTGCAGCGGCTTCTCTGGATACTGAGGTGGACATTTCTTCTGGAACGTTACAGGAAATAAAATAAAAGGGATAAAAAGGAAGGAAACTTTGCTGCTGCTGATTTGTAAAAAAGTAAAAACAAGACTAACCAGTCCATCCTGGAGATCGCAATAATTAACGCAAATTCAAGCAAACTCAACAATATTTGCGGGAGCTTGTAAATTTATTGAAATTCACGTGATTTTTCGGCAAAAAACGTCATCAGAATCTGTTCTGAAAATATTAACGACATAAAGCAAGTCTTTTATTAATCAAAATAACAGAAAGGCTCCTGTTTTCATCACCAAATAAAACTAGAACTAGAACGAGAATAAAACGATGTGATTAAATGTTTGTGATCAAAGGAAGTGATTCCATATTACTGGATGTTAAATGAGTTTTGTCCACACGTCCAGTTGTCAGAGACGTCTCTTTGTTGGTTTCATCCAGCAGGTCTATGTGTTGAATGAACATGAATTAAACAGCATCTAAAGCTCTTATTTTGACAGCTGATGTCGTCCTTGTTTCTATATTCCAGTCACAGACACTCTGTTCTGGAAACATACGCAGCTTTTAGGACCTTTTAGGACCTTTTATCTCCACGGTTCTCCAAGTTCAATAAATACATAAAAAAAGATCAGAAATAAAATATTCCCGTGATGTGCAGCAGGGTTATTAAAACAGGAAGTGATTATAGATTTATTACTTTATCAGGTGGTGCTTAAAAAAATAAATCTCGTTTTTCTTCTTTTTTTTTTTCTAATTCCAGCAATTTTACACAAAAAAATTCGGCCGCAAAATTGATCAAAAACAATCACAAAAAAACCCGTCTGAAATCCTGGAGGGACTGAATAACTGATAGAATAATAAAACTACTGCTCATGATGTTACAGAGTGAAGTTTGCAGCCGGTTCACTCGTCACTCCAAACAAACAGGAGTGTATTTAAAGCGTCCTCCTCCAGCTCGTCTCACCAGCCAGCTGTCCAAACAAACCTGACGTAGCCGCTTATGTAACGAAGAGCGGCGAGCGCTCAGCGATCCCGTCGCATGCCATCACCGCTTCAAAACACACCGCCGAGCAACCCGCTCCTCCCTCCTCCTCCTCCCTCCTCCTCCCTCTCCTCCTATCTCCTCCCTCCTGATCCCACAGTCACACAGAGAAAAACTAAAGTGGCTGCATTGTTTTTATCAATCGGTTCTCCGGACACGAACAAAAAGCTGCAGGATGAACTTCAGGGACGTCGGCGTGATTTAGCTGCAACCTGAAGGACGGAGTTGCTCCGTGTGAGCGACGTGTTTAAGGTGCGGAGCGTCGCTCGGCGACGACAGGATGCCGACTCTGCAGAAAACAAGCGTGCAGCTGTACCGACACGACGGACGTACGAGCGTCTGGTTCGGTGTTTTCGGAGCGTCCCGCCTGCTCTCTGTGACCGCAGATAAAGAAGCAGCACTCACCGCGTCGCTCTCCTCCGGGTACATGTTGCCGTGGAGACCAGGTCCTGCCGCAGAGGGAACACGGTGAGGACGCCAGGCGGTGCGGAGAAACTCGGCAGCCTGTTCACCGACTCTCTCTCTGACTGACATGAGACCCCCCCCACACACACACACCCTCAAACACACACACACACACACACACACACACACACACACACACACACACACACACACACACACACACACACACACACCGACTCTGATTCACTCACACTCTTACATAAACGGAGAGAGAGTCTGTGACGCCGCCACGCTGCTTGACCTGCCGTCCCATAATGCTGCTGTGCACAACGCAGGATGCAGAGGCTGACATAACAACCAGCATGCATGAGCGAGCGCATGCACACACACACACACACACACACACACACAGATATCCAATTGAAGCTCCCGCAGGATTAAGAACAGCTGCATGAAGTGAGGAAGAGTGTGATCTCTCTCTCACACACACACACAGACACACACACACACACACACACACACACACACACACACACACACACACAGTTGTTCATCTTCTGTGTCTAATCAAAGAAGGTTTACTGGATTTCTTCCTCATGATCAACATCAGCGAGCCTCATCAGACGTCTTCAAAACATCCAACTTCCATCAAACTCTAAATCCTTCTGATAAATCGTCTTGTTTGACGC